>NC_054711.1:21206349-21225012 GCF_016097555.1 Gigantopelta aegis
TACCCGTATGCTATTCAAGTATATAACAACCAGTTCCCAGGAGATGATCCCAAAGACTGTCCGAGGAATTTGGATAAGGAAGAAGCCCGGAAACGGAAGTGTAACAACGCCGAGTATCAAGACCTATACGGACATTACCGACAAGCCCTGTACACGCAGATGAAACATCACTGGGTTTGGAAGCTCCATGTTATTTTTGAGAACTGCTTGTTGCTTAGACATTTTGAAGGGATAATATTTCGAATAGAAGAAGATTACTATTTGGCAGAGGATACGATAGACTACATGAGAAAGCTGGACCGGCAGGCTAGGGTTCAGTGTCCAGAGTATAAAATGTATATCATGGGTGCATACTCGGGCTATTCCCGCGATGATTACAAGTCAAGCGCCGCGAGGAAAGATCGTTGGCATATAGGAATCGGGAGAGGAATGGCCTTCAGGAAAGACGTCTGGAAGCTTTTTAAAGAATGTGCGAAATCATTTTGCCTGTTCGATGACTACAATTGGGGCTGGTCGCTAATGCACGTGGTAGCCACGTGCTTCCCTGGTGATTTGAAAATCCTAAAACCTAGTGGCAGTAGAGTTTTCCATTTAGGCATTTGCAAGGGTTTACATCAACACGGAAATTGCAAAACCACTGATGTCTTGAACAAGGTACTAGGTACATTAAGTCGAAACAGAAACTATCTCTTTCCAGAACACGTGTATATTACTAACGGCTTTACTGCTAAGTCTAATCCATCCGCTCATAATGGAGGTTGGGCAGATATTAGAGATCATGAAATGTGTGTAAGGATGTTCAATAACCAGTCCTTGTCAACATCTGATTTGAGTACAATACACCAAAAACTCTTTAACTAAACGTTAAAAGTTTAATTGCATTAGTTTGAACAAGACTTTGTTTTCGCTTCTATCAAATTACCTTTTACATACGCTTTTTTCATCATATGTTGATGGCTTCCGGTACAGAGCGATCGGTTATTGGATAGTTCACGTCTAACATATATGATATTACTTCATTTGGATAAAATGGCACATAACCATAATTACAATGTGTTGAGTGGCGTCGTTTATTTAGTCTGGTCATTGAAGGCGATAAAATGGTCGAACCCGGGGACAAAAGATATATAAATGATTTTGGTATTATTAGAAGCCATGTGTGTTGTAGAACATCATATCCAAAATCCGCTTCGGGGAATGGTTTTTTTAGAAGTGTTTATAGTTTAAGAATGTTTTGGAAATATGAACAAAAATATATCCAGTAACGTTACATGCGATGCCATTTAACCGGTGCCTGGTGATTGACAATATAATGGTATCTAAGAGTATCTAAGTTCGTCACAGGACATCAGCGTGTCATAAAATGTAATGATACAGTGAAACCGTAATGAGTATAGTTTATAAAGCTGCAAATTAATCATACATTTTCATGTAGGCCTATTATTCTCAGTTTGTATTCTTGGTGACACATTTCTCACAAATACAGCCTTTTTAATAATTAAAACAAAAATATACATGAAATTGTCTTACTTAGAATATGAAAATTTGTGCATTCTGGTTATTGTAATGGACCTACTAATTTTCTCTCCCAAGTGCCAAACTGAAATAGCATTTGAAAGGCATGTAAATTGATCGACATATGTTTCCAGACGTGGATTTAGATAGGGGTTCAAACCTCAACTCCTTATTTCTGGTCACGAAGGCCTACTTTGTTTGCCGTTGTATTACCAAGCCAACGTGTATTGCATGTATCTCACACCACTAACTATTTTAACGGCTAGGAAACTCCGTCCCTTAAAATTGATTATTATATATCGACAGATAGAAATGCACATATCAAACAAACGGAATAACAACAGTTGTGTAAATTTTAAACTTAGTATGCCTGTTATAAAACTGCAGTCTGTTAATAGTGGGAACACAGCATATTTTCTGGATAAAATACAAGTTTTACTTTAGTATTACTAAACAAAATTATAGGCTATACTACTCTTGATTGACCTAGAATATGGCAAGGTTTAAGTTCATTACATTGGCGACACAGTACTAACTCGCTGAAACATAAAGGGCCGAACTTACGAAGGCTGTTTTTCTTAACCGTCGGTGTTCAAGTATTGTAAATGTGTGTAGTTACACGTGTGTAAGACATAAACAGGTGTTCAAGTATTGTAAATGTATGCAGTTACTCGTGTGTGAGACATAAACCGGTGTTCAAGTATTGTAAATGTATGTAGTTACACGTGTGTGAGACATAAACCGGTGTTCAAGTATTGTAAATGTATGTAGTTACACGTGTGTGAGACATAAACCGGTGTTCAAGTATTGTAAATGTATGTAGTTACACGTGTGTAAGACATAAACAGGTGTTCAAGTACTGTAAATGTATGTAGTTACACGTGTGTGAGACATAAACCGGTGTTCAAGTACTGTAAATGTATGCAGTTGCACGTGTGTGAGACATAAACCGGTGTTCAAGTATTGTAAATGTATGCAGTTACTCGTGTGTGAGACATAAACCGGTGTTCAAGTATTGTAAATGTATGCAGTTACACGTGTGTGAGACATAAACCGGTGTTCAAGTACTGTAAATGTATGCAGTTGCACGTGTCCAAGACATAAACCGGTGTTCAAGTATTGTAAATGTATGTAGCTACACGTGTGTAAGACATAAACAGGTGTTCAAGTATTTTAAATGTATGTATTTACACGTGTGCAAGACATAAACAACCTTCGTAAATTTAGCCCAGTATTATTCTTATACATTTTCCACTTTATTCAGAAAGGATGGAATGAATGATCAAATATCTTCTTTCATTTGTATATTCAGCTACGGTGATACCCATGATATGTTAGAACTCAACATCTATTTAAATAAATATAGTCCTAAATTAGGCTTTTGGGAAAGTTTTAGTACATTGGCGAAGACAACAATAAAAATACAGTAGACATAGTTGCATCGTTTATGATAGGTATGGGCAGGTATGTCAACAAACGATCACGAGCACAGGAGTATAATTAGGAATACGTGTAGATATTGAGCACATGAAGGTAAACCTGCTATCCGATTATATTTGACAGATGATATCATGAACAGTCTACGATATGATACATTTATGGAGACAGTATCCTCAAGCAAAGAATCATTTCAGCCCCAGAATCTTCCACCAATAGAAATGTTGCTGGTTCACCTACCGGGGAAATCTCACACGCAATGACCATAAGCATTTTGTGGTGAAACATGTTTATGACTGTAAAGTACATATATACAGAAACTACAAAACGCATACATTGGAGCTTAAACACTTGTACATTTTTTGTTATGTAGAATTTTATTCAAAGATGATCATAATTGTGTATATAAAAAACCCTTTTTGCTTATTATATATTATGCAGATTATTTTAAATGCTCTAAAATTACAATACTAGTAGTTCCTTCGCTGTTGATATATTTCAGTTTCACAAGCATATCAGCAAGATGAATTTGTTAGATTTGTTAAACATATTTTATGATCCAACAGCTTTTATTAGCAGTCTGTTGAAAATTGCAGTGCATGCTAATGATCAAAACATACTTCTACAATTCAGCACATTCATTAATAAATCATCGGCTATTGGATGCCAAATTTTTTTAGCAGCAAATACCTTTTTGTATGCACTTCCCACATACAGGACAATTCACACTCACGGCCTTAGACCAGTTGTGGTGAGCACTCAACCACCTGAGCTATATCTCGCCTCTATACTATTTTTTAGATTTGCCTTTCTATTTACATTGTGCTTAACTTATGCTCAGCTGTATATAATTAGTATCTACATCAAATATTGTCATTAGCACTAGGAAGTCTTGACTTCCTTTCATATTCCTTTGTATTTTTATGCAACTAAAATATGATGTCTGTCAATTAAAATTTCTGGGATTCTCATTCTGCAGGCTCTCGATATCCGTCGGTGGGCCCATTGGGTTATTTCTCGCTCCAGCCAGTGCACCACGACTGGTATATCAAAGGCCGTTGTATGTGCTATACTGCCTGTGCATTTAAAAGATCTCTTGCTGCTAATCAAAAAGAGTAGTCCATGCATGGATGTAATAGGCATTTAAAAATTGATTTTAAAAAGCTGAAACCTTTGTACCATAGCTATAGAAAGGTAATTTGTTTAGCATTTCAGATCAAATCCAGTCTATAGTAGACTTTGTGAACATTATTTTACACAGAAAATCTGAAATCAGATAAAAAGCTGAAAAATCACATCCCTGCCCATGAAGTGGCGACAGCGGGTTTCCTCTCTCAATATCTGTGTGGTCCTTAACCATATGTCCGACGTTATATAACCGTAAATAAAATGTGTTGAGTGCGTGGTCAAAACATGTTCTTCCTTCCTGCTCTGGTTCTTCCGTTGGTTCCATCAGCTCTTCATATCTAGTGATCCTTCTGAAATTTCTCAGCTAAGACTATTTGTTTGGGAAATAGCCTAAACTACCCGGTATGACGGATACCAAATGACAACTTGGCAATTTGACCTCTTTATTTGCATTCTTAGGTCACTCTCAGTGAACATCTATACGTATAAGGTGTAGAGTTTTCTTATTTTTTTCATTTAAAAGTAATGTCTCTTGAAACTTTTGTAGGGATTCATTAGATCACGTGTTGCTTGGAAGAACCACTTTCACATGAGAAATGTAGTGCCAAACCAAGAATACTGCTAGTGCAAACCTTCCATCCTGCAGGTATTTTCTGAAATACACTGTACTAATAGACCAAATTGCAAGATAGTAAATCGCCATAGTCGCATTTGGTATTAGTCATATGACACAGTCCAGAGTATTCCTCATCCACATGGACATGACTGAGATATGTCCAAAGAAATATTGAAGGTGAAGTGGACAAGCCAGCGAGCTAATTCAGTGGCCGGTAGCAAAATATTGTTTAAAATATAAATAAAATACACATTTGGTTTCCGTAATAAAGGAGATGTTTCAATTCAGAAATACGTTCAGTAACCATGTCTGTTGGATTTAATCTGATTAAAATTAGCTCTACTGGGACTACCAGTAGATCTAACAGCATTGCGTGGTGACATTTCTTCTATAAATAACAATTTAAATATCGACCAATTACACCTCACCTTTTATAGCGTTATTCGGGAGCATGCAAATTCTAAAAATATCGGGCGAAACTATTTATGCAATAGGCAAACGTGTTGGTCTAATTCAACATTGAAAAAAAACAAGGAAAAGTGAAGTGATAAACTGGATTGTATACTAGTATAAACACATTTTATGGCTATACCATCACGGGTTTTTTTTGTTTTTTCGTCTTGAAACGAATTTTATATTGCAATTAGTTTCCGGCATACTTCGTAATTCACCAGAATCATTTCATATACCCTCGGCATAATCCCGAATCTTTTCAAATTCTTTTCAAATCACTGGCATGATTTTGCAAGTAAGGTTTTGATTGGTCGAATGAAAGGTCAACTGGACATGAGCTCCAATGGGTTTATTTTAATTATACTGGTTGGGATTAAAGATTCTGTCCTGATTTTGACGATATTGAAACAAGTTATCGACCAACTAAGAATTTGTAATTACTATCATTACACATGAAATACATTTTCTTGTTTGTATTTGCAAGGTCTTTTGGATTGCCTGAATATTTGTGGAATCTGATACTTGATTTTGCCTCCCAATAATTTCGTACGTACGAAAAAAAAAATATATTAGGCATTAAAATTCACTGTAAGCTACTACAAAGAACAAAGATTAGAACTACTAGATATGAACGAACGAACGGACGGACGAACGAATGCATTTTTAACGACTCATCGCTTATTGGATGTCAAACTGAGTCATACGATGATCAACATCAATATACAATTCTAAAATTACCCAAATACACAGAGAATATAGAGGCATTGGTGTTCGGAATACCAAACGTGTAACTTTAGTTGCTAAAAATGCTCTGTTACTTAGACACATTTTACAATAGACAAGAACTAAAAATAGTCCTTTTAAAAACGAGACATTTAGTTTTCATGATAGTTGATTGTATATAGCGCTATTAGCAGTTGTCTACACACAATCGTTCTTTTCTTTCTTTTCAACTTATATTCGTGCTTATATCTAATAAAGGTTCAAGCACGCTGTCCTGGACACACACACTTCAGCTGTCTGGGCTCTCGGTGTGTGTTAGTTGTTTGTGGTTAGTGAGAGAAAACAGGGTGTAGTGGTTAAAAACTCGCTCTGGGTGGCAGCCGGTACCTGGCTGTGAACCCAGTACCTACCAGCCTTATGCCCGGTGGCTTAACCACGACACCACCACATTAGCAGTAAAGGATCTGTTATATGTACTCTCACAATGACAGGAGCTCACATGCTACGACCTTTGACCAGTTGTGGTGCTCTGATTGGAACGAGAAAAAAATCAGTTCAATGGATCGACCGAGGTGGTTTGGTCCTGCGACACAAGCAGCTCAAGCGAACGCTCATCCATAGGATCGAACATGTCTCGGTAGAATGATTCTCTCATTGAGGGTTTTTCCCGTCCCAACCAGTACTTTACGACTGGTATATCACAGGCTATGGTATGCTTTGAGGAAATTAATTATAAAAGCTCCCCTGCTGCTAAATGAAAAAATGTAGTGATTAGTCAATCAATGTGCTTCAGTGGTGTCGTTAAACAGAATAAATGTTAAGAAGATCTTTAAAGGGACAGACCCTAGTTTTTAAACAACGAAAACATACGTTTCACCTAGACCCTAATTTCAACCCGTAAAGATGGACATTGTGTTTGGTTAATTTACAATCCTAAAACAGATTTGGATACAACAGAGTGAAACAAGAGTCTCTGACATTGAAATATCCTTAAACAATAGACTAAAACGCGACTCCATAATCGTTGCTTCTCAGACGCACGTGCGTTTATTAAAAAAAAACCCAAAATATCAAAAATGCATTTTGTGGTGTTAAAAACACCAGGATGACCAGAAACACTTCGGTTGTACGTAAATAGATAATCTAAACAATACAATATAATTTTTGATTTCAGTGATCATAAACGATTCTAATAGTGAAAAATATGTCTTAGTGTTTAAAACTACAGTCTGCCCCTTTAAATGAAATATGTATTAATGTAAATGTAAATGTGTTTGTAAATCAAACCAATCAAATTAAAGCGTTATGCTTATGAATGTATATTAGGCATGGGCCAGACCACTATGATTTTGAGTTAGCGTGATGTCTGAACTGTGTGAAAATATGTGATGGACATTTCAGAAGCCCAGCTAAATATGAAAATGGAGGCCATTTTTCAAAATGACGGTCATTTTGTTTATTCATGAACATATTATATCAGTTATTAACCCGTTCTGTAAAAATGGCTGTGGTTAGGCAAAATAATTTGATTGAATATTGACCAGCATTGCATTCTGAACATTCTAATGCATATGTTATAGCATTGTTGTTATGTATTAATTTGGGTGGGGGGGGGGGGGGGGGGGGGGGGGGGTGGGGGGGGGGGGGGAGAAAATACGAAGAAAAAATGCACAAAAAAAGTATCGTTTTTGTTTATACACTGAATGGAAAAGAACATTTGTATATAAAAAGTAAAGAATATACAGTTTTTAGGCTTTTTTTATCAGTGTAGCCCATAGTGTTTCAGAAAATAAAATCCCCATATATGTGGCTTGGGTAATGTTATTCCCAGTACTTTGAAATCATGGCTGCCAGACTTATCCAAAACTCAATTGATATAAGGGGTAGGGATAACAAATTTAAGTTTTTGGTCACTTCTATTCTTTTTATGACAATTATAAAAGTAATTGCCCTTTACTCTCTATAGATAAACTGCATGTGGTGTGCAATGATGATCAAATCCAAGATGTCGTCCATTTATGGCGGGAAAACGAAACTAGTGTTTACTGGTTAGCTTAGAAGTCATTCTAAATCATCTGGGTTTTCTTTTTTCTCTACTACAGATCCTAACAAGTTGGTTTGAATTTTTAGCGTAATTAGATCTGTAGTGATGTGGGTTCAAATCCTTATGATGATGATGTTCTATCACATTATTATGCACCAATTATAAAGGGCTAAAACATTTAAATTTTTCGTCACTTCTGGTCTTCATAGTGATGAACATTGGCAAACAATAACAAAAAGTATTACCCTTTATTAAAGTACATCAGTCAGTGTCATGTGATATGATGTCCGGATGAATTACAAGATGACATCGATTTTGGCATGCTTGTAATAAAAAGTTATTTATCTCTTTTACACATCCAAACAATTTGGTATGAAGGTTTAGGGTTCGAATTCTCATGATGGTTCTGATTGACTGTAATTGTGTTCAACCTTTTCATGAATCAGTTATAAAGTGCTAATTTTAGTCCCTTCTGGTCTATCTGTGACAGTGAAATTTGGCAAGAAGTGAATACCCGTTACTGATGTTCTGTTGAAATCAATATGCTAAAGTTATCCTGAAAAATCCAAAATAGCGTCTATGTTGACTGGCAAAAATGAAACAATAATCCGCTGACGCTGTCTAACTCACTGAAAACAATTGAAACAGTTTGAAATGAAATCTTGTTTATCTCTGTTACAGATCCTGACAATTTGTTATGAATGTCTTTGGTAAATTATTATAGTGACATAGGTTCGAATCCATGGTTTATATTGACCATTTTAACCTTTTCATGCACCTTGGAGATCAGATAAAACAATGTTGACGAATCACTCTTTGGCAACCTCCACAAGCCTCTAAACGCTTTATTCCATGGATGGAAATAGGTGTACAGGTTCGTACACGATTTTAAACTTACATCTACAATGTAATGTTCTTGTTTACTATTGTTAGAACAAATCTAGACCAAACATTCTTCAATGAGGATCAATAACTTTGGGATTCCAGTTTCTAAATGGTGTGTAGCAATACTCGGGCACTGTGGATATGTTTGGTAGGTACCATCGAATATATTTGCTGTGATTCCAAGATGATTAACAGTGCAATCAATGACTGTAAAAGTGAACTGTCGTCAGAGTCCATACCGTACCATTTTCATACTCGAACAGCCAAATCAAATAGATATACCAAGTGTCCCTAGACTGTCTTGGGTATTGGTGTTGCTTACATGTAGGATGTATCAGCTGTCTCCTGAATTAAGCTGTCTTTGCTATTACTGCCATTAGTTTACTCAAGTGCTATGTTCGAATGGTGATGCTGTCGTGTACCATGCACTTTATGCTTGAAATAAGGCTCTGTTCCCTAGCATTTGAGTCAACCAGGTTATTCTTTCAAGTGATGCAGAAAAATATCAATAGTCCGCTTGTTTTTGACATAATCTATTGCTCATTAAAGGCAATCAGTATATCAAAATGTGCTTGTGCTTGGCTTAATACATGATTATCTACCTTCAAGTGATCAATGTTTAATCGTTACTGGGGAGTGCAAATCCATGGCAGTGCAAATTATATGTGACACCGGTACTGAACGAGCACAGCAACGAAAGCAACTTTAATTGTGATGTTAGCAAATAATATGCCCTCATTCTTGTTCTGACGACGAGGTATCTGATTAAAAATCAATATTTGTATCAGCTATAACAGTACTGACGTTTAAAGTTTGATGAGTACTTGTCCAGACGTCTCGTCAAGTGTTGCATGTCCGTCTTCTGTTATAAAGAAGCCAACCGTCATCTACAATGCACATTGCATCTACACATGAACTCGCATCTGTTGTAAGTAAAAGCTAAAACATTAAGTAATCTGTACAAATGTTTTCGGTAGAAATTTAGAATAACGTTTAGGCAGCTACACACACACACACACACACACACACACACACACACACACACAGTCGATATCGTGGGGACCACATAAAGGTATCGAGTTAACCAAATATAGACTCAAACCTTAAGTCACATATGTAAAAAAGAAAGTACAAACAAAAATATCATATACAAAACACATATAAAGAGTTATTTTTAATCAAATAATACATTCGTTTTTATTTAAGCCGATGAAAATTGTCTGCAAGCTATGTGTGACTAGTATGGAAAATAAATTGATCGATTGTACCGTACCGCTGTGTACTATCTGAACAATTCAATTCAATATATTTATTTTTCCAAACAATTGCCCATAGTCATAAACATAATGCTACATAATAAATTTAAAAATACATGTAACATGGTATTGCGTCTATACTAATTAGTAAAATATGTATGAAAAAAAGACATGTTTTATTTAACGACGCACTCAACACAGTTTTACAGTATGGCGTCAGAGTATGGTTAAGGACCGCACAGATATTGAGAGAGGAAACTCGCTGTCGCCACTTCATGGGCTACTCTTTCCGATTCGCAGCAAGGGATCCTTTATAATATGTACCATCCCACAGACAGGGTAGTACACACTGCCTTTGATATATCAGTCGTGATGCACTGGCTGGAACAAGAAATAGTCGAATGGACCCACCGACGGGGATCGATGCCAGACCGACCGCGCCTCGAGCGAACGCTGTACTACGGAGCTACATCCCGGCCACTAGTAAAAGTAAAATATGTAGTAATAGGTTAAGAGTAAATAGAAAAATGAAATAGCAATTTTATGATGGACACAGTTTAGAATTAATTAGCAAGTTTTATACGTTTAGTAGATTGGATCAAATATCTTCCAAGATTGCGTAGATGAGTTACATTTTGAAGACTTAAGTTTAAATGCAGAAGTAATACTTTTTAATATATGCAGCACGTAGATCAGAATAGAATGTACATTGCAAAATAAAGTGAACTTCATCTTCGATACTACCACACAGAGACTGCTGGTCCTAAGTTCACGTTCAATATTTCTATAACGACCAGTTTCAGTATTTAGTTGATGAGCAGAACATCTCAATTTACATATATAACTTCTAAATGCAAAAGAAAGCTTTTTTTGTTAAATAGTGTTGGAGACAGTGATTATTAGTTGTGTGCTTATAAATCAAACATTTTGAAGACACTGAGAGTAGCATACATTTCTTGAAAGAATCTATCTCTTAAACGAATTGTAACATCTCTGATAAATATTGCTTCATTATTTACAGTCTGACGTATCCAGACATATGACATGCCAACGTTGTCAAGACATGTTGTATGACACGTTCTGCCCAATTTACACATTTTTCACAATCTTTAACCATTTTAGATAAATTTCCGTCAAAATACAATTGACAGTTCGTAATACTATCAGCCAGTATTTTAAAATAGGAATGTAACGTGAAATTGACAAAGGGTAGCTCAAGCTACTTATCAACGATTAAAAATAACGTAAAACTAAACGTGCCATATGGTTGAGGTAAACAGAAGTTTGGGGGTGGGGGATAATATAAATAAGGATAAATAAATTAATAAAACAAAGAACAACGTAATGAACGAATAAATGAATGAATGGATAAACCAATAACAAAGCAATCTGAATACATAAAAGGAACTTAACCGGATAATTTACAAGTAATAAAGACGAAAAGTTACTTAAGTATATGTCTAGAAATTATAAGAAAGAACAAAAAAAGAACCAAAAACGAAGTCCTGAGTTTTCTGTCCGGTAAACCCTTATATTAACTGATGATGGGTCGAATACGTCCAGATTAGACTTATAGCCTCTATTAGAAATTCGAAAAAAAATTAGGCAGAGTTACGTTCTCTAACCACTCTCTACTTCTGGAGCGTTCCGGTTTGAACAAACATGGACGATCATGATATAAATTCCTGGATCAGCGATGAAAATGTGCCTCCAAAAAAGATTACAAAGGTTAGGTTGCAGGAATATTTACGAAAAAGGGAGCTTCCTACAACGGGAACAAAACCACGGCTGTCAAAACGATGGTCACAGTTGTTTGTGAATCTTCAGTTGAGATTTATGGATGCCAATCCCTGACATCATAAATGTTCCCACCTATGCTTTAAAATTAAAGAATGATACAGGTAAAAATTAAGTTGATGAAATTGCGTTTTGTTATAACTGATCATGTGTTAAATATAGGATATGAATCTAGCAAGCTGTCACCCACCCTGATTGTTTTTGTTTTATTCCACGGATTTTTTTTTTTTTTTGCGTCAAAGCTGCAATCTCGCCTCACATTAATTATTATAATTTCATTTAAGCATACAAACACACCTGCAGTTTTAATGAATTGTGTGTGACAGGAACACCGTTGTAATAGATAATAGGAACATTATGTTTATAGTGCGTCAGGCCCGTACGCACAAATTTATATGGTTGGTGCGTAATCGACGGTCCAAAGGGCCGGAGTTGTTAGTTGGGTCCAGGGCCCGAATTTTTTTATAAATCTAGAAAGCAGGAGATGCATTTTCCTGCATTCTGGGAAGTAAATTTGTCAAATCGTCGGACTATTTTTTTTTTTTTTTTACACATCCACGGACGGATCTCGACAGACATTTTAGATAAATTTCCGTCAAAATACAATTGACAGTTCGTAATACTATCAGCCAGTATTTTAAAATAGGATGTAACGTGAAATTGACAAAGGGTAGCTGAGCTAAAAGCTGCAGAGCAAGCTACTTATCAACGATTAAAAATAACGTAAAACTAAACGTGCCATATGGTTGAGGTAAACAGAAGTTTGGGGGTGGGGGATAATATAAATAAGGATAAATAAATTAATAAAACAAAGAACAACGTAATGAACGAACGAATAAATGAATGAATGGATAAACCAATAACAAAGCAATCTGAATACATAAAAGGAACTTAACTGGATAATTTACAAGTAATAAAGACGAAAAGTTACTTAAGTATATGTCTAAAAATTATAAGAAAGAAAAAAAGAAGAAATATATATATATGTATGTATGTATGTATTTTTATATTTTGAATATCTCTATTGTATGTATGTCGGGTTTGGACTTAAACATACACATATTCAATGACGCACTGGCACAGGGGATATTAAAATCCTTTATTGCCTTCACAAACTTCCTCATGCCGTTACCGAGACCCGAACTTGTGGCAATTGTGGGGCCGGAACGCTACCAATCAGACCAACTACGTTCCACAAAAATAGAACGATCGTTAGTCGACCATATTCGTACCGGCCCAACAACCACGCGGTTCAAATCTGCCCCCAAATAAACAATAGCCCACACACCAGTACACACGCACAACCAAAAACATAACCCAAACTAACACGCACATTTGAAAAAAAAAAGTTTTATCTATGCACATACACCAGTGGCGTATGAAGGTGGCAAGGCGGGGGTATGTACGCTCGAACTAAATTATCGGTCCCGTCTGTATTGTTAGCTATATCTCCCTCGAACTGGTGATACATCAAATATCAAATGGAAAACCACCGAAAAGGACCAACAATTGCCGCGCTTGCGCCATTGGTTATTACAACCTTTGGATTATAATAAATTAGGCAGAACGAGTTATAGATGGATCGGAGAACCGCGACAATAGTCAAGCAATCCTTTCTTTGCCATACCTGCCACGTTGTGTGTTCACCCAGCTGCTATCGGTAAAAGTCTTTCAAGTACAGCTAGTGTCACGGTGCCTTTTCGATGAACCGTGATACCCATCAAACAATTGGCCTCGGCGGGAAGCGTTACTCTGAACACGTCTACCAGACCAGTTTTCAATGAAACCAGGGGCGAGGTACTCAGCTGTCATCACTTCAGCAATCTCACATTGAATTAATACTGACAAGGGCTTCTGCATCACACAATCGGAGTAATATCTAATAAATCCTTTCACCCGAGTCGTTTTGAACAGGGTTGATTCGTACGTCTAACCGAGTCGTTTCGCCCCATGTTTTGATTCGCACTAATTTTTATCTCGCACTAATTTTTATTTTGTTAATAAAGTACATTTATTCATTGATTTGTCCTATATCCATTGATTTTCAGATGTCACACATTGCGTGTTTATATTTACAGATAAAAATAATATTATAATTTTGTTTATTTTCAGTATCATTTACTGAAGCCATATACATGAAATACGTACAGGCCTTAGATCATATACAGACAATGTATTCACATTAATAATTAATTTACGAACAGTCACACTGCATACTACTGATGTGCTGTGATTTCTTATTAAATATACTACATACCCAGCTGAGGTTAAAACGCCGAGTACGGTGTGTTGATTTCGCCTAGCTTCAGCTGACAGAAAGTAAACAGCTGATAAAGCATTAATATCCAAAGACAGAAAATTACCTAATATTTGGTAATGAATAATGAATAAATAGGACTAAGGGTGAAACAACGCAGAGTTCGAAATGGTTTTAGGGCGAAACGACCCGGATTCGAATAATATGTATCTAATATTTTCGAGACGTTTCGGCCCCGCTACACATTCGGCCCCAGACGTTTCGGCCCCATGACCCTAGTCGTTTCGGCCCCGGTTATTGTTGTTTTATAAATCAAATTATTCAGTCAGCTGTGTTTTGTTATTAAACTTTATCGTAAGTATTGTAATTTCTTTCTCTCGTTCTCTTTCTTTCTTTCTTTCTCTCTTTTTGTGAATATTTTTTTTTAATTGAACATAATATCCGAATGTTAAATAATAAACAAGAGCCAACCAACCAAAACTGTATTTAGCTTTGATAATCCAAAAATGAAAATGAACTGTCTTTCTTGTTTGTGTAAATACAATTTAATAAATTGCAATACATTGTTTTGCGTTTGTTCTACTTAATTATATTTCTATATATAGATCCTTCCCATACGCTTTACATGTGGCTAGAATAGGAACCACTGATGTTTTACGTCCGTAGGGTTACATATGTGTACAGTAATTAAGTATGATCACAAATAATGTTTTCAGTGCGGAGCACTCACTCAGGGTTTGGAGTCGGTATCTGGATTAAAAATCCCATTCCTCGACTGGAATCCGAACCCAGTACCCACCAGCCTGGATACCGATGGCTTAACCACTGCGCCACCGAGGCCGGTAGGTAAATTGAAAGTAGCATCATGTTCAAGTTCAGTTCAGTTCAACTTTATTTTTGTGCTTATATCCCATTAAAGTTCAACCAAGCTGTCCTGGGCACACATCTCAGTGTTCTAGCATTTAAAAGAAACAGCAAAAACACATATGGATGCACAATTCCTGAACCTAGTCTGAGTTGTTTGTGATCGTGGGTTAGGTAAGTTATGTCTTGTATCAATCTCTACCCTCGAATCGTTAGTGATATACGTAATATACAAACATGAAAGTCTAAACATACTAAACCATATCATTTATCAGTGAAATTCTACATAAACGCGATGACGTACATGTTTATGTGTGTATGTGCGTGCGTGTCACGGTGTATACTATGTATGTAGGCCTAATATATGTATGCGCGCGTGCGCGCGCGTGTATGTGTGTGTGCGCGCCCGCGCGCAATGAATGTTATTCGACAAATTAATGTTACAAATTTGTATTTTATTTATATTATTACTGGTGTATGTGACCATCTAAAGTGTTACTATACCAATTACAGCATATATGTGTATACACGAACACTAGATCGCCGTATATTGCATTAGGGGTCGAAAATGTACTGGGGCCGAAACGTCCTGACACCTATCTAATTCAACTTTGTAACTGATGTTACGGAAATATCCGATGTTGACCGAATGGTTCGGTCGAACTACTCGATGGGTCGAACACTTTCTCGAGCACCGACAGGGTTCGAGCCAACGAGATTCAACTCGTTGGCTCGACCTCGGAAGGGTCGAAGACACCGCAACGCTCGAACCAAAAACGAAGTCCCGAGTTTTTTGTTCGGTAAACCCTTATATTAACTGCTGAAGGGTCGAACACGTCCAGGGTCGACTATAAGCCTTCGCTCGAACTAAAATTGTCGGTCGCATCTATGTTAATAGCTATATTTCCATCGAACTGGTGATCCATCAAATATCAATTAGGCCAACCCCTACCCCCGCCCCCCCCCCCCCCCCAAAAAAAAAAAAGAAGAAAAAAAGTTGGTGATCGTCCTTTTGATAACACAAATCAGGGTGGGGGTTTCTGTGAAAAACTTTATAAAACCCTGGAGACCAGGAGTAGCAGCCAACAGCGCATGCGCCTGGCTGTTGTAGCTCCTTCACTGGCCGCCAGGTGGACCTGGTGATGGTTTAATCCGTTACAATGCTTAAGAAAGTTGAACTGCTGCTATCACGACGCATTTTAAACAGTTTTTAACAAAATAAAAAATAAAATAATTTCAGGGGCGAGCGTATTTTTCAGGTACGGGCGGGGACTATCACCAACTCTTTTTTTTAATTTGGCCTTATGGTAAACCACCAAAGAGGACTAACAATTGCTGTGCTTGCGCAGTTGGTTATTATAACCTTCGAATTAATTATTTAGGCGGAACGAACTATAGAAAGAAAGAAAGAAATGTTTTATTTAACGACGCAGACATAGACGAGTCGAGGAATCGCAACACTAGCCATGCAATCCTTTCGTCACCACACTTGTCATGTTGGTTGTTAAGTGACTGTCGGTAATGCTCTTTCAAGTACAGCTAGTGTTACGGCAACTGTTAGATGAACCGTGATACCAATCAAACAATTAGTGCACAGACGGGCCTCAGCATCAAGCGTTACTTTGAAAACGACTATATTTCTGGAACGTGGACAGTGCTACGTTTTTTATTGTTGAAATATTCAAATTGTTTAGCAATAAATTCCTGTAAATAGAGATTAAGAATTTGCCATTTATTTATTTTTTTTATTTCAATGCATTTACATGTATTACACAATTTGTATCTAATTCAACTTTCCAACTGATGTTACGGAATTGTCCGATATACACATATATATATATACATATATACACACATATATATATTTGCGGGCGAATCGGTGCCACAGGTTCGAGTCCCAGCAACGGCATGGGACAATTTTTGAGGCCAGAAAGGATTTAATTATCCCCTGTGCCAGTGCGTTAATATCTATGTATGTAATAGTCAACCTCGACATACATACAATATATAGATATTCATACATCAATACATACTAGCCAGTGCCAGGTCTGCCCACTGTTTCATGCACGTAAGCGGGATCGACCGCGTAGATTGTAGGTCGCATGCATATGGTTGAGTTAAAGAACTTCCTTTTTTATGGAAGCTTCGATAGCTCAGAGCGTATCGTGATTAGTCTTGCAATTTGCGGGCGAATCGGTGCCATAGGTTCGAGTCCCAGCAACGGCATGGGACAATTTGTGAGGCCAGAAAGGATTTAATTATCCCCTGCGCCAGTGCGTTAATATCTATGTATGTAACAGTCAACCTAGACATACATACAATAAATAGATATTCATACATCAATACATACATACATACATACATACATAGATATATATATATATACACACACACGCACACACACACACACACACACACACACACACACACACACACGTTACGCTCGATTATACAGGTCTTGTTTGCTTGCCCCTGCGCGTGCTGTAACCTCACCGTGGTGCAGGGGTGTAACATTATCTTTGAGAATGGCCAATACAGCACAAATTGAAGTTTAGAGTAAAAGTCAGTATCTTATCTGTGATATTTGTATTTATATTTTTGCACAGTTCTTTACACTGTTTTTATTTATATCTTGAATGTTTCTGTTGATGTTGATCATCACCTTATTTGTTTCCATTACCTTAGTTTGACACCCAATAGCCGTTGTATTTTTCGTGCTGGGGTGTCGTTAAACATTCATTCATTCATTCATTCATTGTTTGCTTGTAAATAAATGACCCATCGACAGCAACACATTGCCCAGAGACCTTGCAAATTTGCATACTATTATTGACCGGGTTAATAAAATAAATTATCACATGGGTATATGACACAGATATCAATGTTGTAAGATAAATATAATGTTTTATACTTATCAATTACTGACCGTCATTGAGGGCAATATCATGTTTTATGGACCGATGGAATTCATATTGACCGATACCAACGGTCGAGGTCAATATCAATTCCTTCCGTCCATAAAACATGATATTGCGCGAAATGTGATAAATAGCCCAGTAGGCTTTCTGACGAGGATCGGCGCTAGACCGACCGAGCACCAGGCAAACGATTTATTAGTGGGCTACGTCCCACCCGGTAGGGTCGAAATGGTAAGTTGCATTAATGTATTAGCTAGAAAGAAAGAAATGTTTTATTTAACGACGCACTCAGCATATTTTATTTACGGTTAAATGGCGTCAGACTTATGGTTAAGGACCACACAGATTTTAAGAGGAAACCCGCTGTCGCCACTACATGGGCTACTCTTCCGATTAGTAGCAAGGGATCTTTTATTTGCGCTTCCCACAGGCAGGATAGCACAAACCATGGCCTTTGTTGAACTAATTATGGATCACTGGTCGGTGCAAGTGGTTCAGACCTACCCATTGAGCCTTGCGGAGCACTCACTCAGGGTTTGGAGTAGGTATCTGAATTAAAAATCCCATGCCTCGACTGGGATCCGAACTCAGTACCTACCAGCCTGTAGACCGATGGCCTGCCACAACGCCACCGAGGCCGGTGTGTATTAGCTAGAGTGTAAATTAACACAACGTATATTAGGATACATGTGGATGGTTTTCACTTGGTCCTATTTTGTTTCGTGGTGCTTTTGTTGGTAGGTACGATGGATAATGTAACTTTTAAACAC
>NC_054711.1:21225212-21332712 GCF_016097555.1 Gigantopelta aegis
AGAATTATCAAATGTTTGCATCCAGTAGCCGATGATTAATTAATCAATGTGCTTTAGTGGTGTCATTAAACAAAACAAACTTTAATTTTAACTATTGTATTTGACAGTGTCACCTAGTGGCTGTCCTCACACAGACGGGGAGATAACCATACAACCTCTACAATAGACCATTCCCATACCGTTGCGCTTTTCATGTGGGGAAGAATTGGAACTACAGATTCATGATGTCAAAGGATATACATATCAACAGAAGCAAGATGCAAGAAAGAAAGCAAGAAAGAAATGTTATATTTAATGACGCACTCAACATATTTTATTTACGGTTATATGGCGTTAATTATGGTTAATTCTGAGAGGAAACCCGTTGTCGTCACTTCTTTTCGATTAGCAGCAAGGGATCTTTTATATGCACCATCCCACAGATATGGTAGTACATACCATGGCCTTTCATATATCAGTCGTGGTGCTCTGGCTGGACGTAGCCCAGTCGTAAAACACTCGCTCGATGCACGGTCGGTCTGGGATGAATCCTCGTCGGTGGACCCATTGGGCTATTTTTCGATCCAGCCAGTGCACTACGACTGGCATATCAAAGGCCGTGATATGTTCTACCCTGTCTGTGGGATGGTGCATATAAAACAACCATTGCTGCTGTTGGAATAGAGTATCCCATGAAGTGGCGACAGCGGGTTTCTTCTCTCAACATCTGTTTAGTGCCTAGCCATATGTCTGACGCCATATAACCGTAAATAAAATGTGTTGAGTGCGTCGTTAAATAAAACATTTCCTTCCTTTCCTTACTGACGTCTCTCTCTCTCTCTCTCTCTCTCTCTCTCTCTCTCTCTCTCTCTCTCTCTGTCTCTCTGCGTGTCCTCTCTCCTCTCTCTCTCTCTCTCTCTCTCTCTCTCTCTCTCTCTGTGTGTCTCTCTCTCTCTCTCTCTCTCTCTCTCTCTCTCTCTCGCTCTGTCTCTCTGCGTGTCCCCCCCCTCTCTCTCTCTCTCTCTCTCTCTCTCTCTCTCTCTCTCTCTCTCTCTCTCTCTCTCTCTCGCTCTGTATGTGTGCCCCCTCTGTCTCTCTGTCTCTCTGTGTCTGTCTGTCTCTCTGTCTCTGTCTCTCTATCTGTGTCTGTCTGTCTCTCTGTCTCTCTCTGTCTCTGTCTCTCTGTCTCTCTATCTGTGTCTGTCTGTCTCTCTGTCTCTCTCTGTCTCTGTCTCTGTCTCTCTGTCTCTGTCTCTGTCTCTGTCTGTCTCTCTCTCTCTCTCTCTCTCTCTTTCTGTGTGTGTGTGTGTGTGTGGTGTGTGTGTGTGTGTGTGTGTGTGTGTGTGTGTGTGTGTGTAATTGTATATATGCACCAAAAATAGGACCACTCAGAAATTGAGATCGGAAAACCCGCTAATGCCACTTCATGGGCTACTCTTTTCGATTAGCAGCAAGGGATATTTTATAGGCCCCATCCCACAGACGGATAGGCCTAACACATATCACAGCCTTTGATATACCAGTCGTGGTGCACTGGCTGGAACTAGAAATAGCCCAATGGGCCCACCGACGGGGATCGATCCGAGACCGGCCACGCATCAAGCGAGCGCTGTACCACCGAGCTACGCCCCTCCCCTTTGATTATTGTTAAAGTCATAGGTTGTCAGTGTGTTGTGGTAAAGCCATCGGAATAATAAATAAATTTGTTTTGTTTAACGACGCCGCTAGAACACATTGATGTATTAATCATCGGCTATTGGATTTCAAACATATGGTAATTTCGACATATAGTCTTAGAGAGGAAACCCGCTAATTTTTTCATTAGTAGATCTTTTATACGTACCATCCCACAGAGGGCAAAGCACATACCACAGCCTTTGATATACCAGTCGTGTTGCACTGGCTGGAACGAGAAATAGCCCAATGAGCCCACCGATAGGGATCGATCCCAGACCGACCGCGCATCAGGCGAACACTTTACCACTGGGCTACGTCCTGCCCGCACAAACAATAAGTATAATAGTTAAAGATTATTTTGCTTAACGACACCACTAGAACACATCGATTTATTAATAATCAGCTATTAGAATGGATGTGTTAGAGGACACCCGCTACTCTGTTCCACCAGCAGCAATGGATCTGTAATATGGACGTTCTCACAGACAGGACAACACATACCACTGCTTTTGTTATAGCAGTCGTGGGGTACAGGTTCGAGACGGGGGAACACATTTATTTTATTTACGGTTATATGGCGTCAGACATATGGGTAAGAACCACACGAATATTGAAAGAGAAAATGCGCAGTCGCTACTCCATGGGCTACTCTCTTATCTTTATTTCCCATGACAGGATAGAGTATTGGCATTTACCACAGGATATACGTTGAGTACACCAGCCTGTGGAGCACAAGTGGGGGACTGGCTGGTCGAGAAATATCGCAGCAGTGAGACCACCACAGCGGATCATCCGTAAACCACCCACGTCAGACAAAGTTATGGTTAAGAACCACACAGATATTAAGAGAGAAACCCCGCTGTCGCCACTCCATGGGCTACATTTTTCGCTTGGCAGCAAGGGATCTGTTATATGCACCGTCCCATACACAGGATAGTACATACCACGGCCTTTATTACACCACTTGTGGAGCACTGGCTGAAACGAGAAATAGCCCAATGGGCCCACCGAGGGGAATCGATCCTAGATCGCGCATCAGACGAGCGCTGTGCCACTGAGCTATGTCCCGCCCAATCAGAGAATGGGTCCAATGAAGCGGTTCCGTCATATGACGTAAGCACCTCAGGCGAAAATTTAGATAAACGAAATTAAGATACATTTGATTGCGCCATACTTGTCTTTGACCTAAGTTGTCTAACATCACCTGCAAGTACATTTACACCAAAATCACCCCCAGAATCCAGCATCTGTTCCTCAAGCTGAACGATAGAGGTGCAACCACTGAGCCAGCCGTGGAAACTGTTGGCGCCTTATCCAAGACAGCCGCCTCAGGTCAGGTCAGGACAGAGGGTTTTACGTGCACATTCAGAGCATGCTGTTGTAGCGCACGCCTGTTATGAACACAGGTACCGGCCTCGGCCTGCTCCTCCGTCCAGGACAGGAAAGAATTGGTCTGGGTGGGAGAGGAGACCACCCGCACTGGCAGGTGCAAGGGAGAACCATCAGACCGACCGGAGTCGGTAATAGGCGGGAGGTTGGCTATGAAATTTGAAATGTCCCGTAGCATTAATGCCAAATAGAAAAATGTGCGCAATTCGAATGAAGGAAGTTTGATGCATTTTTGTCCGGTACTCCGCCTCTTTTTTAAGCAATATTTAAAGCCTTTGAAAATATCTCTCCCCAGGTTGGATGCTGGGACAAGAAATAGCCAATGGGCCCACCGACGAGGATCGATCCTAGACTGACCGCGCATCTAGAGAACACTTTACCACTGGACTACGTCCCATCCCTAATTCGCATTGTGTGATCATATTTCCTCACAATAAGATGACCCCCATCTAGTAACTCATTGTTTCAAAAATTAAGATAATATGTTTCTTGAAATTACTAGGCTATTTTTTGTTTGACATTCGGTCCGGCAACTTACAACTTCTGCCGGCCCGAATCAAAACATGCCGCAAAAAAATTAATAAGATTGTGAAAATGATAGTACATCATTACATTGTTTGTTTTGGGGATCAAGCGTGTTTTGACCTTCTTAATTATACCCTGGTTATTGTTTTTTGAAATACAGAGCGCATATATATATATATATATATATATATATATATATAGATAGATAGATAGATAGATAGATAGATAGATAGATAGATAGATGTATATATGTATATGTATGTATATATGTATATGTATGTATATATGTATATGTATGTATGTATGTATGTATGTATGTATGTATGCATATATATCATTCTAAATCATTGTTATTTTATCCCAATAGGTTCTTTACCTAGTTAATAAATGCCTCTTTGACTACCTCATTAGAATCCTTGAAAATGTTTCTGAAAAATAGTTATCCTGTCCCACAGATGTTCCTGTTGTATAAAAGGACCCACAGTGAATGTGTGTGTGTGTGTGTTTGTGTGTGTGTGTGTGTTTGTTTGTGTGCGTGTGTGTGTGTGTGTGTGTGTGTGTGTTTGCGTATGTGTGAGCGCGCGCTGTGTGTGTGTACGTGTGTGTTTGTGCGTGTATGTGTGTACGTGTGTGTTTGTGCGTGTATACGTGTACGTGTGTGTGTACGTGTATATGTGTTTGTGTGTACGTGCGTGTGCGCGCGCACCTGTGTGTGTGTATTTGTGTGTGTGTGTGTGTGTGTGTGTGTGTGTGTGTTTACACGCGCGCGTGTATATGTGTATCTGTCTCTGCCATGTTACCTAGCACATACCGTATTTATGTTTTGACTTCAATTACAGGATCATGAATATTTTAGCCATCGCTAGGAATGTTGTGTCATTTGTGAATTGTGGCAAACGTTTCAGACAGAGTACCAAATGAATTGTTGTGAGAGTGTAGCTTCATCTGACTATTGCTAAGGTAACTAGCATCCTGCAGGGTATTACTGTAGTGTAAAAGCACAAAAGTTCAGTTTTGTTAGGGGCATCCTTAAAGCTACTGCATGATGTCTGAGGCAAGTTAATCTCACCAATACGTACCTCAAGGTGCTTCCACGATCACGTGCATTTATGGTACCGATGCCACATACAAAGTTTTGAAACAAGAAAGATTTTCAATGATTCGAACGATATGACCAAGCACACAGTTGCTGATATTGGTAAAGTAATGGCTCAAGATATAATTAATATTTTGGAATCATATATGCGCAGTAGTCGATTACAATTTCAAATAACAGTAACTAGTGTATCAGTGGTATGGAGGGATGATAACCACAGGCTTGTGTGATGTGTCTAGGGTTGTAGTGAAGTAGTTGGCTTGACCTTTTCGCTTTCAGCTGCGGCCGCCGGGTAGTCTAACGACAAAAAGATAGGCAGAGGCACGTAAGTCGTACTCTTCCAGTACATAACATCTCTGCAGGCAACACTCTCTCGGTGCCCCCTGCTAGCATAGCTTGGTACACCACGGTAACTGGGCCCTTACGGACTCGACTAGGCTAGACTGAGGGGGATCTCGGAGCATCTGGAGTCCCAGTGCAGTATGCATGACCCATCGACATATGGACATGTTCAGAGACTACTAATCCAGCTCCAGCTATGAACAAATAGCACGGACGGACAGAGTACGTTAGTCATGAAAGACAATCTGTCTAAGAGATGGAAAACTCTGAAATAAAACCCGGACAGATGCCATTCGTCAGCCTTGGAACGCAAGACATCTAGGATACGGACAATCCAAAGTCAAACCATCCCACTGGATACAATGGATTCACCAGTCTTGTAAAGCAACTATTTTAAGAGAAGGGACACTCAAATCAAACCAATGCTGCCTTGCAGGAATGGCTCTAAGGGCCAAAGGCTAAGAGAGATAACTCTACAAAAACCACAGCTGAAGTCGGAAAGCCCTAGTCGAAGTGGCGCGAACTAGAAATAGGGGACTTACGAAACAACCTTCTAAGGGACGAAGACGACTAGTGTATCAGAATTAATGTCGGGATGTTTAGGTAAAAACAAACATGATCCAATAAATTATCGCTAACACGAAGTTTACAAAGTTACCAGAGGTACATACCTTTTCTGGGTGTTTGTTTTCACTTGATGTTATTACAAATACTTTAATGGCAAGAAGTGTAATAGTCAAACACATTTTGCAGTGCCTATTAACAAGGGTTATCCGGTTAGTGCCTTAAATTTGATGCATTAAAGAAACGGAATGTTTTATGTCTAGGTCTACTACCTTTTTGAATTATATCAAAACATATATGAAAAAAAACAAAAAACAACAACAAACAAACACTTCATAAACACCCCGAAATGGCCATAGCTTTATTATTAGTCAAATAAACTATTTAAGTTCTTTATTCTGATCATTTTGATATCTTGTGAAGATTGACAAAAAAATAAGTGTTCTATGGTTGATTTTAGATCAAAGCCAAATTCAAAATGGCCGCCATCTTTGATGACGTCATTATAACGCCTTGTCAAAAATACAAGACTGCATGGTTTAAGCTCCTTATTCTGATCATTTTGGGAAGACTGGCCTAGCAATAAGTGTGCAATGGTCGATTTTAGATAAAAACTAAATTTAAAAAATTCGCCATCTTTGATGAACCGGCCTCGGTGGCGTCGTGGTAGGCCATCGGTCTACAGGCTGGTAGGTACTGGGTTCGGATCCCAGTCGAGGGATGGGATTTTTAATTCAGATACCGACTCCAAACCCTGAGTGAGTGCTCCGCAAGGCTCAATGGGTAGGTGTAAACCACTTGCACCGACCAGTGTTCCATAACTGGTTCAACAAAGGCCATGGTTTGTGCTATCCTGCCTGTGGGAAGCGCAAATAAAAACTCCCTTACTGCTAATCGGACGAGTAGCCCATGTAGAGGCGACAGCGGGTTTCCTCTCAAAATCTGTGTGGTCCTTAACGATATGTCTGACGCCATATAACCGTAAATAAAATATGTTGAGTGCGTCGTTAAATAAAACATTTCTTTCTTTCTTTCCAACTTTGATGACGTCATTATAACGTCTTGCCAAAAATACAAGACTGGCTCGAACAGTTTTCTTCATCTGTGAGGTATAATAAATCGATTTATCATGGTCATTTGCTTTATTGAAAAAAAATTCACGGGACCTCAACATTGGACATAAGACAGTGTACTACTGACTTTTCGGGGCGGGACGTAGCCCAGTAGTAAAGCGTTCGCTTGATGCGCGTTCGGTCTAGGATCGATGCCCGTCGGTGGACCTATTGGGCTATTTCTCGTTCCAGGCAGTGTTCCACAACTAGTGTAACAAAGGCCGTGGTATGTACTATCATGTCTGTGCAGTGTTCGAGATTAAAAATTTGGGGCAGTATCCCAGTTGGATACTAACTTTTCAACATCTGGTATCCCACCTGAGAATTTAGTATCCCACTTAAATGAAATTCATAAATAACATCGTAACAAACTTGGACGATACTGTTACTTTACTTCACCAGTAAATGACGACTTTCATTGTTTCAGCGAACAATAAAAACGCAGGATTAAAACAAATCAACAACATTATATGGTATCCCGGTGGGATACTGGGTTATTGAAGTCTGGTATCCAAAATTAAATTCTGGTATGTCTGGGATATCGGGATACCGTTAATCTCGAACACTGCTGTGGGATGGTGTATATAAAAGATCCATTGCTGCTAATCGAAAAGAGTAGACCATGAAGTGGTGACAGCGGGTCTACTCTCTCAATATCTGTGTGGTCCTTAACCATATGTCTGACGGCATATAACCATAAATAAAATGTGTTGAGTGCTTCGTTAAATAAAACATTCCCTTCCTTTCATTACCGATGTCTCTCTCGCTAACCACGGATTACTAACCCAGTGTCCTGGACAGACATACCAGATAACTGAGGTGTGTGCCCAGGACAGCGTGCGTGAACCTTAATGGGATATAAGCACGAACATAACTATAAATGAGAATTAAATTGAATGTGTATCGCCAACCGCAATGCTCATTCTTCTTGTTCTAAGTGCAAAAATAACCTTCTCTGCTCTAACATTCAATGGGTCTCATTTAAGACTCATAAAACGACTATTGTGGCGCTTAAATGTTCCCCTTGGTTTCCCGCCGTATTGCCAGAGGAAATATATACAACATGGCTCTTTTTCACGCGTGCTCGCGCCGTCCTGTTCCAAATTTTCTGCCCTGCCCACCTGAGCGGCGAGATCAAAGAAACCGTTAGGCTCTATACAGCGGCCACCAAAATGAACGATCCTGACTTGACGGTCTTCTACTAGGGGCGGGTTTCAGTCGGGGCGGGGACCGCCGCGGTTTTACTAGAGTGTCAGTCAGCAACTGTGAGCGAAATTATTTTAATCTTCGGGTTATCAAACAAGTTCCCGTGATAACTTAACGATAGGATAATTTAGCGTCCATTACAACTTTGTAGTGCAGTACTTTCCGCCGGCGATTCTAGGTGATCCGATTATCCACGGGTGTATTACAGGTTTCAAATGAGAGACATATTTACACTGGACCTGTCAATCACGACTGGGCTGTCGGTTTCTCCTTTGTTCTGACAGAGTTTATCCCGATTCTATCAGGTGCTCCCTTCATCTTTATACCTATACCTTACCTTAGCAGACATCATGGTATTTGTTTGACGATAAGTGTTGGCTTTATCCCCCAAGCGGAATACAGCCTTTTCGATATTTTCTTCGCTCTCTTTTTTTTTAATTCTTTTTTTTTTGTTTCAATCTGCACTACTTCACGATTTGACTAGTCTGTGTTTTGTGGGGTTTTGTTATTGTTTTGGCACTATGTTATTTGAGACCAACAAGCGTGTGTTTATTCCTAAAGAACTAATTGGACCCTTTACAAAGTCGGTGACTTCTACGTAAATACCCTAGGAGCGGAGATACGCATATTGTATACATACGGGTGCGTGCAGTTACTGGAGGTATGTATAAAACTGATATGAAAACTCATTAATAATCATTAGAATTTGTTATAATAATATGTTTAACTTTTACAAAGAATTTTTGGGCTATGCAGCCGTCTACGATCTAGACCGATTACTCAGCTAGATGGACATTTCGACGGTTATAATCGCTCTCAAACGGCAGAGTACTAGGGTTAGGAGCTGTCACAATTATGAACATTTTAACGAAAGTACAAATAGGCCTACTAATCTTTGATTAGTTTTTCTTTTGGTAACCCCTGCCCTCTTTCTAATAGTGTACATTAAATGTAAATGTTATGTGGAATATTTCTATCAACATTTAAAAAAGGTATACGCTGGTTTTACTCAATCTTCTTCGTTCTATAGCGTACTGTTTTTACGACCGTGGAAATGTTGACGCTACCGACTATTAGATTCAGAATTCGCTTTTAATTATTTTTCTTTAATTCTGTACCATTATCATTATCATTATCCCCCCTCCCCCCTCCCCCCTCTCTCTCTCTCTCTCTCTCTCTCTCTCTCTCTCTCTCTCTCTCTCTCTCTCTCTCTCTCTCTCTCTCTCTCTCTCTCTCTCTCTCTCTCTCTCTCTCTCTCTCTGTCTGTTATCGTGTATTCTTATAGACGCATTTGATTCAACAATGTGACACCTATTCAACTTTTGTTTCTTCAGATTGCTTAAACATGAAATTTCAAAAGTGTATATTAATTTGTCACTTTAAAATCATTGTAATTAATATCCATACACTGCTAGAAAATGGCGTGACTTAAAAATATGAAAGTGGTGAAAGTGATGATTTAAAAAAACAAAAACAAATTAATACATAAATATAAATGATTTTTATTTTATTTTATTTTATTTTATTTTACTTTATTTCATTTCATTTCATTTGAATTTTATTTCATTTTATTTCATTTTATTTCATTTTATTTCATTTTACTGTATTTTATATGTTAAATTAGTTGTTCTCTAATGATCGGCTATAATCATAAATTCATTCCGTATGGAATCTATAATCTATAATCTATAATCTATAATCTATAATCGATTGTTGTCGATAATGTTCACTATAAATACATTGAGTAAAATCTACAGTAGGAGTTGGTTTCACGCGTACGTAAAAACACAAGGAATTGAAAAAGTATATTAAATGTAACATTTTGATTAGGTTTGTTCTGGACGGAGGAGCCAGCGGAAGTCGACACATGCGCCCATGACAGGCGTGCACTACAACAGCTTGCTATGAATGTGCACGTAAAACCCTTTGACTATGACCACGAACATGATTAGGTATTAAAAGTAATATTTTGAATAGTTAATAAAACTAATCTTAGCGAAAATTGTATGATCATTCCGGTGGAAAAAAAAGAGAAAAAAAAATAAATTCTTCTTTAACTCATTTCCGTGCTTATTTCCAATTCCGGTTCAACCACATTATCCTGATCAAACACCTCTGTTAGTTGGGCTGACTGTCCGGGACATTGAGTTAATTGTTGGTAGTTGTTAGTGGTTAATTAGTGAAAGAGAAGTCGGTGTTCTAGCCTGGTATCCTCCAATTTTGGAGCGAGACGTAGCCTAGTAGTAAACCTCTCGCTTGATGCGCGGTCGGTTTGGGATTGATCCCCGTCAGTGGGCCCATTGGGTCATTTCTCGCTCCAGCCAATGCACCACGACTGGTATATCAAAGACCGTGGTATATGTTATCCTGTCTATGGGATGGTGCATATGAAAAATCCCTGGCTGCTAATAGAAAAAGAGTAGACCATGAAGTGGCGACAGCGGGTTTCCTCCCTCAATAGCTGTGTGGTCCTTAACTACCGGGTATATGTCCGACGCCATATAATCGTAAATAAAATGTGTTGGGTGCGTCGTTAAATAAAACATTTTTTTTTGTTCTTATAACATACATAGGTCATGGCTGAGTGAACTGCTAATCCTATACCTTCTACCTAGTATGCAATAATGGACTCACCTTCTATTAAGAATTAAGACACAAGAACAAATTATATATTCACATTTGTTTATTACATATTATCTATTTACTATGTGATGATAGAGAATCTATGCGTGTTGCTGATGTACTGTAAACTGGAATAATATTGCTCACGGCTTCAGTTGTTAACAATTAAGACCGTTTTAGAAGTAAAACCGTTTATGAAGTAAAACAATACGCTTGAATCTTTTAGTTTAAGCACGCGTTATTTTCCCGATTTACAGTATGCATATCAATTTAAAAAATGAATATGCAGGTGTGTAACTAATGGGATGTGTAACAAATGGGAAGGAAATGTTTTATTTAACGACGCACTCAACACATTTTATTTACGGTTATATGGCGTCGGACATAATATGGTTAAGGACCACACAGATATTGAGAGGGGAAACCCGCTGTCGCCACTTCATGGGCTACTCTTTTCGATTAGCAGCAATGGATCTTTTATATGCACCATTATACAGACAGGATAGTACATACGACGGCCTTTGTTACACCAGTTGTGGAGCAATAGCTTGAACAAGAAATAGCCTAATGGGTCCACCGACGGGGATCGATCCTAAACCAATCGCGCATGAAGCGAACGTTTTACCAGTGGGCTACGCCCCGCACCCTTAACAAATGGGAAACAACCTCTAATCTTATATACTCACACTTACTCGTTAAGAGTCGCTCTGGTTGGGAGCCAATACCAAGGTGCGAACCCTCTACCTACCAGCCTCATGTCCGATGGCTTGGCTACTACAGTAGTTTTTTTATTATATGTACATGCATACTTATTTAATTCAACTTATTTTATTTCTTTATTCAGCTTAATCAGCTGCATTATTTATTTATTACAATATTTGAATTTTGAAATAACAATCTTTAGTTCTCAACATTGAAAATTAAGCATTTGCACATATACATATACATGTGTGTTAATGTGAATGATTTTATTCTTAACATCACAAATCTTTATCAAACAAACAAGGCTACACAATGTATAAGCTGAAATTTTAATTGATTAATTAATTAATGTATGTATGTATATATCTATCCATTCATCCATCCATCCATCCATCCATCCATCCATCCATCTATCTATTTGTAATAATATGTGCTGAGTGCGTCCTTAAATAAAACATTTCCTTCTTATTATTATTTTCTAATTAATTAATTAATTAATTTATTTATTTATTTATTTATTTATTTTATTTATTTATCTATTTATTTATTTATTAATTAATTTATTTATCCATATATCTATTTCTGACTTATTGATATTTTTCTTCTTTCGTTCTTTCTTTTCTTTCTTTCTTTTCTGTTTTCTTTTATTGTTGGTTCGTTTCGTTAAATTACTTTTTTTTCGTTTTATAATTCATTCTGTTCATTTTGTTTCTTTCATTCATTCATTCCCATCCATCCTTTCTAACTTTTCTTTCTTTCTTTTTTTGCTTGTTTGTTGTTGTTTTTTCTGTCCATCATTTTATTTCATTCTTTTTTTTTTCCGTTTTCTCTTTCTTTTCTGCTTCTTGTTATCCATATTTGGACCACTGAATCTAATTTAACTCCTAGTATTCTAAAGCAAACATACTGCACTTTTCCCATCTCTGCAAACAGCTTTGTTGCTAAGAAAACCAACACCTACATAATTGTACCGCAAATCGCCGACTAAGCGAAAATTGTTTGTACAACTGCAAAATAGGCCTGACGAATAGAATACTATCTAAACTATCTGGGTTGCTAGCCTCGTCAAAACGTTTACAGAAAGCGAAATGCAGAACAAATTAATAATGCTGATTGTGTACACCTGATTAGCTAGCGAAAACTTTGGTAATTGCTAGTATCTGAATTCTTCATGTAAAGACTAATTACAGTTTGCACGCCATAAACTACGCTTAGGTGTGGAGTATTGTCCAGGTGTCAGCGCGTCCGTCTATGAAGCGATAGGTCGCGGGATCGAATCCTAGAGCCGTATGGAATGTTATATGTGTGGCCACTGGATAACATTTATATTAAAACGAGTTGATTTTCTAAACGTATCTAACAAGCCAAAGAGAGAGATACACCGCACACACAGAAATATTGAGATAGACGGAGAGAGAGAGAGAGAGAGAGAGAGAGAGAGAGAGAGAGAGAGAGAGAGAGAGAGAGAGAGAGAGAGAGAGAGAGAGAGAGAGAGAGAGAGAGAGAGAGAGAGAGAGAGAGAGAGAGAATGATACAGACACACAAATATAACGAAAGAGAGAGAGAGAGAGAGAGAGAGAGAGAGGGGGGGAGAGGAGGGATAGAGAGAGAGGGAGGAGAGAGAGAGAGAGAGAGAGAGAGAGAGAGAGAGAGAGAGAGAGAGAGAGAGAGAGAGAGAGAGAGGGAGTGGGGGTGAGAAGAGGATTAATAAATTTTAACTTTATTCAGTTTTAAATTGCACACCAACATGCATAACTTTAATGTAGATAGAAATGTTTCTTTACAAATTATCATCAGTGAACATAGGTTAACTGCTAAAAGAGCCAAGCAAAACAATAATTGCACGTGTAGTACCGGCCTCGGTGGCGCAGTGGTTAAGCCATCGGACTACAGGCGGGTAGGTACAGGGTTCGCATCCATGTACCGTCTCCAACCCAGAGCGAGTTCTTAAGGGCTCAATGGGTAGGTATAAGGCCACTACACCCTCTTCTGTCTCACTATCTACTATCGTTATCCTTGAATGTATACATGTAGTTTATATTTACAGCTATGTAATATAGGTCGCCAAGTAAATGTATATTGTATGAATACAGAAACGAGCCTCGTAAGTTGTCAAACTTGTGGCCAATTCTTTTGTTCTTGGTACAATAAAATATGTTTGCAATCAATCAACCACTAACCAACTAACAACTAACCCACTGTCCTGGACACACAGCCCAGATAGCTGAGGTGTGTGCCCAGGACAGCGTGCTTGAACTTTAATTGGATATAAACACGAAAATAAGTTGAAATAAAAATGAACGTGTAGTTTTTCCTTTATTCTGGGTGTGCTGTATATTGACTATCTACCAATCCAGGTAGAATTGTCTACATAGGTGGGCGAAACACGTAGCCCAGTGGTAAAGCGTGGGTCATCCCATCGGATCAACCCATTGGGCGAATTCTCGTTCCAATCAGTGCACCACGGCTGGTATATCAAAGGCCGTGGTAATACCGGCGGTATGTGCTATCGTGTATATGAGATAGTGCAAATGAAATACCCCTTGCTACTAAGGAAAACAAAAATGTAGCGGGTTTCCGCTGTAAGACTATATGTCAGAATTACCAAATGTTTTACAACCAATAGCCGATGATTAATGAATCAGTTAGCTCTAGTGATGTCGTTACACAAAACAACCTTTGTGTTGTTTGTTGGTGTGGGTTTTTTTTTTTTTAATTGTTTGTCTGCTATGATATTTCTTTATTTCTGTAATATATAATTCTTACTATTGTATATACAACATATATTTAATAAAACTCTATTCAACTAGATTTTAGCAATTAGAAATCCATGAATCATAGCTACATTTAACACAACAAGGGGAAGGTTTTCCCTGGGTCTACTTTTTTTTCTCTTTCTGTTTGTAATAATTACAAAAAGTGTTAAAACAACAACAAAGTTATGACAATAATAATAATAATAATAATAATAATAATAATAATAATCATAATAATCATAATCTGTGAAGTACATGGAGACCATGTTACTATACTTGTAAAATACTCTATTTGTGAAGCGGTGTTCATTTTGTTTTAATCAATCTGGCTTGAGTTTAGCCTAAATCTTCGAGGCACAGACCCTAGTTTCAACCCGTGAAAATTAACACTAAGTTTAATTAGTCTGCAAACCTCTAACACACTTGGATAAAGTTACAAGTGAGTGAAACATGAGTCTGTGACTTTGAAATTTGTGAAATACCCTCTAAAAATATACTAAAACTCAACGCCATAACTGATACTTCTCAGACACACGTGCGTTTTTAAAAATATGAGAACTGCATTTTGTGATATTAAAAACAACAGGATGACGAAAAACAGTTCGAATGTACGGACATGGATACTCTAAACAATGAAATCTAAGTAAAGGATGATTTCAGTTATCAAAAACGGCTCTAATAGTAAAAAAAATATGCCTTAGTGTTTGAAAACTAGGGTATGTCCCTTTAATGATATTATATATATTATACCTGGAAACAATCTGATTAAAATTAGCTCTACTGGTCTCACCATCTATAAATAACAATTTAAATATCGACCAATTACACTTCGTCTTTCATAACGTTATTCGGGAGCATACACATTCTAAAAATATCGGTCGAGACTATTTATGCAATAGGCGAACATGTTGGTCTATTTCAACACTGAAAAACACAGGGGGGGAAAGTGCAGTAATAAACTGTGGATTGTGTACTAGTATAAACAGATTTTATAGCTATATATCACAAGGTTTTTTTCGTCTTGAAACGAATTTTATATAAAATTTTATATTGAAATTAGTTTCCGGCATACTTCGTAATTCACCCGAATCATTTCGTATACCCTGGGCATAATCCCGAATGTTTCCAAATTCTTTTCAAATCACTGGCATGATTTTGCAAGTAAGGTTTTGATTGGTCGAATGAAAGGTCAACTGGACATGAGCTCCAACGGGCTGCCGTTAGATCCACATGTAATAGTGGAGATAATTTTAATTAGATTGACCTGGACATGAATTAAGCACTACCCAAAAGGCGCCTATTGACAATGTTTACATGGTCTATATCTGCATGGTATTTACCGAGATGGCATGAATAAATAACATACATATGATGTTATCTCCATAGTTAATTACCATACATCGGTCTCGCTTGTAGGTACTGGGTTCGCAGCCCGGTACTGGCTCCCACCCAGAGAGAGTTTAAATGCATCAGTGAGTAGGTGTAAGACCACTACACCAACTGTAAAGTGTTCGCTTGATGCGCGGTCGGTCCGGGGTCGATCCCCGTCGGTGGGCCCATGGAGCTATTTCTCGCTCCAACCAGTGCACCACGACTGGTATATCGAAGGCCGGTGTATGTGTTTTCCTGTCTGTGGGATGGCGTATACAAAAGATCCCTTGCTGCTAATTGAAAAGAGCGACAGCGGGTTTCCTCTCTCAATATCTGTGTGGTCCTTAACCATGTGTCCGACGCCATATAACCGTAAATAAAATTTCCGAGAGTGTCGTTAAATAAAACATTTCCTTCCAGTCTCCTTTTCATGTAAATGTAAGTAACTTTAAGGAAAGAAAGAAATGTTTTATTTAACGACGCACTCAGCACATTTTATTTACGGTTATATGGCGTCGGGCATATGGTTAAGGACCACACAGGTATTAAGGGAGGAAACCCGCTGTCGCCACTTCACGGACTACTCTTTTCGATTAGCAGCAAGGAATCTTTTATATGCACCATCCCACAGACAGGATAGTACATACCACGGCCTTTGTTACACCAGTTGTGGAGCACTGGCTGGAGCAAGAAATAGCCCAATGGGCCCACCGAGGGGGATCGATCCCAGACCGACCATGCATCAAGCGAACGCTTTACCACTGGGCTACGTCTCGACCCCTAACTTTAAGGAATGGATCTCTTTAAAGTATTACTTACAATGTTTCCGGTTATTGAAAGGCAACGTAATTGACATGTTATGTTATTATATGTATTTATTGTGCTTTTCAGGCAACACCAACACATTATGACGTATATAGCTATAGATAGTCTCTAAATATACTTTACTGCATAAATGTATAGATTATAACTCATCTCATTGGTCAAGACGTAGCGATGGGAGTTTTGCTCATCCCCCTCCCTCCACCCCCACCCCACCCCCGCCCCGAGTCAGGCCACCGATCTTATCGGAGGTCGGTCTCTGGATTGGCGTGCTCGAAACCCCAGTGGTATATGGACACGTTAAATTGTTAACTATCTATCTTTGCTCATTTCTCGATGAACGTAAACATTACGTCTTCAGGGAGCGTCATATCTGATTACGTCATTTTATATGAGCAAGTGTGTCTTGTTGAGCGTTATTGTTTATGGATCAAAAATAATTCAAAATAAAGTATGAACTTCTAGTGTTATTATTAGCAAGTATGATTCATATTTAATTATAAGGATTGTCTTGTATATTTTTTACGATCATCTGGGTATAAAAAAAACACTTTTTTTAATACCCAGTTACCTACATCATCGCTTCGAAGTTACCTTCATCATGCCTAACCTTTTTATTTCATTATTAGCCGAATTACACAACGTATTCTTTGTGCATCGATTCAAAATATATTCATACGAAACCAACTGCCGATACGCTCTATTAAAATGTGAATGTAATGCTTAGAAATACGGAAATTCACATTGATTAATACTCATCGTGTGCGCCCTCCGCCATATTGGATGCGAGTAACTACAGTTACCCGCATGCGGTTATCCCCTGTGATATGAGAACAATTTGCGGATGATTTTTTTTTTTCATACCCCGCTGAACGTACAAGAAATAACAGATAATGCTTAAATGAATGTACACAATAAAATATGTTATGAGAACCGGTGAATTTAGACAATTTATACCTATGTTTTGTATATTAAATATATGTAATAAAACGTGTTATCTGAGCTGTCAAATTAGACAGCTTATAAGAAATGCTTGCATATATGAATGTATGTATCACAATATGTTAGTATCACCTCTTAATTTGAGCAAGTTGTACTCAAAGCTTGTATACATGTATGTGAATGTATGTGTTATATGTTGTCAGGACCTCTGAGTCTGGACAGCGTATACCCATTTTCAACGGTCTCGGTGGTGTCGTGGTTAAGTCATCGGACATAAGGCTGGTAGGTACAGGGTTCGCAGCCCGGTACCGGCTCCCACCCACAACGAGTTTTAATGTCTTAATGGGTAGGTGTAAGGCCACTACGCCACCCTCTTCTCTTGCACTAACCACTAACCAACTAACAAGTAACTCAATGTTCTGGACGAACAGCCCATATAGCTGAGGTGTGTGTCAAGGACAACGTGCTTGAACCTTAATTGGATATGAGCACGAAAATAAGTTGAAATGAATGAATACCAGTTTTCTTATAAAATATATATATGAACGTATGCAATACAATATCACTTCAGGACCTGCCAAGTTACACAACTTACATCCAATTCTTGTATATATATGAATATATACAATAAAATGATGTCGGGACCTCTTAAAGGCGCGGATCCTAGTTTAGTTAATTTAAAAACATGTATCTCATTTGGATAATGTTACAATATTGTGAATGAAGACTCTGTTAAAACGGGAAATAACCTTCAAAATAGACTAGAACTCGAATCAATAAACGTGCGTGCGTTTTTACTACTATGAAAAATGCTAATTTATTTTGTATTAAAAACACCAGGATGACCAGAAACAATTCGGTTCTACGGAAATGGATAGTCTAAAGAATAAACTATAAGTAATTTTTTATTTCAATGATCATAAACAGCTCTAATGGTGAACAATATGCTGTAGTGTTTAAAAACTAGGGTCTGTCCCTTTAAGTTGAACAATGTTCTTCAATTCTTTTCTATGAGTGTATGCAGTGCAATGTGTTTTAGACAGTCTATAGCTATATACGTCAAGACGAGTTGGTGTTCCTTCAAAAGCACAATAAATCTATAGTTGGCGGCAGTCGTGTGCTATTAAAATGCTATAAAATAAAAAACCTAGTTTTTACCTGGGATTTTGTCGAATGCCTTTGCCTCAGGTGCCCATTAGTTACACTAAAGGTAAGCTTTGATCATTAATCAAAGCGAATCTATCTCGAGCAGCGAAACCGTGATGAGAGAGAGAGGGGGGAGGGAGAGAAAGAGAGAGAGAGAAAGAGAGGGAGAGGGAGAGGGAGGGAGGGAGGGAGGGAGAGAGAGAGAGAGAGAGAGAGAGAGAGAGAGAGAGAGAGAGAGAGAGAGAGAGAGAGAGAGAGAGAGAGAGAGAGAGAGAGAGAGAGAGAGAGAGAGAGAGATAGACAGACAGAGAGAGAGTAAGAGAGAGAGAGAGAGAGAGAGAAAAAGAGAGAGAGAGAGAGAGAGAGAGAGAGAGAGAGAGAGAGAGAGACAGAGAGAGAGAGAAGAAGAAGAAGAAGAAGAAGAAGAAGAAGACGGCTTAGTTGTAGTCTAACCTTTTAATGACAATGGTAGCCTAAATAATTAAAATCAACCAACCGTGTCACAGGAATGTTGTGAGTACTAAGTAAACCTGTGTTACACCAACAATTTCAATAATGAGAGACGTACATATAGGACGTAATTACATAGATTGCGATAGTCTAACGTCACAACCACCACTTTAAACTACCGACAATACCACTGCAATAAAACTGAGATTATTCTTTAAAGATTTAGTTTTAAAAGAAGAACATCTTATAGTTAGGTTGATTCTTCCTTTTGAAATCGAATATGCCAATAAAAACCGCACTAAACGCGTGTTTGTGTGTCTATGGACGCCAGCTAGATAATTTCTAAGCGGGTGGTGGTGAACCGAAGGCAAGAACTAAAAGTCCTTTTCAGACATTCAGGTTTGTTATGCTGTGTATTTGGAAAAATACATGTACCATGTACATTTATTTCTGAAACGAAATTGTAATCAAACTTAGCCTAATTTCAATGCCAGTTAAAGTCATAATTTACATTAGGCCTATTATATAATATCGCAATGTGAAAAACGTACCTCGCAAAGCGATCGTCAAAAGTTAAAGTTTGTTTTGCTTAACGACACCACTAGAGCACATTGATGTATTAACCATCGGTTATTGGATGTCAAATATTTGGTAATTTCAGATGCACCATCACACAGCCAGGTCACACAGACAGGATAGGAGATACCACGGCCTTTGATATACCAGTCGTGATGCACTGGCTGAAACGAGAAATAGCCCAATTGGTCCACCGACGGGGATCGATCCTGAACTGAACGCACACCTGAAGCGCACTTTACCAGTGGGTTACATCCCGCCTCCTTGGGAGTAACGGCTGGATGTAGCCCAGTGGTAAAGCGCTCCCTTGATGCGTGGTAGGTTTGGGATCGATCCCCGTCGGTGGGCCCATAGGACTATTTCTCGCTCCAGCCAGTGCACCGCGACTGGTGTAACAAAGGCCGTGGTATGTGCTATCATGTCTGTGAGATGGTGCATATAAAAGATCCCTTGCTGCTAATCGAAAAGAGTAGCCCATGACGTGCAGATAGAGGGTTTCCTTTCTCAATATCTGTGTGGTCCTTAACCATATGTTCGACGCCATATAACCGTAAATAAAATGTGTTTGAGTGCGTCATTAAATAAAACAGTTCCTTCCTTCCTTGGGAGTAATAAAGGCAGCAGGCATCATGAGATAAAACAGTGGCAATAGCAACGACACCACTAGAGCACATAGATTTAGCAATCATTGGCTATTGGATGTCAAACATTTAGTAATTCTGACATATAGTATTTCAGTAAACCCGCTATATTGGTTTTTCATTAAAGGCAAGGCTTCGTTTATAAATACATTTTTTTACAGACTTGACAACATATACCACGCTCTTTGATATACCAGTCAGTTTTGATATCAGTTTAAAACACTTGTAGCGTACAGGCAATTGAAACATGAACAACAGCCTACCGCCTCCGGTTCCTTCGTCTGGTGGTTACGTTCTCGAATTCACACCTAGCAGGTACTAGGTTCACGACTCGGTGCTGGCTCCAGCCTGCAGTAAAACAACAACTGGGAAGAAAAATGTAATGTTATTTCATACACCGACTTCAATATCATTCACTACCAACATTAACGTATGTCAGTGGTCTAGTGGATAAGCTGGCTCACGCATTTATTCATCTTTCTCATCTATCACCCTCTGCCTATCAGTCTCATTATCTTAATATAAAAAAAGAAAACTTTCCAATTTCTCGCACGATTTCAATCTGTCTCGACCCTTTCTGCCAGATTCCTCCGACTCTGTCTTCTGAGCTGTCCACACCATCGCCTACCTACGATAGCCACGAGAATAACCGTTTGCATAGCAGCCGATGAAATCGTAAGGTTTAGCTTGTTAATCGGTTAATCTCGTGTCTATTCACGTACGGGGAACTCGTATTGTGTGACGCCGCCTTTACTTGATTATTAGGCTAACTAGTACAAAATTGGTCGAACATAATGAATACAGCGTCAGTAGTAGCTGCTGCGACAGCAGTTTTTAATATACTGTGAAACCTCTCAATACCGAACCCTCTGTAAACCGGACGCTTTACAGAGTTCCTTTAAAAAAAAAAAACATAACAGAAATTAACCTCTCTAAACCGGATCCGTTAAAATACCGGACATTTTTTTTATTGGTTCTATTGGTGTCCGGTTTAGATAGTTGATGTCGTTTCAAAACGTATATTTGTCTGTTGTAGGTATGGGAGTGCCCGGATGGTATCCCGGCATTCTGATACCCCTCGTGGCGTGGATTCTGTCCAGTACGGCTGACAAGGTGAAACTTCCGGTACCATGTACAGGTGAGTCAAAGGGAATCTATCCATGTTGCATCATGGCGGCTTACCGTCAAACACTGTTGAAGGTATTTCGTCCTTTAAATACTGACCCTGACGAAAGAGTCTAACAGAGTCTGAGACTTTAACGCCATGGAAGAGCGGAACGTAGCCCAGTGGTAAAGCGCTCGCTTGATACGGAGTCGGTTTGGGGTCGATCCCCTTTGGGCTATTTCTCGTTCCACCCAGTGCACCACGGATGGTATATCAAAGACCGAGAAAGAGAGAGGCTGAGAGAGAGAGACGGAGAGAAAAGTCTGGAGAGAAGAGAGAGAGAGAGAGGAGAGAGGGAGAGAGCGGAGAGAGATAATAGAGAGGAGAGAGAGAGAGAAGAGAGAGAGAGAGAGAGAGAGAGGGAGCGCAGAGAGAGAGAGCTGAGGGGAGAGGAGAGAAGAGGAGAGAAGGGACGGAGAGGGCGAGAGAGAGAGAGAGCGAGAGAGAGAGAGAGAGAGGGAGAGGCAAAGGGGGGAGAGAGGGAGGAGAGAAGGAGAGAGGGGATAGTAGAAAGATATATAGCAGAACGAGATAGGGGAGATATGAAATATATATATATATATATATATATATATATATATATATATATATATATAGATATATACATATGAGAGAGAGAGAGAGAGAGGAGAGGAGAGAAGAGGAAAGAAGAAGAGAGAGAGAGAGAGAAAGAAGGAGAGATGAGAGAGAGGAGAGAGAGGCGAGAGATTGAGAGACAGACAGGACAGACAGACAGACAGACAGAGAGAGATAGAGAGAGGGATTAGATAGAAAGAGAGATAGAGGAGAGAAAGGAAAACGGGAGACAAAGCGAGATATAAGGGGAGAGGGGAGACAGAGATGGAGAGAGAGGGAGAGAGAGGGAGGTATAGAGGGAGACAGAGAGAGTGGTAGAGTGGGAGAGAGAGAGAGAGAGAGAGCGAGTAAGAGAGAGAGACACACACACAAAGCAAGAGAGAGAGAGAGAGAGGGGGGGGGGGGGGCGGCAATATTGTGTTAAAAAAAACGTTTGCATTGTACAGTTTATTGAAATAAAGTCTCTTTATTAACTGCCCGTTTACAATGTCCAATTCCACGCTTAGCAAGTATCAAATACTGTATAGTAATGAAAAAGCTACTCCAAAATATAAGTAATGTCTATTTATTTGAATGGTAAACCGCAAAGCACAAAGCGACAACAACAGACATGGCCAACAACAGACATGGCCAACGAAACGGTAATGTAAGCAGATGACAATATAGATTTAGTTTTTTTCCTGAAGTAACAAGGCACAGACTTTATTTTCCTTTTGAGAAGAAACCTGCCGAATACACGACACTCTGCTGAAGGGATTAACGTCAGCCATTATGAGATACACCTATTTTCCTCTTTGTGTCGCGGCTCGATGAAGTCAGCAGAAACTAATCAAAGATATTTATGAAGTTTCGCACCGTCTTGTTCAATTGACTGGGTGACAGTCGGACTTAAGTGGTAGGTTTTTAGTACATTGTGTGGCTCGAAACACCTCGCGTGTACACAATTACTTCAAACAAAGTACAGAGACACTTCAAACAAAGTACAGAAACACTCCAGATAAAGCTGAGAAGCAATTCATTTTCAAGTTTACAATCTGCAATAAAGACGCGTATACGTTTATAGCAATACGTGTCGTACACAAATAAGTAAACCATTTTCAAAAGACAGAACTGATATTGAAACTATACCTGTCTGTTTGTGTGTGTGTGGTGTGTGTGTGTGTGTGTGTGTGTGTGTGTGTGTGTGTGTGTGTGTGTGTATCAGCTCATAACTGGGGCCTTTTAACGAGTTAGTGGGTTAGTGTAAGGCTACTACAACGATCTCTCTCTCTCTCTCTCTCTCTCTCTCTCTCTCTCTCTCTCTCTCTCTCTCTCTCTCTCTCTCTCTCTGCTAGTAATGGGAAAATGTAGCGGGTTTCCTCTCTAAGACTATATGTCAAAATTACCAAATGTTGTGTCGTTAAACGAAACAAACTCTTTTAACTGACTCTCTGTGGCTACATGTCTATGTGGTTTGCACTGTTCAGTAAGTCTGTTGATACCGTTATATTGCACTGGTATTTAACTAAAAGAAAGTGTTTCATTGTTTATATTATAAGCCATTGCCCGTTGACTGGTGTATCAAAGGGGTCTTGCGGTCATTTGCCCCCTCCTGACATTTGCCCCTATGACATTTGCCCCCCCCCCCCCCCCCGGACATTTGCCTCCCCGGACATTTGCCCCCTCCGGACATTTGACCCCTACGGACATTTGCCCCTTTAATACGAAACAACATTAAAACATATTCAATAAAACAATATTTTATTCAATACTACATGACATAATTACAAAGCACTTTTTCACAATGGCCTATGCCCTTCAGGGTGGTTTTCACTTCAGTCTGATACATGACTATCAAGTAGATTAAATGATTTTCACTTGGCAATACCGATCGATATAATATTTGACTGGGACTCCCAAGTTCTATAGGGAATTTTGTAATCAGATGTGAGATTATTAAATGCATCCTATTCTGCCTATATACACAATGCCACATTTAGTCTTTTGATCAAAGCCGTAGTTTTGGAGGCCATGACAATCAAGTAGATTAGATGATTTTCAGATATTTGATGTTATTGTAAACAAAGCTCACTGGCAATGCGTGTGTGTGATTCTAGAAATATTTTTCGTAATTCGTTAATTTATTTCCATAATAAATGGAAGGAAGCCACATACATATTCATGCCTTCATGTATCTCAGTTGCAATATTTAAGAAAAATATTGAATAATTTACACCAAAAAAAAAATTGAAGGTGTGTGTGTGGGGGGGGGGGGGGGCAAATGACCAGATTTTCATTAAGCAAAAGGGCAAATGTCCAGGGTGGCAAATGTCCTAGGGGCAAATGTCCTAGGGGCAAATGTCCGGGGGGGGGGGGGCAAAAGACCTGGACCCATCAAAGGGAGTGGTGTATGCTGTCGTGTCTGTCTATATAGATCTTATACAAAAGAACAACAGCAACAGAAAACAAAAACCCCAAAACAAACGTTTTGTCCCCCACCCCAACCCCAGCCCAACACACACCTACGCTATAATCATATTTGTAGTTCAGACTGTATAAACATGTATCAGATATGAACGTGATACGATATCGAAAGCTAAACTTAGCAGCTTAGTGTGTTCCTATAAAAGAAACGGTTGTAGGTACACAAAGTATATGCATAAGAGTGTACACCACCAAATAAAATCCCATAGACGACACTAGTAGCATGTGTGGAAAAAATCTTATACCTACAGCGTATCAATCGACATATACACCGCGGATATAAATACTACCACTCCTCACACTTAAAGTGAATCAGAACAAAATGAATTCAGAGATAACGTGTAGCGTCTGTGATTACCCAAGTTCCGCACGCAATTTGAGTACGGTTTGTTACAGGTGCCCCATACAAGCACAAGGTTACTCGACACAGTGGTACTAGATGAAATAAAATTGCATACATGATTTTTTTTCACAGATGAAACACATTTATCACCAATAACAGGAATTGTGGTATTAACTGATCTATCAAAAGATGGGTGCACCTCGAACTTTGAACCAGCCGGAAGTTATTTGGTTTAATACTACAATAAATGATTTTTAGGTGATTGTAATTGGTTAGATTTACACATGTATCTTTAAAATCCCCCCCTCCCCCCCCCCCCCCCCGCCCCGAAAAAAAAAAAAAAAAAAAAGGAGGAAAATAATAATAATAATAATAATAATAATAAATGTCAACAACGACAAGAAAACAAAACATTAAAAGCCCAAAACAAACCCCAGACGAGAAACACAAACAAAAGAAAAACCAAGCCAAACAAACATCGGAAACTAATCAATAAAGGTAACACACATTTTAAATGAGGTACACCAAGGAAGCTAATATTGAATTTTCAGTTTCCAGGATATAAGATCAAACATTCATTTTTTTAAAAGCCACTGCGACGATTTCTTTTATTTCTTTCAGCAAAATCTTTACTATCACCGCCATTTCCTTTTCTGCATATCGCACTCAACATACACTGGCCTGGGTCGACTACCCTGTCGAGACGGTATTGACAAAATTAATTACATTTTCACCGCTAACGGACACTTAATAATTGGAAGCCGGTTTTACGTGTTACCGCAAATTGGACGCGGCTCGCTATCAACACGATAGCGAAACGTCGCCAGAAAGCCGTCTTTCCATCTAAGGACTGGCTGGAGAATTTTGATCAACTTTTCCAGGTTGTAAATATTGATACGGTGTAAACATATCGGTGTGGTGAGATCACCGCGGCGGACACCAAAAAGAAGCGCGCACGTTATCGGTCACGTGATGCCCAATAAACGTGTATATTGGTAATAATGGTTTGGCTTTTGTAATATATCGGCTTTTGGTTGTGTAGTGGTGAAGTCAGGCTGGTAGATATTGGGTTCGTATCAATGTGCCGGCTTCTACCAAGAGCGAGTTTTAACGACTCAATGTAGAAGTATAATACCAGTACACTGGCATCTCTGTCTGTCTCTCTGTCTCTGTCTCTGTATATGTCTGTCTGTCTATCTGTATCCCTCCCTCTCTCTCTCTCTCTCTCTCTCTCTCTCTCTCTCTCTCTCTCTCTCTCTCTCTCTCTCTCTCTCTCTCTCTCTCTCTCTCTCTCTCTCTCTCTCTCTCTCTCTCTCTCTTTCTCATCCTAATCAGAACAAGCTGTTTTAGCACGCCCTTCATGGGCACAGGTTTTTTTCTCTGACATACACAATTCGTTATTGTTTTATAAAAGTTGAAAGTTTGCTTTGTTTAACGACACCACTGGCGCACATTGATTTATTAATCATCGGCTATTGGATGTCAAACGTTTGGTAATTCTGATATATATTCTTATAAAGGAAACCCGCTACATTTTTCGCCATTAGTAGTAAGGGATATTTTATATACACCATCACACGGACAGGATAGCGTATTCCACGGCCTTTGATATTCCACTCGTGGTGCACTGGTGAACCGAGAAATAGCCCAATGGGTCCACCTACGGGGATCGATACTAGACCGACTGTGGATCAGGCGAGCGCTTTATCGGTAGGCTACGTCCCGACCTGTGTGGTTTGAGAAAGAACTACATGACAAACGAGTCGGAGAAAAGATGGACAATATATCTGATGACACCTTTGATGGGAGACTTACAACATATTGTGGAATCTGGCTTGTGGCTGTTATTTATTTATTAGTTGTGTGTAGTTCTAAAGAAAGGCAGCGAAAAGCATTTGTGTACACATGCACGGACACGCCCACAATTGGAACACACGCGGAGATATTCTTCTTTATTGGTGAGTCACGAAAATTAGGACAGAAGAATTTCGTCTCATTGTTTAATAGTCTTTGCGGTTTGTTAAGGTGATTTAGCTGTCCATACAATATACCTACACGGCTTATTGATAAAATATTTAGTGACTGCTTTATTTTTTCCCCCTTAAAGGGACACACCCTCCTCTTTAAAACTTTTCCCCCTTTACCTTTTTTCTTTTCCCTTAGGACCTGTTTCCCCCCGTAAAAATGGGCGCTAAGTTTGGATAGATTTAGCAAATACCTGTAATACATTTTCACAAAGTGAAACAAGAGTCTGTGACGTTGAAATGCCCTTTAAATTGACTAAAAACAATGACTCCATAACCGTTTACTACTTTTTCAATTCTTTATTCACTCAGGACCATCCCGCACCTCTCATTGGTACATGAGGTAATATAATAATATAATATTTACAAAGTGAGCAATTAACAAACATATACAGATAACATTTGGAGAACAAAGTATAATAAATAAATATTATATTTAATACATGTACTCATGTTCATTTCTAGATCACATTCTTGTTAACTCCATAATCGTTACTTCTCAGACGCACGTGCGTTTTTAAAAATATGAAGAATTTTTATTTTTTTTGTGTGTATTAGAAACACCAGAATGACCAGAAACAGTTTCGGTTCTACGGAAATGGATAATCTAAACAATAAAATATAAGTAAGGTATGATTTCAATTATCATAAACGGCTCTGATAGTGAAAAAATATGCCTTAGTGTTTAAAAACTAGGGTCTGTCCCTTTAAATTTAATATATATTTTATTTACACATTAAACTTTTATTTATATTTATATATTTTATTTACAAATTTTATTACCTAGATTTATTGTTGGCTTTTATTCTTATAAAATAATCTATAAAAAAGAAAGAAAATCCATCAATTTATTGAAGAACATGTGCAAGAAATAAAATACGTTTTATTAACGAACGTTTGCGGATGTTTCTGAACAAAACATTCGATTCTGTTTGGATATTTTGCATTACAAGGGACGGATTTATATCAGTCGGTTGAACGCTCGTCTGAGGTGCTTGCGTCGCAGGATCGAACCACATCGGTGGACCCATTCATCTGATTTGTGGGTTTTCCCCCGTTCCAACCAGTGCACCACAACTGGACAAAGGACGTGGTATGTGCTGTCCTGTATGTGGGAAAATGCATATAAAAGATCCCTTGCTGCTAATGGAACAATGTACGGGGTTTCATCTGATGACTACGAGTCAGTATAAGAAATGTTTGACATCTAATAGCCGATGATTAATTAATTAATGTGCTCTAGTGATGCCGTTAAAGAAAAACAACTTTTAAAACTGAATTTAGTCTGTTCATGGCTCACAAGCGTATATAACTACATACATTTACAATGCTTAAAAACCTGCGTTTAAGAGAAACAGGCTTTGTAAATTGTGGCCTTATAATGTCTGAATTACCAAATATATCAATGTACTCTAGTGGTGTCGTTAAACGTGTTTTCCCCTCACACATACATGTATTATACACATAAGCCACCTCGGTGGATTCATTCAGCTGGTTGTTTTTTTCTCGTTCCAACCAGTACACCACAACTGGATAAAGGCCGTGGTATGTGCTATCCTGTTTGTGGGAAGTGCACATAAAAGCCTCCTTACTGCTAATGAACAGATGTAGCGAATTTCATCTGATGACTTCGATTCAGAAATATCAAATGTCTGATATCCAATAGCCGATGATTAATATATCAATGTGCTCTAGTAGTGTCGTTAAGTATCATACACATAAGCACACAACATACACTAGCGTCGAGCGTCTTGTAATGTTATGAAATCAACCACACCAATTTATCGGGTCGGTGCAAACTTCCGCGGTCAATGAAAGTTCTTATTCACACGACCATACCATATCAAGCAACTCGTATCACTAAGGTATCAGAACGTCAGGTCTTTACGCTGTAACTGTAGTATAAAATTAATACCTGGTTGATTAAAAAAAAAAAAGGTATCGTTGGTGCAGTGGTTAAAGCATCAGCGCTAATGGAGGGAAATGGTTATTTCGACACTTCGTCGAAATACCGAGTGAAGAAACTCGGTACCTCTACGTTTTCTAAAGATTGGACAGCACGTACCACGGTTCTTGATATAAATACATAAAACACACCACACGCAAGCACACACCCCACACACAAGCACACACACACACACATACATACCACACACAACACCCACCTCACTCTCTCTCTCTCTCTCTCTCTCCATCTTCCCTCCCTATCTCTTCTCTCTTTCTCGTTCTCTCTTTCCTCTCTATCCGAGGGTTGGCGTGTGCATAGGTTTGCGTTTCGTGACTTCCTCCACGGTGAGTAGCTTCTGGTATATCTTTTTTGTTCCTTCGCGGTATGTTTCCCTATCTGAGTTCTTCTCTGCTCCTCTCCCTACTCTCTCTTCTCTTTTTTCGCTCTACTCTCGATTCTCTCTCCTCGGTGATCTGTGGGTACAATAGGTATGCTTTCCCGTCGACAAGTCCTTTGTATCTCTTTTCCCTTCCTTTTCTTTTCTTTTTTCCCTATCTGTTCTGTTCTCTCTCTCTCTCTCTCTCTCTCTCTCTCTCTCCTCTCTTTCTATCTCTATCTCTCTTTCTCTAACTTCCCTCGGTCTCTTGTGACGTGTTGTCTCTGTATCTCTCTTTCCTCCCCCCCTCTCTTCTCCATCCCTCCCTCCCGCCCTTCTGCCTCTCTAGCTGCTCTTTCCTCTATCTCTCTCTCTCTCTCTCTATTCTCCGTCTCTCATCTCTCTCTCTCTGGACCTGAACTGACGACGCCTTAACCTAAAAAAACCCGTACATTTAACTTGGGTTTCGAGGGTGTGTCGTTTTTTTAGAGGTGTTTGTATACGGTAATATATATATAGTTATATATATATATATATATATCAATATATATGACATGAGCGTGTAGTGTATACAGTACATACATGCATACATTGTTGCATAATATACAGTCAAATACATAACATACAACATACAGTACCATACAATGAGCAGATGCACAAACATTTTTCAACTTACTAGCAGATTTGTTAAAGACCCGTTAGAAACTCCTTCTTTTTAACTCTACATTAGAAAACGGACATAATAGAATTAAAACGTTTTTCAATGTTAAAGATGCAAAGGTCAAGGCTGTCTAGTCTTAAAGACTTGTTAAGAAAGATTTTTCTTTTGGTTAAATTTTCGAAAAATGCCAACACAAACTGTCAACTCATCAAAGTATTGTGTTGCCTCTTCGAATGACTCGGCTTTCCTTACAAACATTGTGGAGAACTTGTTAAGCATTCCGGGCGGCAGTGGCGCGCTTAAAACGTCTCGAAAGGTCAGGCTCGGCTTTGTGTGTTTTCCATTTGTTTTCTTAAATGGATTTGTAACCCTCGTTTCCTAGATCGTGTTGTTCGCATTAAACACATCATAACGAAGGAAGAACGTGGTGAATTTACAGGAATAAAGAAAAGTTACAGCTCTGTCGACAAGCGTTTTCGACCTGGGCGTCTTTTTTTCTTTTCGTTTCTTCTTTTTTTTTTAAGTTCTTTCATTCTTTTGACGGAACCCTATTCCGTTTTGTAGGTTCGCTCCAGTTTGCGGAGCACCGACAACTTGCACGATGTTTGTGGTTCGAACGATGAACTAGGTTTTCCACAGTTGTTTTTGGATTGACGCCCCCCAAGAGGTTGCTGTACGGAACGTGGCTCCGTTGTCGAGTTATCACACAGCGTTCGTTATGATTTTTATTAAGACAAGCCACGAATTTACTACTTCAAGTATCCATCAGCTCGGGGGGTCGGGATGTACTGGTTAGGTGGTTAAGAGCTTGCCTATTGGTGGATTTTGTTGTAGTTTCAAAAGCTCGAATAATCACTCTTGTAACTTTCGAAGCTGCTCCCTCCCCCTCTTATCCCATCTCTGCTCTCTGTCTCTCTGTCTCTAGCTCTCTCTCTGCTCTCTCTCTCTCTCCGCTATCTGCTCATATGCATGTTTCTCTCTCGCTCTCTCTCTTCACCCTTCCCTCTCTCTCTCTCTCTCTCTCTCTTCCTCTCTCTCTCTCTCTCCTCTCTTCTCTCTGCTCTCTCTCTCTCTCTCTTATTTTTTAATTTTTATCTTAAGCGTATATATGTTGTTGTTCTTTGTTTTTAATTTGTTTTTCCCTTTTACAACCAGGTCTCACATTTGAACAGATGAAGAGGGGCACCCCACACCTAACGCCGCAAACGGCCCTACAATCTCTCGTCCCTAGGAGCTATGCTCAATTTACCGTGTACAAAACTCAAATTGCTGGCCTTTTTATAATGTTGTGACGCTCTACTCTTCTCTCTCTCTCTCTCTCTCTCTCTCTCTCTCTCTCCTCTCGCCTCTCTCTCTCTCTCTCTCTCTCTCTCTCTGTGTGTGTGTGATATATAGATAGTTAATATATATAGTATATATATATATATACACACCGAACAGCAAACCAGACATTACGCAGATGAATAGAAAAAAAACAGACGAACTAACATATATACCTCCGACCGAAACACTAACGGGCAGACACACAGACAGACAGACATGGAGACCAGACAGGCAGGCACACAGATACATAGACAAAACAGACGAACTAACAAATATTCATACAGACCGAACCGACACACTAACAGACGGACGGAGAGACAGACAGATAGCCATAGATGTTGATTAAGCCTGAGGTTAGTATCTTCAAAAAAAAAAAAAAAAGAGGCTGGTTTCTAGGTGGTCTGAAATACCTCAGATAGAACAGAAGAAACGTGCACGCCAGTTGAGTTGTATTGTAGGCAGTTTATTTCCACCCAATTTCTTTGACGCACCGCGTCTCATGCCAGGCTGCACATCAATACAACGCTGAATGCAACGGCTTTTCACATACAAGTCACCGTGGCCAAGTTTGTTGGAAGTAATTTCAGGTTATTTTCCACAAACAGGATTTACAAAACCATAAATGCTGGATATTTTTTTCCGCGCTGATAGTCAGTCCTATTGACTAAAGAGAGTTTGGAAAGCATTTAATAGAGTGTTGGGTTAGGTGAATTAATTACGTACCGTATGCTAGATCAAAGGGACCCGCCACAAGATTAATGTCGGGCATAAACGCTACATTTCATTGTTGCTCTTTCAACGACATCTGCTATCAATATTGCCCCCTTCCCCCTAGCGGAATGTATGCCATGTAAATAGTGTACCCAAGGTATACAATAAACGTTTCAATTTAATCACCGGTACAGTCATAATTTACAAACATGACGCTGTATATGGAATTGTAGTAATATAAAATATTTAAATTTTGTAATTTAATGTTTAATGTCAAATTTATTTGCGAGCAAACCACCCATCAGTATTGTGTCAGAGTTGATTGTGGTTGTATGAATATGTATGGATATACTACCAATCGATTTAAAAGGAATAAAGAAAGCATTATTAAAAAATTTAACGACACACTCAAAATATTTTTTATTTATAATTATATGGCATCGGACGTATGGTTATGGACCACACAGATACCGAGAGAGCAAACCCGGTGTCTGCTTTTTTTTTCTTTTCTTTTTTTCATGTCAAGGAACAAGCTGTTAATAGCGCACGCCTGCCTTGTGTACATACTCTGACCACTGTCAGGTCTTTCAGATGTGTGTGTGTGTGTTGTGTGTGTGTGTGTGTGTGTGTGTGTGTCGTGTGGTGTGGTGTGTGTGTGTGTGTGTGTGTGTGTGTGTGTGCATGATTGTGTTTTTGTTGTGTTTTGCGGTCGGTCTAGGATCGATCCCCGTTGGTGGACCCATTTGGCTATTTCTCGTTCCAGCCAGTGCTCCACAACTGGCGTAACAAAGGCCGTGGTATGTACTATCCTGTCTGTGGGATGGTGCATATAAAAGATCCTTTGCTACTAATCGAAAAGTGTATCCCATGAAGTGGCGACAGCTGTTTTCCTCTCTCAATATCTGCGTGGTTCTTAACCCAGGGCTCAATGGGTAGGTGTAAGGCCACTACACCCTCTTCTCTCTCACTAACTGCTAACCAATTAACAACTAACCCATTGTCCTGGACATACAGCCCAGATAGCTGCGGTGTGTGTGTGTGTGTGTGTGTGTGTGTGTGTGTGTGTGTGTGTGGTGTGTGTGTGTGCATGATTGTGTTTTTGTTGTGTTTTGTTTATGTGTGTAGTATGTATGCATGTCTGCGTGTGTGGTGTGTATGCATGTCTGCGTGTGTTTGTAGTATGCATGTATGTCTGCGTGTGTGGTGTTATACATGTCTGTGTGTGTGGTGTGTATGCATGTATGTGTGTGTGGTGTGTATGCATGTCTGTATATGTAGTATGTATGCATGTATGCGTGTGTGGTGTGTATGCATGTTTGCGTGTGTGTGTAGTATGTATGCATGTCTGCGTGTGTAGTGTGTATGCATGTCTGTGTGTGGTGTGTATGCATGTATGCGTGTGTGGTGCGTATGCATGTATGCGTGTGTGTGTAGTATGCATGTATGTCTGCGTGTGTGGTGTTATGCATGTCTGTGTGTGTGGTGTGTATGCATGTATGTGTGTGTGGTATGTATGCATGTCTGCGTGTGTGGTGTGTATGCATGTATGTGTGTGTGTGGTGTACGCATGTCTGTGTGTGTGGTGTGTATGCATGTCTGCGTGTGTGGTGTGTATGCGTGTCTGCGTATGTGTATGTTTGCGTGCGTGTACGTATGCATGTTTATGTATATGTTCGTGTATATGACCACCACCACCACCACCACAACCATCAGCATCATCATCATCATCATCGTTAACGCCATCATCATCATCATCATCACCTCAATCATCCACAACATCATCATCATTACTATCATATCTATATTACCAATACAAATGTATTTGTTTTCACTGGTAACAATCAACAAGCAATGTTTCCCCTACCAGTACTGGATTATCGAGTGTAAGGTAATCTTGTTTTAGGTATTCGGCGAGCATTAGACATTAAACATTAAACATTCTCGTTAAACCCCTCCTACCTTTCATCTGCGGAGCACGCGACATGCATGGCGAAGCGAGAATCCCCCGCGGTCAGTTTAGGACTCTCGTTAAAGGGGGCGTTCCGCGGCAGACCGAGAGCGGCCCGTCACTTGAAAGATGGATAATCGAGTACTCCGGTGTCTTTAAGAGTAGTTCAAACGAAAAAGAAAACAACCTCTCTAGACGATACAGTTAGCAGAAAAACGACCGTGTATATTGTAGCCAATCATTTCATTTTAACTTATGTTAGTGCTTATAATCCAATTAAGGTTCAAGCACGCTGTCCTGGGCACACACACCTCAGCTATCTGGGCTGTCTGTCCTTGGCAGTGGGTTAGCGGTTAGTGAGAGAGAAGAGGGTTTAGTGGTCTTACACCTTCCCATAGAGTCGTTAAAACTCGTTCTGGGTGGGAGCCGGTACTGGGCTGCGAACCCTGTACCTACCAGCCTTATGTTCAATGGCTTAACTACGACACCACCGAGACCGGTTGTAGCCAATCAAGAGTCGGTCCTGGAGTGTTTTTTTATTTTGTATTTATTATTATTTGTTTTTTAATGGGGGTTTTTAATGTTTTTTCTTTTTTTTAAAAATAAAAGTGAACGTTAAGTTTAGAAATCTCTACGTTGTATAGACAGAAGAAGGTTGTAATACTTGTATTTTACTTTGCCGGGCGGGACTAATTTCTATACAGATAACACACTATTGTGTATAGTAATCACGTCAAATATAAAATATATTTTAGAAAAGTGTCTTATATACAAAGGAAAGGAAAGTTGTTAACACTGTGGCACATTTTTGATTACTAATATAGGATCATTTTACACCTGGTCTAGAGGAAAACTGATGTTCCCACACAGGTTAGTACAAAATAGTTGCAAGCGGACTTTTATATTGTACAGGACCCAATTTCACGAAACATCGTAATATAAGCCAAGTGTTGCACGTAAGTGTAAATCTACAACTAAACCATTATCCGTAGTACTACTAACAGTACAACTAATTGTAGATTGAAGTGCAAATATTTTATTTTATTTTGTCATTAAACTATTCCATCTTCCAATGGATGAAATAGATGCCAAACACATGTAAACATAAGCCCGATATAACTGCTAGTAAAAGACGTAAAGTTACTATGTTTTGAGAAATGGGCCCCCGGTTTGAACAGAGGGGCAGTTATACCCCAACCCTCCAAAAATGGCTCCTTTAATTTGTAAGTGTTCTTTTCTTTCCACATCCGAAAAAGAAAGTTTGTTTCGTCTAATGGCACCATTACAGCACATTGATTAATTAATCATCAGCTATTGGATGTCAAACATTTGGAAATTCAGACTTGTTGTTTTCAGATACAACTCACTACGGGTTTTTTTTCCCCATTAGCAGCAAGAGATCATTTATAAGCAACTTCTCCCCCTCCCACACCCAAACGGCATTACTTACCACAGCGTTATATATATCAAACATGAGACACTCAAGCTGTATCCTAACCGGACGCGAACGACGCGAGCGATACGTTTAGAAATCATTGATTTCAATCACCGTGTCCTGACCTCACGCGTACGCGATGGATAAATGTGTCGCGTCGCTCGCGTCCAGTTAGGATGCGGCAATTCAAATCAATGATTTCTAAAATAATCACTTGCATCGCTCGCGTCGCTCGCGTCTGGTTAGGATACAGCTTTAGTCTGGTATACGCTTACAAAGTATTTTGATGTGTGCAAGTAAGTTTTTTTTACTTTAAAACCCTGGGGGCGGGACGTAGCCCAGTGGATCGATCCACGTTGGGCTGTTTCTCGTTCCCGCCAGTTCACCGCGACAGATATATCAAAGACCAATGTATGCGCTATCCCATCTATTGGATGATGATTATAAAAGATTCCTTGCTACTAATGGAAAAATGTAGCGGGTTTCCTGTCTATAACTATATGTCAACATTACCAAAATATTTGACATCCAATAGTCGATGATTAATAATCAGTGTTCTAGTGGTGTCGTTAAACAAAACAAAACAAACAAACAAACAAAACCAGTTCATAGGTTATTCTTTCGATTAGCAGCAAAGGTTGTTTTATATGCAGATTTCCACAGACAGAATAGCACACATCACGGCCTTAGTTAAACTAGCTGCGGAACACTAACTGGTTGGAACGAGAAATAACCCAATGATTCCATCGATGGGCATCGATGCTAAGACAAGACGAGCACTTTACCATTGGACTAAAGAAAGTGTGTTTTGTGTAACGACACCACTGGAGCACACTGATTAATTCATCATCGGCTATTGGATGTCAAGCATTTGCTAATTCTGACAAGTAGTCATCAGAGAAAAACCGCTACATTTTTCCTGATGCAGCAAGGGATGTTTTATATGCACTTTCCCACAGCCAGGAAAGCACAGTACACGACCTTTGACCAGTTGTGGTGCACAGGTTGGAACGAGAACAACATAAATCCAATCAGCTGAATGGATTCACCGAGGTGGTTCGATCCTGCGACGCAAGCACCTCGAGCGAGCACTCACCCGACTGAGCTAAATCACGCCCCTCCATGGGGCTATGCCCCGTCCTTGCACATTCGACTTGCGTCAAATTGTGAAATCACGTCTGAATGTGTTTTCCACGACTTTAGCGCGGCATTCTAATACAGATGAATCAACGAGTTCGGCTGAATGACATGAGTTTGATTTTATAAGCCATAAATAGAATTTGCTGTCGCTCCACTTGAAAGAAAACCGACTGTTAAAAAAAAGTAGAAAGTATTTTTATTGCACGTTTTTATGTACCCGCTCGAGTAATTTGTAACGTCTATATTGAGATCAAAACACCTAACCAAGGATGGTGTGTTTTATGTCTCGAAATAATGCACCTGCATGCAGCGTGAGTCATGTTAAAGTTTCTTTTGTTTAACGAAACCACAAGAACACATTGATTAATGTGTTTGTGTTTTGTGTTTGTTTAACGACACCACTAGAGCACATTGATTTATTAAGCACCGGCTAATTGGATGTCAAACATTTGGCAATTTTGACATATAGTCTTAGAGGAAACCTGCTACATAATTCCTTTAGTAGCAAAGGATATTTTATATGTATCATCCCACAGACAGGATAGCACATACCACGGCTTTTCATATGCCAGTCGTTGTGCACTGGCCGGAACGAGAAATATCCCAATGGGCCCACCGACGGGGATCGATCTCAGACCTATCGCGCATCAAGTTAGCGCTTTACCATGTTTGTTTGTTTGTTTTGTGTTTAACGACATCACTAGAACTCATTGATTTATTATTCATCGGCTCTTAGTCTTAGCTAGGAAACACGCTACATTTTTCTAATAGCAGCAAGGGATTTGTTTTTATATGCACCATCCGACAGGCAGGATAGCACATACCATGGCCTTTGATATACCAGTCGTGATGCAATGGCTGGAACGAGAAACAGCCAAATGAACCCACCGACAGGGATCGATCCCAAGCCGACCGTGCATCAAGCCTTAATTACCGCTGGGCTATGTCCCGCCCCTATCAAAATATACCGGCCTCGGTGGTGTCGTGGTCAGGCCATCGGTCTACAGGCCGGTAGGTACTGGGTTCGGATCCCAGTCGAGGCATGGGATTTTTAATCCAGATACCGACTCCAAACCCTGAGTGAGTGATCCGCAAGTCTCAATGGGTAGGTGTAAACCACTTGCACCGACCAGTGATCCATAGCTGGTTCAACAAAGGCCAACGTTTGTGCTAGCCTGCCTGTGGGAAGCGCAAATAAAAGATCCCTTGCTGCTAATCGGAAAGAGTAGCCCATGTAGTGGCGACAGCGGGTTTCCTCTCAAAATCTGTGTGGTCCTTAACCATATGTCTGACGCCATATAACCGTAAATAAAATGTGTTGAGTGTGTCGTTAAATAAAACATTTCTTTCTTTCTATCAAAATATAAACAAAAATGAACGAATAATTTGTTTTCCTTTTTTACTTTTTGGTCTGTAGATCTGGTACCGATAGACATCCTACGGACAGCCGTTCCAAGTATTCAGTCGGTGCCCCCTGGTGTCAGTATTATCTACGACAGACACAATCACGTTCACGCGTTCACGTTTTCCAAGGACGCTCGCGGACTGAGCTTCATGGCGGAAAAGGTTTTCCGGAGATGCGGCTTCTTCCCCGAGGAGTTCTCCGTGTTCTTAGTGCTAAAGCTGAAACGACGTCAGCGACGCGAGGTTTGCGTCATGTCACTGTTTGACACGAGGACGAACCACAGCGTAGTGTCGGTGACGGTGTCGACTAGGAGAGTAATCTTCCAGTATTCGAACCAGACGCTCAGATTTCAAAGTGTTGTACTCAAAGACGGACACTGGCACTCGATCGGTTTCAGCCTAACGGGCGACACGCTGGTTATGACGTCAGACTGTCACGATCGGCGCAAACGCCATGTGCACAGGGTTTTTCCGGCTTTCTTGCCCGTGGGGAATACCTCGTTTCTTATAGGGAAGTGTCGGAAAAGTAAGCCAGTTTTTCAGGTGAGTGTGTATGCAAAGGTTATGGATAATTATGTAGCATCTTCTAACGTTTGAATAGCTGTATCAAATTTTCATAATTGCCCACTTGGATAATCTAAACAACCAGAGGTTCCACACTAAGCACTCCGTACTTTTTAAAATATCACCAATAGAAAATGACTGGCTGTAAAGGCTGTTTAATGTGGTTTCCAGGGTTACATCAAGGACATAATACTGGTTCCTGGAGCAGACGCCACGTATCAAGCCTGTCCCCCTAAAGTGGAACCACGCCCTGAAATGAACAACGTCGTTTCCACATTTCCAGGTATACAGTAACAATAAACATAACAATAATGTATGCTACAAAAGGCAAATTACATTTTGAAAATGTAGATAATTTGATAACAATAAAAAATGAGTGCATGTTAACTGTAATATACTTTTTTTCTGAGAACAGAAATTATCATTTGTTCTGTTATGAAAATTATAATATTAAACAACAAATAACAACATCTGTTTCATTTTAAATACATTTTACCAAGAAATAATAAACATTCTACTTTGAATAATAAAATGAGAAACAAGTGATTTATTTAAAAAAAAAAAAAAAAATTAAAACAACCAAACAGCATATGCTTTATTTTATATTTCCTAATTAGCAATAAATATTGTTCTACGATTCAGCATTTTATAACCATGGGGTGTTTACGCCGGCCGGGGTGGAATGTACGTGGAGTGACATCGGCAACCTCGCTTTCGACACCCAATCAGAACAGCTGAAAGTGTGTGTCAACGGGATATGGCAAGAGGTCTCCATAAAAACAGGTACAACTTTAGTGTCGACATTTGTAGAAACCTTTTTTTAACCCTTTGTTTAAACCCTTTTTAACTTCTTTGTAAATAAAGTTTATTTGACCATCAATTAGGTATTTTTTAGCTAATCATCTGTATAAACATTTTTAACGTTCCGAGTACAGTTTCTGGCTCTAATCAGAAATCGTGCTCGCAACGAGCGTGCTTGAACATTAAATTGATATAAGCACGTTAATTCCCGACATCTGACCTGACAGTCATTTGTGGGCATACATACATACAGCCTCGACTTGGAATACTAAATTCAAAAACATATTATGTAGCTCCCTTCTTTATTTTTCGGCGGACCGTTCAAAATTGCGCCTAATTTCCTTAATACAAACTGCGCACCCTTTCTTTTTGGCCTGTTACCGAACCCAGTCGGGCTGCTGGTGCTCCCTTGCTCTCCTCTCCCACCCACCCCAACCCTTTTCTTGTCTTGGACAGAGGAGCAGGTCAAGGCCGGCACCTGCACCCAAGGCAGGCGTGCGCTACAACTTGCTCTGAATGTGCATTTAAAACCCTATAACCTGACCTGACCTAGTCTTAACTCAAATCTCAGGGTCGTGACCCGTGCTTCTAAAACTCCAGACTCAAGACTCCAACAAGTAACAAGGGCGGGGCGTAGCTCCGTGGTTCAACGCTCACCTGATGCGCGATCGAACATTGGGCTCTTTCTCGTTCCAGCCAGTGCTCCATAACTGGTGTAACAAAGGCCGTGGAATGTACTACCCTGTCTGTGGGATTGTGGATATAAAAGAACCTTTGCTGCTAATTAAAAATAGTAACCCATGAAGTGGCGACAGCGGGTTTCCTCTCTGAATATCTGTGTGATCCATAACCATCCAACATTTTGTTTGTTTGACGACACCACTAGACAACATTGATGTATTAATCATCGGCTATTTGATGTCAAACATGTGGTCATTATGACACCGTTAAGGACCGCACAGATATTGAGGGAGAAAACCCGCTGTCGCCACTTCATGGTCTACTCTTTTCTATTAGCAGCAAGGGATCTTTTGTATGCACCATCCCACAGACAGGATAACACATACCACGACCTTTGATATACCAGACGTGGTGCACTGGCTGGAACGAGAAATAGCCCAATGGGCCCACTGAAGGGAATCGACCCCAAACCGACCGCGCATCAAGCGAGCGCTTTGCTACTGGGCTACGCCCCTCCCCTCTTCCAACAATTCACATTGCCATGCATGTGATGTCATTACAGATGTGAGAATAGATTCTAAATGTTTAAGACCCAGATAGCAGCTGGGTGTGCCTACGTTTGCAGGCACGGCGGAGCAGGGGGGAGGGGGCGGTGCTGGAGGTTATCTAGTCCCATCAATAATTCTGAATCAAACATATTATGGGTAGTAAATCTTAAGGCAAGGATGAATGTTACTTGTAGAAAGCTAGAGATTGTATTTCAAGACATCTATTTTTCTAAATTTTACGGGGAAGCATACCCCCGAAAGGCCTAGAATCTTTGCTTTGCGCCCTCGATCTCAATCAACCCGCTCAATGTCAATTTGTTTCCGCCGTGCCTGGTTTGTAATTATAAACACGAAGATATTTTAAAGATGAAGATGACTGCTAACAACTAGTGGTTAGATCACAGACCGGTAGTTACTGGGCTCGTATCCCTGTACCAGCTAACTAGTAATGTCTGGTATTTCCATAATTTGGCATAGCAGCCAATGAACCCCAAGACAGATATTTGCCACACAGCTGTTGTACAGAAGTTCAAGTTATGACGTCACAGATGTATAGGAACGTGCGTTTCTCTTTTAACCAAAATATGCATGATAATGAAAAAGTAAATTTCACTAATTTTCCAGAAAAACGGAAATTCGATTACCTGGAAGAATATCAGGATATTATGTTACCAGCCAATTCCATCGATGTCGAGACATTCCGTATACCCAAAGAGGGCCTCTTTGCAGTGTTTTCTACGGCAAACTCTCCTAGCAGAAAGAGGAGTTATTCTTCCGTTTTCAAGTGGTCTAAGGGCGGCTTTCAGCATTACCAAAACCTGGCCACGAACGCCGCTCAATCAGCCACTTTCTTCAGTATTCGCAAACAGGTAAACGTCTATAGGTGTTCGGCCGTCTTGCAACATTATAATACAGCTAGACAACGTAATATGGTGGACTTATACTGGGTTTCTCCCCAAAATGTGACTGTCGAGGCTATATATGTTAAGTAGCAAAGATGGCGGCTTCCATTATGGTTGTATTTATTGAATTCATCTTTGTACGCATTCTTTAGCATGTTGTGTATACGGTAGCCGACTGGGTCTAAGCGCACAGCGATCCTTGCAAAATAGGGGGAGGGTCCAAATAGACTATTTTTATTATTTAAGCATTTGGAACAGTTAATATAATCACATTTCCCCTTTAACATTATGATCGGTTTTCAAAAAAAAAAGGGGGGGGGGGCGGACCCCCTGGATCCGCTACTGATTTAATTTAGAATATTATCTGCAGTGCACATCAAAAGAGAACAAGCAGTCAGAATGATCGGACACTGTTAAAAATGCCTTGCAATGTTGAGTGGAGATTATCTTACTAGACGTTAGAGCGTTCGCTTCTCATGAATGGGTGATAGGATCGAACCTCGTCGGTGGACTCATTGTATTTTAAAGTCTGTGTCAGAATACAACATATTTTACATATAATCGATAATCAATGTGCCCTAATGATATTGTTAGACAAATTCGCCTTTCCCAGGAATTTCTTGACTAAAATACTGAACAAAAAAAAAAGCAAAAAAAAAAAGCCTGACATGTTTATTTGAGCTTTATTTATTTCAGTTTTTCCTTGCAGTGGCTAATTACGGGTCTTCACCTAACACGTCCAGTAATTCGACGATTTTCCGTTGGCACAAGAAGCGCAAAAAATTCAAGCGATACCAGAATCTAGTCACGTGGACAGCACGTGACTTTGAGTACTTCGAAATTGATGGCAGACATTATCTAGCTGTTGCTAATTATGAAAAAGGTGAGTATTTAAGATTGATTATATTTACCTCGTCCAGTGAGTGTTCAGTGACACATATTTTAAAATATAAATGTCTTTATTTCTATACATTTGCAGTGACAGACCAGGGGCCTATTTCACAAAACATCGTAAGTTTACGTCTGCGACTAGCAATTATTCAGGTCATACGTTTACACGTGTTTGGCATCTATTCCACGCAGAAACTTACATCATTATGGAAGAAAAAAGAAAGAAATGTTTTATTTAACGACGCACTCAACACATTTTATTTACGGTTATATGGTGTCAGACATATGGTTAAGGACCACACGTATTTTGAGAGGAAACCCGCTGTCGCCACTACATGGGCTACTCTTTCCGATTAGCAGCAAGGGATCTTTTATTTGCGCTTCCCACAGGCAGGGTAGCACAAACCATGTCCTTTGTTGAACCAGTTATGGATCACTGGTCGGTGCAAGTGGTTTATACCTACCCACTGAGCCTTGCGGAGCACTCACTCAGAGTTTGGAGTCAGTATCTGGATTAAAAATCCCATGTCTCTACTGGGATCCGAAACCAGTACCTACCAGCCTGTAGACCGGTGGCCTACCACGATGCCGGTCATTATGGAAGATGGACATTTTAAAGACCAACGAAAATTAAATGTTTGTACTTCAGACTACATTAGTTGTACTGTTAGTAGTAGTGAGAAGTGTGAGTTAGTCGTAGATTTACGTTTACGTGCAAAACTTGACTTGCGATGTTTTGTGAAATTGGGTCCAGAGCCGGTTTATCCCAGTAGCACTTGTAGCACGTGCTACTGGCCCCGCGCTTCAGGGTCCCCGCGGTGATGTGTAAATTTATTTGTCCTATATCATTTTCCCCCTCTCCCCAAGTGGGTTGCAAAATATATATCCTGAGAAGGGGGATCCGCTGTTATTTGTGCTACATGCTCCGCGGATCCTAAAATCAGCTCTGTCACGGACACAGATAGTAGAGCTTAGACACCATTTTGAACACAGAATAATATTTAATATGCCTTTGGGGGACTTGCGTTTGCACGACGTTTTTTATACCGTGATTGGCGAAATACAGACCCATTGATGAAACCAGTTTGTATGAAAATGACAGCCAATCAAATACCCTTTTTTAGTTGCATGGGCTGCCATAATATTTTGAATCCACCTCCGAATATACATTGTTGATTTAAAAACATTTTGTTTTCACTGCTTGGCATATTTTATGTTTCAAAATCATTTTGTGGACACAATTTTGAATGCGCTCCCATAAGATGTTGAATCCACCTTGTATGTGTATATGTATTATGTATATGTACATATATATATATATATATATATATATATATATATATATATATATATATATATATATATATATATATATATATATATATATATACAGTTGATTTTTTTTTTTTTACTACTTGGCATATTTTATGTTTTAAAAACATTTTGTGGACCAAAATTTGAAAATAGAATAAATATTCATTTGCTTTCCAGTAACCTACATTAAACAATATGGTTGAGGGTTAATAAAATAAAATAAAAACAACAAATAAACAGCTCATGGCTTTCATTGGCAGATTCAGGATTTTGTAAAGGGGGTAACATAATTGTGAAAGGGCAAGTTTAACTTTGCCGACAACAATGACCTGAGGTACCGGAAAGGGGCGGGGTTTTGGAACCATGCTGCCTGTAAATATTTCGCAAAAAGGTGCCCAGAGAGTCATTTTCAGGGCAATTTAGTATTTTATATGCTGGATTATGAATTAAAAGCAAACTTAAAAACTCGCACACAAAAAAGATGAAGAAAAATTAAAGACAACAACCCGTCATTATTATAAAATGACGAAGGGGGATGAGTCATGGAACCTTTATGTCCCACCTTGGGTCCGTCTATGATTTTTCTGGATTGACGATTAGCATACACACGAGTTACTCACAAAAAAATAGAAGAAACATTAAATACTCCCACAACCCTCCTCTCGACATTATTATAAAAGGACGAAGGGGGGGGGGGGGGTGAGTCATGGGACTCCTATGTCCCACATTGGGTCCGTCTATGACTTTTCTGGATTGACGATTAGCATACACACGAGTTACTCATTTTGTTCCCAGGCGACGACACTCACATCAACTCGTACATCTACGTGTGGAACTGGAGGAAGAGGAAATTCGAGGAACACCAGAAGCTGATGACGATCGGCGCCTACGACTGGACGCACTTCACTGTGAACGGCTTCCACTTCCTCGCCCTCGCCAACGCCTTCAACGGCATGTCCACCCTCCTCTATTCCGTCATCTACTTCTGGCAGGACGACAAGTTCGTCATGTTCCAAACAATGGAGGTCAGTTTGACTTTTCTCTTCTATTCGTATTTTGATTGTTATATACTGGGCGCCCCTCCAACCCCCCACCCCCCAAAAAACAAAACAAAAAACAAAACAAAAAACAAAAGAAGCTCAGAATATTACCCCCCCCCCCCAAAAAAAAACCCCCACAACAACAACAACAAACAAACAAACCAAAAACAAAACCAAAATCAAAACAAAAAAAGACAAGAAAACCCCCCAAAACAAAAAACCCACCAAGATAACCCTACTGAATATGGAACTGTATTGGGAAAACAGTATAGGAAGTGCAGATTTTATATTTGACACCCATTACTATATACACATTTAGGGAGCGGGATTTAGCTCGGTGGGTTAAGCGCTCACTTGATATGCTCGCGTCGCAGGATGGAACCACCTCAGTGGATCCGTTCAACTGATTGGGTTTTTTCTTGTGCGCCACAACTGGTAAAAGGCCGTGGTATGTGCTATCCTGTCTGTGGGAAAGTGCATATAAAAGATCCCTTTCTGCATTAAGAAAATGTCGCGGGTTTCCTCTGATGACTACGAGTAAGTATTACCTAATATTTTGCATCCATTAGCCGATGATTAATACATCAATGTGCTCTAGCGGTATAGTTAAACAAAATAAACTTTATATTGATATTTGCTACATTCAGTGAACATGGTAAGCCCATAGTTAAAATAGTCTTAAAGTAAAACAATATTGAGAATTGTAAGTAAAATAAATTTGACGCTCATTGCACTTTTTGGCGTCACATTTAATAACTGACAGTTTTGAATCGGTTGCTATTTTAACACTGTTTGACATACAGGCCTGTGATTTTCACTGAAGGTTGCAAAATATCGATGTAGTAAAAGGTTTGAAATGTCACAGTTACAGTCCAAATAATGTTTGTTAAATAATTGCATATTCACTAGTGTTATCGTTTAGTTTTGTTCTTGGGGTGTGGGGGTGGGGTATATAAGAATGGACCCTCGTCGGCCCGTCCATTCGACTATTTCCTGTTCCAGCCAGTGGTACACAGGTGATGTACCAATGGACTTGACATGTCCTGTTCTGTCTGTGGCATGGTTTATATATCCAAATCAAAGATCCCTTGCTGCTACTCGAAAAACATGTAGCACATCGAATACGGATAACGGATGTCCTCTCTCATTATACCTATGGTGTTTAAACATGTCTTACCCGTTGGTGAGAATATAATGCGTTATTTTTTTTTATAACAGATGGGTTGTTTACACACGAGTGTTAACAATTTTAGGACATGAGACTTGCTGCTTCTATGTGATGACCAGGTCACCAGTGTCATGCAGCCAATGGAAACAAGACGGTGGAAATATATTACACTGTGATGTACAGTTAAGCTGACAATCACGTGTCTGTGACGCGTACGTTAGTTGCAACTGCAACGGCTGTAAATAACTTTTAGTCGAAAAAGATGTTAAATTTGCTCAAAACCTGTTTTTGTTAGGATAAGTAAGAAATAGAATAATACATTCGTGTCCGTTAGATACCATTTCTCACACAACTCGTTGTTTAAAAACGTATCAAACATGCTTTCACTCGTTAGATACATTTTAAAACAGCTCGCTGTGAGATAAATTGTATCTACCGGCCACTCATGGATTATTATCTATGTCTTGCGTCATATAACCGTAAACAAAAATGATTTCAGTGCGTCTTTAAAAAAACAAAAAAACAAAAACAACAACATTTCTTCTTTTTTGTTTTCGTTTCAGACAAACGGTGCTACGGACTGGGAATATTTCACCATCAACAACGATATCTTCCTCGCCGTAGCCAACGCCTTTAACTACGGCCCCCAGAATTACCAAGACGTCGACACGTTCTACACCAACTCCACCATCTACCGCCTGAACATCAAAAAGAAGATATTTGAGAAATTCCAAGTCATACCAACCTATAGGTATTTTGTTGCATTTTACTGTCGTCATTTCTTTGAATGCTCAGTAGACCAGTATATTGTTATATTTTACACTGTCGTAATTTCTTTGAAAGTTCAATAGACCATACGACCTATAGCATATTGTTATATTTTACTGTTACAAGTTTTTAAAAACTCAATAGATCATACAACCTACAGTATATTGTTATCATTTACACTAACGTAATTTTTATGAACGCTTAATAGATCATATAACCTATAATATACTGTCATATTTAACCTTCGTAATTTCTTTGAATGTTCAATAGAATATATAACCTTAAAAGTATACGTCAATAAATCCCATCAGTTTTAACGCAATGCGGGAAATTATAAGCGTTTGCGTATTTCGATTCTGATAAACAAAGCAGGAATGTACGAGTCTTATGGATGACATTATGTAATAAAACAATTATTGACCGTCATTGAGGGCCGACATCACGTAATCATATGACGTTGTATGACACGCAGAGGAATGCGGAAATAAACAGTTGAAACATTACCAAGACAAAAAATCTAATTCAAGACATTATAACCAGCAAGAGTGCCAAAATCATATTAATAGCAAAATAAAACACAAAATGTAATAAATCTGAACATACTGAAGAGCTACCTTCAAATGCATTTTTTATTTGTAACGTAAAATCCCGAGAGTGCCGATTCTAAATCTGCGAGATATTCCATACACAATTTGACGATTACTGACCTCCTTGTTTTGTCGTATTTGCGGAATTAAACTCGGTATGACTAAGTATGTTATCTTTTTGCTGAAGGACAGCAAAGCGTTTTCTCACAAGTCTGTGCTTGTTTACATTAGAATTAGCAGTTGACGTTGCAGTACGTTACCTACTCATTAATTGGATAGAATTTTGTCTCATCTTTATTTTAATTGGTCAGGGCAATATCACTTTTGATGACGTTGTATGACACGCAGAGGAATGCGGAAATAAACAGTTGAAACATTACCAAGACATTATCAGGGCAATATCACTATTTACGGACGGTCATGTGACTGGTTTTTGACAAATAAGAATACAGATATATTTTCATTATGTAATAATGTTATTTATTTTCCGCTGTCGTAATTTCTTTGAACACTCAATAAACCCTACATACTGTCACATACTGCCATACTGTCATAATTTACTGACGTAATTTATTTGAATGTCCAATAGACCATACAATCTATAGTATAGTCTCATATTTTACTAACGTAATTTATTTGAATGTTCAATATGCCATACAACCTATAATATAGTCTCATATTTTACTAACGTAATTTATTTGAATGTTCAATATGCCATACAACCTATAGTATACTGTCATATTTTACTAACGTAATTTATTTGAATGTTCAATAGACCATACAATCTATAGTATAGTCTCATATTTTACTAACGTAATTTATTTGAATGTCCAATAGACCATAAAATCTATAGTATAATCTCATATTTTACTAACGTAATTTATTTGAATGTTCAATATGCCATACAACCTATAGTATAGTCTCATATTTTACTAACGTAATTTATTTGAATGTTCAATATGCCATACAACCTATAGTATAGTCTCATATTTTACTAACGTAATTTATTTGAATGTTCAATATGCCATACAACCTATAGTATACTGTCATATTTTACAATCTCGTAATCATACGACCTGTAGGTACACTCGTATGTGTACTGTGGTAATTTACATTGACATACTCTAGATATAGGAAAGAAGGACTGTTTTATTTAACGACGCACTCAACACATTTTATTTACGGTTATATGGCATCAGATATATGGTTAAAGACTACACAGATATTGAGAGAGGAAACTCACTGTCGCCACTTCATGGGTTACCCTTTTCGATTAGCAGTAAGGAATCTTTTATATGCACCATCCCACAGACAGGATAGTACATACCACTGACTGGAACGAGAAATAGTCCAATGGGTCCACCGACGGGGATCGATCCTGGACCGACCGTGCACCAAGGGAACGCTTTACCACTGGGCTACTTCCCGCCTCTCTAGATATAACTAATATCAATCTAATAATATAATATAGTTTTCATTGTAATTTTAATGCAAAATTCTGTCAGTCTGTCTGTCTGTCAATCTATCTGTCTAAATTTATTTTATTGTTTTTATTTTATAAAAACTTTATTCATTTATTATTATTATTTAAGATGTATTTATTTAATCATCAATTCATTCTTTCATTTATTTACTCGCTCACTCAATCCATTCATTCACTCTTTCAACCAATCCATTAACTCACTCACTCACTCACACACTCACTCACTCACTCACTCACTCACTCACTCATTCATTTATTCATCCATTCATTCATTCTTTTTTTCAGTGCTATTGACTGGGAATATTTCACGGTTGGCGGAGACCATTTCCTGATCGTATCAAACGCACAAAATGGCGGAGCGGACAGGCAACTCCATAGTGTGGTGTATCGATGGCAGGGATTGGACAAATTTGTCCCAGTTCACAATCTGATAACATTACCGACCGCGGACTGGGAAACGTTCACAGTAAACGATGACGTTTTCCTCATTTGCGCAAACGCAAAAGATACTACCTCAAAAGTCGTGAAAGTCAAATTCACGTAGGGCTGACAATGTTTTTACATGGTCGTGTTTCGTTTCTTTCTTCTTCTTTTTTTTTTCTTTTTTTTTTTTACTAGATTTTAAGTTATATTTATTTACATATAGGATAATCTGTGTATATCTTTACTTACTTTAATTTAACAAACTGTTTACATTCCTAAACTTTGCAATGTTTTTTTTTGTGATTATTTTCTCGTGCATTTACATAGTCATTTACACAAATAAAAATCCATTTATGCATAATATTATCATTACCATTTTACATGAGATTTCTTCGTGTAATAAAATACTAAACCACAACTTTGTTTCTGTGATCTATTTGGGCAGAAAGAGATTCTGGGAGGGTGTACTGCAAAGCCTTTCCTGACAGGTGCCAGTCAGAGGCGGATCTAGGGGTGGGGAAGGGCCCCGTCCCCAACCTACATTTTGCGACAGTTATAATTTTATCCACTCCGAACCTCTCCCAAAGTTCCCTTGACATTCCGCCTCATGTCATTGGGGCCCCACTAAACGGATTTTCTGGATCCGCCACTGACAGTGCCATAGTCAAATCCCAGTGTAAACATGATTTACAGCGCGGCATAATCTTTGTTTGAAGGAACTAGAGTTGTAATGGTTAAGCCATACTATGGCCCATAGGGCTTAAGGTTGGTAGGTACTGGTTTCACCTCCCGGATCTGGCTCTAACCCAGAGCCAGTTTAACTACTCAACAGACAGTCCAGATAGCTGATGTATGTGCCCAGGACAGCGTGCTTGAACCTTATTTTGGATATAAGCACGAAATGACTACAAATGAACATTTTGTGGGGCATCTTCACTCACTTATAAATGTATCTTCAATAGGTCTCTTCAAGAAAATAAGTCCTACTTCAATAAAACTTGGTTTATAGCTACATATATGAATAACAGTGATATTGTGCCCAATCCTTTTGTTGTTTCGGAGGGCGAGACTTGGCCCAATGGTAAAGTGCTCGCTTAATGCGTGGTCGGTTTGGGATCGATCCCCATCAGTGGGCTCATTAAACTATTTCATGCTGCAGCCAGTGCACCACGACTTGTAAATCAAAGTCCGTGGTAATCAGATTATGTATGATTGTATTAGAAAAACATCCCATCTTGTTTCTTTTCGCGAGTGGATTTCGTGAATAAAGATTGTAAACTGACTGCAAGTGTGTTCTGTATTGTGATTGGTTAATTACACTCTTTTCTTTTTCGCAATCAAATGAAAATAACACCCGGAAAGCTAATGACGTCATTAGAAAGCGATGTCATTAGCAATTGGAACAGGCGAAGTTGACGATTCGAGGGTCTACAGATTGTAGGCAGGTATTGTTTCAACTATACAGTTAGTTCCATAGAAAAATGATTCAGTTCACAATGGACATAACCATATGGATTTTTTAAGATTTGCGGGTGTTATCGTCTATTTGATACCCGCAAATGTTTCATTTGTGACCTCAGGCAAACGCCTTCGGTAAAACAAATTACATACGCGGGATCAAATAGGCAATAACACCCGCAAATCTACAAACTCCATATGGTTATGTTCTAAATAAAGTAATGGTAACATTCCTTGCATCCATGGCTAATACGGATCTGCAGGACTGCAATGATCACTACTTCCTAGTCAGATAACAAACATTTCTGTCAAACCAAGGCATCATACAAATCCAATGGATTCCACTCGTCACAGCCAGTGCACCACGACTGGTGTATCAAAGGCAGTGGTATGTGTCATCCTGTATGTGGGATAGTGCATACAAAATATCCCTTGCTGCTTATCGAAAAGAGTAGCCAATGAAGTGGCAACAGCGGGTTTCCTCTTTCAATATCTGTGTGGTCCGAGGCTATATAACTGTAAATAGAATGTGTTAAGTGCGTCGTTAAATACATCATTTCCTTTCAACAAAAGTATTTTCTTGCAATTGAAATAGAATAATTATGACCTATGATGATGGTTGTCAAAGTTTGATATTATACTCCTAAGTTTGAATCTGCTAATTTGGGGTGGGATGTAGCCTGAAGCGCGATCGGTCTAGGATCGATCCCCGTTGGTGGGCCTATTGGGGTGTTTCCCGTGCAGGCCAGTGCACGACCACTGGTATATCAAATGCCGTGGTATGTGCTATTTTGCCTGTGGGATTGTGAATATAAAATATCCCTTGCTACTAATGGAAAAAAACAAATGTAGCGGGTTTCCTCTCTAGGGCTGTATGTCAGAATTACGACATATTTAGCATTCAACAGCCGATGATTAATAAATGGTGGTGTCGTTAAATAAAACAAAGTTAAAACCATGTGGAGTTGACCTTGTTATTCAATAAGAATCACAAATTCTGCGTTATGCGTTATTAAAACTTTGGGTATGTGCGTGCTTGTGTCTGTGTATGTCCGTTTTTGTGTCTGTGTATGTGCATGTTTCAGCCTGTGTATGAGCGTGCTTGTGCCTGTGCATGTGCGTGCTTGTGTCTGTGTATGTGCATGTTTCTGCCTGTGTATGTGCGTGCTTGTGTCTGTGTATGTATGTGCGTGCTTGTGTCTGTGTATGTATGTGCGTGCTTGTGTCTGTGTATGTCCGTGTTTCTGCCTGTGTATGTGCGTGCTTGTGTCTGTGTATGTCCGTGTTTCTGCCTGTGTATGTGCGTGCTTGTATCTGTGTATGTCCGTGTTTCTGCCTGTGTATGTGCGTGCTTGTGTCTGTGTATGTCCGTGTTTCTTTCTGTGTATGTGCGTGCTTGTGCCTGTGTATGTCCGTGTTTCTGCCTGTGTATGTGCGTGCTTGTGTCTGTGTATGTCCGTGTTTCTGTCTGTGTATGTGCGTGCTTGTGTCTGTGTATGTCCGTGTTTCTGTCTGTGTATGTGCGTGCTTGTGTTTGTGTATGTGCGTGCTTGTGTCTGTGTATGTCCGTGTTTCTGTCTGTGTATGTGCGTGCTTGTATTTGTGTATGTCCGTGTTTCTGCCTGTGTATGTGCGTGATTGGGTCTGTGTATGTGCATGTTTCTGCCAGTGTATGTGCGTGCTTGTGTCTGTGTATGTCCGTGTTTCTGCCTGTGTATGTGCGTGCTTGTGTCTGTGTATGTCCGTGTTTCTGTCTGTGTATGTGCGTGCTTGTGTTTGTGTATGTCCGTGTTTCTGCCTGTGTATGTGCGTGATTGGGTCTGTGTATGTGCATGTTTCTGCCAGTGTATGTGCGTGCTTGTGTCTGTGTATGCGTGTTTCTGTGTGTATGTGCGTGCTTGTGTCTGTGTATGTCCGTGTTTCTGTCTGTGTATGTGCGTGCTTGTGTTTGTTTATGTCCGTGTTTCTGCCTGTGTATGTGCGTGCTTGTATCTGTGTATGTGCATGTTTCTGCCTGTGTATGTGCGTGCTTGTGCCTGTGTATGTGCGTGCTTGTGTCTGTTTATGTGCATGTTTCTGCCTGTGTATGTGCGTGCTTCTGCCTGTGTATGTGCATGTTTCTGCCAGTGTATGTGCGTGCTTGTGTCTGTGTATGTGTGTGCGTGCTTGTGTCTGTGTATGTCCGTGTTTCTGCCTGTGTATGTGCGTGCTTGTGTCTGTGTATGTCCGTGTTTCTGCCTGTGTATGTGCGTGCTTGTGCCTGTGTATGTCCGTGTTTCTGCCTGTGCATGTGCGTGCTTGTGCCTGTGTATGTCCGTGTTTCTGCCTGTGTATGTGCGTGCTTGTGTCTGTGTATGTCCGTGATTCTGCCTATGTATGTGCGTGCTTGTGTCTGTGTATGTCCGTGTTTCTGCCTGTGTATGTGCGTGCTTGTGTTTGTGTATGTGCGTGCTTGTATCTGTGTATGTCCATGTTTCTGCCTGTGTATGTGCGTGCTTGTGTCTGTCCGTGTTTCTGCCTGTGTATGTGCGTGCTTGTGTCTGTGTCTGTCCGTGTTTCTGCCTGTGTATGTGCGTGCTTGTGTCTGTGTATGTGCGTGCTTGTGTCTGTGTATGTCCGTGTTTCTGCCTGTGTATGTGCGTGCTTGTGTCTGTGTATGTCCGTGTTTCTGCCTGTGTATGTGCGTGCTTGTGTCTGTGTATGTCATTGTTTCTGCCTGTGTATGTGCGTGTTTGTGTATGTGTATGTGCGTGCTTGTGTCTGTGTATGTCCGTGTTTCTGCCTGTGTATGTGCGTGCTTGTGTCTGTGTATGTCCGTGTTTCTGCCTGTGTATGTGCGTGCTTGTGTCTGTGTATGTGTGTGCGTGCTTGTGTCTGTGTATGTCCGTGTTTCTGCCTGTGTATGTGCGTGCTTGTGTCTGTGTATGTCCGTGTTTCTGCCTGTGTATGTGCGTGCTTGTGCCTGTGTATGTCCGTGTTTCTGCCTGTGCATGTGCGTGCTTGTGTCTGTGTATGTCCGTGTTTCTGCCTGTGTATGTGCGTGCTTGTATCTGTGTATGTCCGTGTTTCTGCCTGTGTATGTGCGTGCTTGTGTCTGTGTATGTCCGTGTTTCTGCCTGTGTATGTGCGTGCTTGTGTCTGTGTCTGTGCGTGCTTGTATCTGTGCCTGTCCATGTCTGCCTGTGTATGTGCGTGCGTGCTGTGTGTCTGTGTATGTGCGTGCTTGTGTCTGTGTATGTCCGTGTTTCTGCCTGTGTATGTGCGTGCTTGTGTCTGTGTATGTCCGTGTTTCTGTCTGTGTATGTGCGTGCTTGTGTCTGTGTATGTCATGTTGTTTCTGCCTGTGTATGTGCGTGCTTGTGTTGTGTATGTCATTGTTTCTGCCTGTGTATGTGCGTGCTTGTGTCTGTGTATGTCCGTGCTTGTGCCTGTGTATGTCCGTGTTTCTGCGTGCTTGTGTCTGTGTATGTCCGTGTTTCTGCCTGTGTATGTGCGTGCTTGTGTCTGTGTATGTCCGTGTTTCTGCCTGTGTATGTGCGTGCTTGTGTCTGTGTATGTTCGTGTTTCTGTCTGTGTATGTGCGTGCTTGTGTCTGTGTATGTCCGTGTTTCTGTCTGTGTATGTGCGTGCTTGTGTCTGTCCGTGTTTCTGCCTGTGTATGTGCGTGCTTGTGTCTGTGTATGTTCGTGTTTCTGTCTGTGTATGTGCGTGCTTGTGTCTGTGTATGTCCGTGTTTCTGTCTGTATATGTGCGTGCTTGTGTGAGTGTATTTCCGTGTTTCTGCCTGTGTATGTGCGTGCTTGTGCCTGTTTATGCGTGTCTATGTTTTAAATTAAAACGATATTTTATGTTATTGATTCTTTTTTAAACTACAAAAAAAGAAGTTTCTTGTGTTTAACGACACCACTGGAGCACAATGATTAATGAATCATCGGCTATTGGATGTGAAACATTTTGTAATTGTAACGACTCGTGGTCATCAGAGGAAACCCGCTACAATTGTTCCTAATACAGCAAGGGATCATTTATATTTACTTTCCCACAGACAGAGAAACACATACCACGGCCTTTGGCTAGTTGTAGTGAGAAACAAACAAACACACAAACAAACGAACGAACAAATGTATTATAATCACATGCTTTCTTTAATCAATTGACAAAAATTCATGGTAATAACTTAATCACATTTGTTTCATTAAAGCGAGATAATAAATAACAATAAATACATCATGTATGAAGTAAACGTCGTAGTTGGTGTCCTCGTAATCTCTTTGGTTTCTATCGGTGGTAAGCGGTCAGGTGTTTTCAATTCAAGGTTGTCTATTTTCAAAGATAGCATCTATACAGCGAGAACTGAAAAAGTAACAAAATAAAACATTAGTGACAAACAATGTATCTTGGCCGTACTATTTTGAAACCATCGGTGTGAGTCTAAAATCACAAAATATGATTTTTTTTTTTTTTAAACTGATCTTTGTATTCTAAGAATGGAATGACTTATTGTTGGTAACAAAAGCAGCATCAGCTACAACACCAGCATCAGCTACAACAACAGAAACATCAGTTATCGTGAAAATAATTAACTTTAAAGTAATAAATAATAATACATTCATGTAACCAAATCGTGATGATAATGATAATACTAATACCATTACTAGTACTACTATACTGCTGCTACTATACTATACTGCTGCTGCTACTATACTGTTGCCACTACACTGCTGCAACTATACTGCTGCCGCTACTATACTGCTGTTCCTACTACTATACTGCTGCTGCTACTATACTGATGTTGCTACTATACTGCTGCTACTATACTGCTGTTGTTAGTACTATACTGCTGTTCCTACTACTATACTGCTGCTACTATACTGTTGCCACTATACTGCTGCAACTATACTGCTGCCGCTACTATACTGCTGTTGTTAGTACTATACTGCTGTTCCTACTACTATACTGCTGCTGCTACTATACTGATGTTGCTACTATACTGCTGCTACTATACTGCTGTTGCTACTATACTGCTGCTGTTGCTACTATACTGCTGCTACTATACTGCTGCTACTATACTGCTGCTGCTACTATAATGCTGCTGCTACTATACTGTTGCTGTTGCTACTATTCTGCTTCTTCTATTACTAATGCTACTATACTACTATTACTATACTGCTGCTGTTGCTGCTACTATACTGTTGTTGCTACTATACTGTTGCTACTATATATCTGCTGCTGCCACTATACTGCCTCTGCTACTACTATACTGCTGCTACTACTATACTGCTGCTACTACTATATTGCTGCTGCTATATTTCTGCTGCTGCTACTAAAATGCTGCTGCTATATTTCTGCTGCTGCTACTATACTGCTGCTCCTGCTACTATACTGCTGCTGCTACGACCATATTGCTGCCGCTACTATACTGCTTTTGCTGCTTCTATATTGCTGCTGTTGCTACAACTATACTCCTGCTGCTACTATACTGCTTCTGCTGCTACTATACTGCTGTTGCTACTATACTGCTGCTGCTACTATATTGCTGCTGCTGCTACACTGCTTCTGCTGCTACTATACTGCTGCTGCTACTATACTGCTGCTACTACTATACTGCTGTTATTGCTACTATTCTGCTTTTTCTACTACTAATGCTACTATACTATTATTGCTGCTACTATACTGCTGCTATTACACTTCTGCTGCTGCTACTATACTTCTGCTGCTAGTATATTGCTACTGCTGTCGCTACTATACTGCTGTTCTACTACTATACTGCTACTACTACTACTACTACTACTACTATACTGTTGTTGCTACTACTATACTGCTGCTGCTACTATACTGCTGCTGGTACTATACTGCTGCTGCTTCTACTATACTGCTGCTACTATACTGCTGCTGCTACTATACTGCTTTTGCTAGCACTATACTGCTACTGCTGCTGCTAGTATACTGCTGCTATTAATATACTGCTGCCGCTAATATACTGCTGTCACTACTATACTGCTGCCGCTACTATACTGCTGCCGCTATTATACCGCTGCCGCTACTATACCGCTACTGCTGCCGGTACTATATTGCTGTTGCTACTACTATACTGCTACAACTACTATACTGTTGTTGCTACTACTATACTGCTGCTGCTACTATACTGCTGCTGCTTCTACTATACTGCTGCTGCTACTATACTGCTGCTGCTTCTACTATACTGCTGCTTCTACTATACTGCTGCTTCTACTACTATATTTCTGCTGCTACTATACTGCTGCTGCTACTATACTGCTGCTGCTACTATACTGCTGTTGCTACTACTATACGGCTAATGATACTGTTAGTATACTGCTGCTGCTAGTATACTGCTGCTGCTAATATACTGCTGCTGCTACTATAATTCTGCTGCTACTATATCGCTACTGCTGTCGCTACTATACTGCTGTTGCTACTACTATACTGCTACTACTAATACTACTATACTGTTGTTGCTACTACTATACTGCTGCTGCTACTATACTGCTGCTGCTATACTGCTGCTGCTTCTACTATACTGATGCTACTATACTGCTGCCGCTACTATACTGCTGTTGCTAGCGCTATACTGCTACTGCTGCTGCTAGTATACTGCTGCTATTAATATACTGCTGCCGCTAATATACTGCTGTCACTACTATACTGCTGACGCTACTATACTGCTGCCGCTATTATACCGCTGCCGCTACTATACCGCTACTGCTGCCGCTACTATATTGCTGTTGCTACTAATATACTGCTACAACTACTATACTGTTGTTGCTACTACCATACTGCTGCTGCTACTATACTGCTGCTGCTTCTACTATACTGCTGCTTCTACTATAGTGCTGCTTCTACTATTATATTTCTGCTGCTACTATACTGCTGCTGCTACTATACTGATGCTGCTACTATATTGCTGTTGCTAGAACTATACTGCTAATGATACTGTTAGTATACTGCTGCTGCTAGTATACTGCTGCTGCTACTATACTGCTGCCGCTACTATACTGCTTCTGCTACTATACTGCTACTGCAACTATACTGCTGCTATTACTACTATTCTGCTTCTTCTACTACAAATGCTACTATACTACTACTACTACTATACTGCTGCTGCTACTATACTTCTGCTGCTGCTACTGTACTGCTACAGATGATGCTACCACTATACTGCTGCCGCTACTATACTGCTGCTGCAACTATACTGCTACTGCTACTATACTGCTGCTACTATACTGCTACTGCTACTATACTGCTGTTGCTACTATACTGCTGCTGCAACTATACTGCTGCTGCAATTATACTGCTACTGCAACCATACTGCTGCTGTTACTATACTGCTGCTACTATACTGCTGCTGCTACTGTACTGCTGCTGCTACTGTACTGCTGCTACTATACTGGTGTTGCTACTATACTGCTGCTCATACTATAATGCTGCTGCTACTATACTGCTGCTGCTACTGTACTGCTGCTGCAACTATACTGCTGCTGATACTATACTGCTCCTGCTGATACTATACTGCTGTTGCTGCTGCTGCTACTGTACTGCGGCTACTATACTGCTGGTGCTACTATACCGGTGCTGCTGCTACTATACTGCTGCTGCTGCTACTGTACTGATGCAACTATACTGCTGCTGCTACTATGCTGCTGCTACTATAGTGCTGCTGCTACTATACTGCTGCTGCTGCTACTATACTGCTGCTACTGTACTGCTGCTACTATACTGCTGGTGCTACTATACCGCTGCTGCTGCTACTATACTGCTGCTGCTGCTATTGTACTGATGCAACTATACTGCTGCTGCTACTATGCTGCTGCTACTATAGTGCTGCTGCTGCTGCTGCTACTGTACTGCTGCTGCTACTATACTGCTGCTACTATACTGCTGCTACTATACTGCTGCTGCTATTGTACTGCTACTACTATACTGCTGCTACTAATCTGCTGTTGCTAGTATACTGCTGCTACTATACTGCTGCTGCTGATACTATACTGCTGCTGCTGCTACTGTACTGCTGCTACTATACTGCTGCTACTATTCTCCTGCTGCTACTACACTGCTGCTACTATTCTGCTGCTGCTACTATGCTGCTGCTACTATAGTGCTGCTGCTGCTGCTGCTACTGTACTGCTGCTGCTACTATACTGCTGCTACTATACTGCTGCTACTATACTGCTGCTGCTATTGTACTGCTACTACTATACTGCTGCTACTAATCTGCTGTTGCTAGTATACTGCTGCTACTATACTGCTGCTGCTGATACTATACTGCTGCTGCTGCTACTGTACTGCTGCTACTATACTGCTGCTACTATTCTCCTGTTGCTACTACACTGCTGCTACTATTCTGCTGCTGCTACTGTACTGCTGCTACTATACTGCTGCTACTGTACTGCTGCTACTATACTGCTGCTACTATTCTCCTGCTGCTACTACACTGCTGCTACTATTCTGCTGCTGCTACTATACTGCTGCTACTACACTGCTGCCTCTATTCTGCTGCTGCTACTATAATGCTGCTACTATTCTCCTGCTGCTACTACACTGCTGCTACTATTCTGCTGCTGCTACTATACTGCTGCTACTGTACACGCTGCTACTATACTGCTGCTACTATACTGCTGCTACTACACTGCTGCTACTACACTGCTGCTACTATTCTCCTGCTGCTACTACACTGCTGCTACTATTCTGCTGCTGCTACTATACTGCTGCTACTACACTGCTGCTACTACACTGCTGCTACTATTCTGCTGCTGCTAATATACTGCTGCTACTATTCTCCTGCTGCTACTATACTGCTGCTACTATTCTTCTGCTGCTACTACACTGCTGCTACTATTCTGCTGCTGCTACTATACTGCTGCTACTACACTGCTGCTACTACACTGCTGCTACTATTCTGCTGCTGCTACTACACTGCTGCTACTATTCTGCTGCTGCTACTATACTGCTGCTACTATTCTCCTGCTGCTACTACACTGCTGCTACTATTCTGCTGGTGCTACTATACTGCTGCTACTACACTGCTGCTACTACACTGCTGCTACTATACTGCTGCTACTATTCTGCTGCTGCTACTATACTGCTGCTACTACACTGCTGCTACTACACTGCTGCTACTATTCTGCTGCTGCTACTATACTGCTGCTACTATTCTCCTGCTGCTACTACACTGCTGCTACTATTCTCCTGCTGCTACTACACTGCTGCTACTATACTGCTGCTACTATTCTGCTGCTGCTACTATACTGCTGCTACTATTCTCCTGCTGCTACTACACTGCTGCTACTATACTGCTGCTACTATTCTGCTGCTGCTACTATACTGCTGCTACTATTCTGCTGCTGCTACTACACTGCTGCTACTATTCTGCTGCTGCTACTATACTGCTGCTACTATTCTGCTGCTGCTACTACACTGCTGCTACTATACTGCTGCTACTGTACTGCTGCTACTATACTGCTGCTACTATTCTCCTGCTGCTACTACATTGCTGCTACTATTCTGCTGCTGCTACTACACTGCTGCTACTATTCTGCTGCTGCTACTGTACTGCTGCTACTATACTGCTGCTACTATACTCTTGCTTCTGCTACTATACTGTTGCTGCTGCTACTGTACTGCTGCTACTATACTGCTGCTGCTGTACTGCTACTGCTATACTGCTGCTACTGCTATACTGCTGCTACTGCTGGTACTGCTATACGTCTGCTACTATACTGCTGCTGCTGCTACTATACTGCTGCTGCCACTATACTGCTGCTGCTACTATACTGCTGTTGCTACTATACCGCTGCTGCAACTATACTGCTGCTGCTACTATACTGCTGCTGCTACTATACTGATGCTGCTACTATACTGCTGCTGCTACTATACTGCTGCTGCAACTATACTGATGCTGCTACTATACTGCTGCTCCTATACTGCTGCTACTATACTGCTGCTGCTACTATACTGCTACTACTACTATACTGCTGCTACTATACTACAATAGTACATGAGTAACCGTTAGATGCCATTCATCTGACAATGAGTTGTTTTAAAATGTATCTAACGAGCGAAAGCGAGTTTGATACGTTTTTAAACAACAAGTTGTGTGATAAATGATATCTAACGACACGAATGTATTATTCTATTTCTTATATATCCTCAAAAACCAGGTTTTTAGCAAATTTTAATATCGTTTTCGACTAAAACTTATTTACAGCCGTTGCACTTGTAGCGGACTTACGCGTCACAGACACATGATTGTCAGGTTAACTATACGTCACGATGTAATTGATTTCCATCGCACTGGTTTGTTATTGGACATATGGAATTGGTACCCTGGTCTTCACCTAGGAGCAGCCAGTCGTATGTCTTGAATATGCTAACACACGTAAATGTGTTAACAAGTATGTATAATCACAAATAACACATGATGTTCTCATCAACGGGTGTGTAAGATTTTTTTTTATTACATACCAGTGTAAGATGTTGCTCATGTCATTACGATCACTCAGTATCTAACTAGAGTAATATTGGCACGCGTGTGCGTGACGTAGATCACCTGTTGACACAATCTGTAGAAAAATAACGATATAAATAGGTATCCTCGATCCATGGGCTATATTTCTGGATTACCAGCAATGGTCTTTAACAAGCTCGACCCCACATACAATTGTGCCAAATCATAAATTGGAATTCTAATTAATAAACCGCGCTAGCAGTATAATCTACACTTACGTCATCCATATCTCCACGGAAACTAGGAAATCCGTCACAGGAACCAATCGATAATCCATCCGGTCTCTTCTCTACATTGCCTGTGAAATATGTTTTTATTAATTATATACGTGTTTAACTAATGATGTGATTTCCGTATAAAACTGTCAAAAGAAGACATATTTAAAATATCCCAGAATGCATTTTGATGTCCTATTCAAAACTTGCCCACGTTCCCCAAACAAAATTGTATGGCATTTCTCGACGAAAACGCAGTGGGTTTTTTTGTACATCAAGGTATTTAACTCAAATAGTTTGTTTTACGGTGGTGGCGTGGTTAAGCCATCGGACATAAGGCTGGTAGGTACAGGGTCCGCAGCTCGGTACCAGCTCCCACCCAGAGCGAGTTTTAACGACTCAGTGGATAGGTGTAAGACCACTACACCCTTTTCTCTCTCATTAACCAATAACAGCTAACAACTAACGCACTATCTTGGACACGCAGCCGAGATGTTTGAGGTGTGCGCCTAGGAAATCGTCCTTGAAACTTAATTGGATATAAGCAAGAAAAAAAAGTTGTAAAAAAAGAGAAAAGTTAAAAGTTAAAGTTTGTTTTGTTTAACGACACTATTAGAGCATAATGATGTATTCATTATGGGCTATTGGAGGTCAAACATTTGGTAACTTATACATGTGATCTTAGAGAGGAAACCCGCTACATTTTACCATAATTAGTAGCAGGGGATCTAGCGACATTCTAGCGCACCCCTTGGTTAACGCTATTGAGTTCTTAAAAGTTTTTTTTTTTTTTTTTGTGACAGCATTAGAGCATATCGATTATTTAATCATCGATTACTTGATGTCGAAGATTTGGTAAATCTGACACATACGGTCTTAAAGGAAACATACACGGCAGCAACCAACCAACCAACCAACCAACTAAAACTCTATTTACGTGCCTATATCCTTTGAAGGTTCAGACACGTCGCTACCTCGGCCAAATGTCGATTGTATCTATCGAGACAGGAACACGATAGCACATAACATGGCCATAGATATATCAGTCGTGGAACACTGATTGGGATGGGAAAAACAACCAAAACAAATTACCTCAGCCGAGCACTATAAACTAGTTCCTCTCCTCATTAGGTTTACAAGTTGAAATATTTTGTTTAACAACACCATTAGAACACATTGATTATTAACCATGGGATATCAGATATCAAACATTTGATAATTTTGACATATAGTCTTAAAGATGAAACCTGGTACAGTATTCCATTAGTAGAAAGGGATCTTTTATGTGCACCATTCGATAGACATGATAACATGTACCACGGTCTTAGATAAACAGATTATTCTGCCCTACCTAGAACCAGATATGTATGTATATATGTATATATGTATGTATGTAGGTAGGTAGGTATTATTGATGTATGTATTGATGTATGAATATCTATATTGTAGATATGTCGAGGTTGACGATCACATACATAGATATTAACGCACTGGCGCAGGGGATAATAATTAATTCCTTTCTGGCCTAACAAATTGTCTCATGCCGTTGCTGGGACTCGAACCTGTGGCACCGAATCGCCCGCAAATTAACCACGATGCACTCTGCGCTATCGAAGCATTCATAAAAAGGATGTTGTTTAACTCAACCACATGCATGAGGCCTACAATCTATGCGATCGATCTCGTTTACGTGCATGAAACAGAGGGCAGACCTGGCACTGGCTAGTATGTAATGATGTATGAATATCTATATTGTATGTATGTCGAGGTTGACTGTTACATACATAGATATTAATGCACTGGCACAGGGGATAATTAAATCCTTTCTGGCCTAACAAATTGTCCCACGCCATTGCTGGAACTCGAAACTATGGCACCGAGTCGCCGCGGTAGGTAGGTATGTAGGTAGGTAAGCATGCATGCATAGTTGTATGTATGCATGTATGTATGTATGTATGTAGGTCGGTAGGTAGGTAGGTAGGTATATATGTAGGCAGATAGGTAGGTGGGTAGTTAGGTATGTATGTGGGTGGGTGTATGGATAGGTACGTATGTACGTAGGTATGGATGAACTGGCTGGAGGGAGAAATAGCCTAATAGGACCACCGAATGGGATCGATCCTACACCGCCCGCACATTAGGCGAGCGCTTTACCACTGGGCTACGTCCCGCTCCTTCATTAGGTTCAAAATGATAGACATTAAGTACAATATATATATATATATATATATATATATATATATATATATATATATATATATATATATATATATATATATATATATATATATATATATATATACTATTATATAAGTTTATTTACAAATGAAATAAAATCATAACTAGTTATGTGGTGTCACAATTTCAATTCACGCCCTCATCTCAACCACCTGCCATCCAACCACTATCACCGCCACCACCACTACAACAACAACAACTAAAATATCATCAGTAATAATAAAAAGAGAAGAAAACCCCACAAACACCCTGCCAAGAAAACCCACAAAAGAAACAACATAAACAACCAAATGAGAACCCAAACAAAACAATAATAAAGTAAAATGAAATGAAAAGAAATAAAATAAAAATTAAATAAAATAAAATCATATATATAACACAAACCAAAACAAAGGATAATATATATATATATATATATATATATATATATATATATATATATAGTACAGACCACAACAAAGAAAACAATAAAACCCACCAATATAAAACTGAAAAAAAGTTATATGAATATTAAATACCTGACAAAGGTACAGATCGCTTGGCGCCGTTCACAACGCCTGTTAGGTAGCTCCCATCATATCTCATCTCAATGTCGTTCAATCCGGGTTTCTATTGAAAATAAACACAGACCATTTAAACAAATCTATATCTCTTCTGGGTTTTTTAAACAAAATGTGTGCATCTCGGTTAAATACTACTCCTGAATAACTAAAATAATGTCCTGTCTCATATCATCTCGCCTCGATTTTTGTCTTATAGATCCATGGTAAAGCGTGTGTAATAGGCCAAGCCTAAATTGACTGGTGCAGTCGTCAACTGTCATACATCTAACTTTAAGCGCAAAAAACACACATAAACTTCAGTCTACACGAAATGATTCAAATGTGTGGCGTCGTGGGATAAGCGTTGTACTAGTTTATAATATAAACGTTCGGTCAGTAATGGGTTCCTAAACACACGAAATGTCGAAATTGTATTGTATCGTATTGTATCGTATTATTGTATCGTATTGTATCGTATTGTATCGCATCGCATCGCATCGCACTGTATTGTATTGTATTATGTTGTATCGTATCTTATCGAATCGTATCGTATTGTTTCGTATCGTATTGTATTGTATCGTATATGGCATCGTATTGTATTGTATTCTATTGCATCGTACCGTACCGTACCGTATCGTATCGTATCATATCGTATCGTATTGTAAATTCTTAAAAAATACCCTAGTTAGAACAATAGTGTGACAAGACAGGTCCGAATTAAATTTAACAATCTGTACACACGTGTCATGTGTTGTCTGTGTCTAAAACACACACATGTATTTAAAGTAAACGTTCGATTGTCACCTTTCATAAACTCGGCCCTTAGTACTTAATTAGTTATGATTACCGGCGTCGGTGGCGCAGTGGTTTAGCCATCGGATTACAGGCTTTTTGAAAAGAAATCACAGTGTAAAGTGGTTTATGAGCCGGCCTCGACGGTGTCATGGTTAGGCCATCGAACAGGGTTCGCAGCGCGGTACCGTCTCCAACCCAGAGCGAGTTCTTAAGGGCTCAATGGGTAGGTGTAAGGTCACTACACCCTCTTCTCTCTACCTAACCAATACTAACTAACCCACTGTCCTGGACTGTCCAGGTATGTGCCCAGGACAGCGTGTTTGAACCTTAATTGGATATAAGCACAAAATAAATTTAAACTAAATGAAGCTATGATTGCATCTGCAAACAAACGTTCAGATGAGCTATTAATATAAGTTATTTAGACTTCTGATATAGAATATTTTCGGGCAGCCGTTTGTTGCAAATGTCATCAACAGGTATTGTTAGTAACGAATACGGTTAAACCATTGATTACTTCTTTTTCTTTTTCTTTTGTGTTCATTCAGTTTATTCAATCGTTATTCACAAATACAGTTTTCCTTTATTTATTGATTGATTTACTAGTATTTATTTATTGAAAATTGCAGACGCCATTTTTGTACAGTTTAATGTTAAAATTAGGAGAGAACATTGTAAGTTTGACAATTTGGGCTCAATCCTTTTATACATATACATTATTACATATACATTATATGCAATATAATGTGTTTTTAATCAATCAACGGGAACGTGTTTGATATTTTATGACAAATGCAACGAGTGTTTCTGTTAGCTGTTGTCTGTTTTATTTATAGTGAAGAAATGATAGCTTAACAATATTTTTCTTGGTCAAATTCCTATTATAAGCCTCTTTATACTGTGATGCTTATTGTTGCGTTTTTGTTTTTGTTTTGTTTTGTTTTGTTTGTGTTTTTTAGTTTTTTGTGTGGGGTTTTAATTTTTTTTTTAAATTTTTGGTGTGGGGGGGGGGGGGGGAGGGGCAGATAACTCCTATCGTTAGTACGTTTGACATTTCAGTCATCATATATATTTTTCAACCGAAATATTTAAACATTATAAAATGCCCCAAAACTACTTTTTCAATTTTACATCTTCTAAACTCATTTTTGCAAACATAGTCACACCTGCGTTAAACAGTGTTCTTTTAATGCAGCTGACTGCTCAACAGAGGTCAGTTTCTGCTATATAATATGATTTGGTAAAATAAAAATGAGGTCTCTTAAAGAGATATTTCTGAGTTTGCTGCATTGTACGATGTTTTCGACTAATAAAATATTTCTACGATTAAACTTACATGTACATATTATATATATTTTCTTGTTTAGAATATCAGCATCTTTGTATTCATTGTGTTTCTGGTCGTCTTAATATCTGTAAGAATCCCAAACTGGATTTCTCCTTCAAATAATTTCGTACGTTTAAAAAAAGATATTTTAATAATGAAATTTATCCTAGTACAAATATTAGAACGACCAGACACACGTTTAATATATAGCCACTAATATTTTATGCAGACAAATATATTTTATATGCAATTACAGTCGTTAAAACGTCTCTGTTAGTCGATAACGTCTTTAGAATTGCAGAAAACTCAGGAATGTCCATTTAACACAGGTGGCTACATAATGCAATTAAATCAGATTTGACTGTATTGTATCTGTGATACTTACCGCAGCCATTGACAAGATGACAGCTTTAGCCGTGTTTGTTGTCTTCAAGGAAAAGATGATCTCATGGCTGTTCGCCAGTATCATCACAGACGCTCCACCTTTCGTCTTGGAGCCGCAGTTTCCCACCAGAGTCTGATGCTTCCCCGTCTGCCCGAAGGACAGTATGTTCGCCTTTAATCCAGCTTGTCTTCTGATTCTCCTCGACGTCCCCCTAATGGGGACCAGGTCGTACTGGAGCGGGCCGATAAACCGGCTGTTCACCTGTAAGGAACCTGGAACTGTCTGGACTCTGACGCCACTAACGGTTCCCATTCCATCCGCAAACATATCTGCCTCGGATCCGCTGGCGCTCCTGTCAGATGGAACACCCTGGGCGCTGCTCTTCCTGATCGACGTTCCTGATCTGCCACTGAGAGACACGCCTTGAGGCCCTACCCTCACCACCTTCGTCTGCATGCCCGGAAGAATTCCACTTCCTGACCTAACCTGGCCACGGGAGTCGACGATCGTCCATCGAGATTTGGAGCTGAGCTTTGACAAGACGTCAGATGGGACTTCGCCAGTTCCGGTTCTGACGCTGCCGTCTTCCAAAACTAGAGACCACCGTGTTATTACTTTACCTGTCACCGCATGACGCTGCTTCTGTCCCTTGTTTCCAGCTGTGTTCGACTGGAGTTGAAACCCTTGCACTAACCCTTGTGGTATTTCTCCAAATCCACTTATGGGCTTGCCGTCAGGCCCGATGACTGTCCAACGGGTTGAAGAACCTTGAAGTGTCTGCAGTACATCAGCCGGTATCGGACCAGTTCCTTTTGTAACAGACCCGTCAGATCGTGTAACTGTCCATTGGGTTTGGGTCTTTGACCCGCTTGTGCCCGAGACAACACTGCTTTGCCGGACCCTTGTTCCTTGGCTCACTTTTATTGGTACTAAGCGAATGCTTCCTTTTGCCACTGAGGACATTTGCTGCAAAATAGTTGGTGGAATGGGGCCTTTACCAGATTTCACCGTCCGATTTGGCATGGTGAATGCCCATCTTACGCGAGGTCCCTTAGCCTTTTGAAGGACGTTTTGTGGAATTAATCCAGTGCCAGAGTTGACCGATCCATCTGATAGTGCTATGGACCAACTACCTGGAGCAGATATAGACTGAATTACAGCACCAGGCATAGAACTCATTGGCCCTGACTGTGATTTTAGACCTGAATCACGATTCGTTAGTTTTAGAATGTGTGCTGGGATGGTTCCAGATCCACTTTCTTTGACGCCACCAGAAGTCATTATCAACCACTGGCGTACTAGGCTCAGGTAGTTCCCTGGGATGTCTCCTATTCCTGAATGAGTGTTTCCGTCTCTCAGTGTTATCTTCCAGTACACATTGGTAGCTGTTCGCTGAGTGACAGTTTCGTCCGGTTTGGTAATGGCCCAAATTTCAAACCCCGAGTCAGCATGACCTACAGTCCCGGAGATGGATCCACTCCCAATTCTACTTATCAAATGTTTAGGTACAGATCCAGTTCCGGATCTAACAGACCCATCTGGCATGGTCAGCTTCCAGCGCGAGAGACTTCGTAAAATGCTAACAGGAATGTCTCCAGTCCCTGTCTGTACAGTTCCATTGGGATGAGTTATGCTCCATTCTCGTCGTTCTGTCTTTATCTGCCCTTGATTTTGACCAGGCTCCACAATCGATACTGTACCCTTAAGTGAGCGTTGAAGGACGTCACGGGGAATTTCTCCTGACCCTGAAATGACATTACCACCTGACGATATGATCTGCCATCTCGTCATTCTGCCCGTTGATATTTTGTTCACCACTGCTCCCTTGTGCCGGCCCGATCTTATCGCCTCTATGATGTCGCGAGGGACATCTCCAAACCCGGACCTTCCGTGAGAACCGTCAGGTTGAACAATATACCACTGCACCGGATTGTGTACTTGACCACCTCCATGAGGAACCTTGACGGTGGCGGCGGGAAGGGTAGCAGTGGCGGCAGTGGTGGTGGTGGTTATGCTTGGATCAATCAGGTACTGAATTCTGTAAAATATATCCCAAGGAACAACGCCCATTCCTTGATCTCTTACCCTCCCCGTTGGATCTACCAGTCTCCAGCCAGAGGTTTTTCCGTTTAACGATATTTCCTTGACGACTGTCCATGACAAGCCATGGCCAACATTTTGTTGTGACGACAACGAGTCGCCGAATCCTGACTGAACTATTTTTCCATTTCTGATCAGGTACCATTCCGTCAAGCCGGTACCAAATTCTGTATCTGTATCATGGATAGGGTATATTGGAATGAATTCTCTTGGAAACTGTCCTCTGCCACTTTTGGTTTGACCATCTGGTGTTTTGACAGTCCATGAAACATGTTCCTTAGCAATGATATTCACGATATTTCTTGGAATTGCACCAACACCTGAATGAACAGTTCCATCTGACATAACAATCGTCCAGTGGGTCAGAACGTGTGTGATATTTTGAGTTTCGAAAGAAGACTCGTATCTAAACTGACTTTGTAACTGTTTGAGAACATCCATGGGTATTGGTCCGTGGCCATCGTGCAATATCTGACCATATGCATTCAAAATCTGCCACGTTCGCTCACGCCCCTGGGAGTCAACGAGCAATTTGACCAACGAACCTCTGATGTTTCCCTGAGCCAGGTTTTTAAGAATAGTGGCTGGCGGCTCTCCGAATCCAGACTCAATTGCATTCCCACCGACTCCAATAACAAACCATATCAGCCCGCCATTTGGATGTTCGATGCTTGTTAGGTATTGCAATAGGGCATCTCTTGATAACGACCCTGATCCAGACTTCACTACCTTGCCATCGGCTCCAACAATGGTCCACTTTCCAGATGAACCATTTGAAGCAAGTGTACGAGTAATCAGGACTCCTTTAAGAGTCCCTTTCTGCATTTCCTGGAATATCTCTTTAGGTATTTTTCCATATCCAGATTTACTCATTTTGCCATCAGATGTATAGAAGTACCACACCATGCTGGAACCTCCGTTGCCTGGATAGAAATGCGCGATGTCATATAAGATGCTCTGATCGATTTGACCTGAACCAGTATGCAGAACTCTGCCATCAAGACCTACGATCTGCCAAACAATTCCTCTGGATGTGACGATCTCTCGTCCTAGTGATCCTTGAATGGTTCCTCCTCGAATGCCCTCGATAACTGACGCAGGGATGACTCCTAATCCAGACTTGATGATCCTCCCTTGAGGCTCGACAACGAACCACAGAGTCTGGTTCTTGTCCACACCCGCTCCCGACTGTCTGTACCTGAGGTGCATCATGATATCCTGTGGTACGTGACCTATTCCCGACAGCGTTACTCTACCCGTTCTGTCCACCACCATCCACTGTCTTGTCAAACTGTTGTGTCCAGTCACCTCTTTCACGATCGTGCCTGTGATAGTTCCCTGGTTCAGCTGGTCTAGGATGTCAGCTGGGATCTCTCCTTTCCCAGATTTAACTATTGATCCGTCGGGTGCGTAAATATACCACTTGATAATCAAACCTCCGTTTGGTCGAAAATTCGCGATCTGCATCATTACCTCTCCGGTGATTGGTCCGAACCCGGAATGCAGCACGCTTCCGTCCAATCCAATAATCTGCCATATCATCGTGCTGCCACCTATGCTTCCGACATGGGAGATAATCTGCCTGACAAGAGTTCCGATTATTGTTCCTTGCTGTAGTGCTCGGAAAATGTCCACCGGTATTTGTCCGTATCCTGACCTAATGACCTGTCCATTAGCGCCAATGATGACCCACATGATCTGACCATTTCCGTTGTCTCCATTTCCGGTTCCGTCCATCCGATACTTCAGCTTGATGGTCAGTTTCTGTCCGAAGTCCGTATTGCGGAACGTCCGTATGTTCATCCTGCTCTTCCCGTCGAAGTGTCCAACGCCGTGGCCGATGATTTTCACACCTTCTACGACGGCGTTGATGTTGTTTCCAGAGTGATCCGCGGTGTCCTGGTCAAACGTGTAGTGGACAGACGGAAGACACGCTGGGGGAAAAAACAAAATAATGAGACATTGGTAGTAATGGCTATTTCTCGTTCCAGCCAGTGCATCACGACTGGTTTTTCGTGGTATGTGCTATCCTGTATTTGGGATGGTGCATATAAAAGAGCCCTTGTTGCATTAGGCAAAATTTAGCGGGTTTCCTCTGATGACTACGTGTCAGAATTACCAAATGTTTGGCATCCAATAGCCGATGATTAATTAATCAATGTGCTCCAGTGGTGTCGTTAAACAAAAAACAAACAAATAGCTTTTGTATGGCGGCCATCTTGGAAATAAGCATGTTGAGTGGTCATTTGTGCGCCTATGTTCATTGGTTGCAAAGTTATATTTTGTTTTCCCTACCCCCAAACTATTGTAAAATAATTCATCTTCGCATCATTATATTGGTGGGGTGATGTCAGCTGAAAAGCTACTTCGTACAAGTCTATCATACTGAATTATTAACTACAGGCTATTAAAAAACGCCAGGATAATTTGCCGCCCAGGTGATACCAATTGTCAAGGTCTGGACCATGGACTAACTGAGCCGATTGATTTATTAATCATTGGAAGTGCTTTGCATTGGGAAATGATAACGACTCCAGATTACTGCCATAGGCCTACCGTTATATTTTGTGGAAACAGCTGTGGGTGAGTGAGAAAATTAAATAAAATTTAGATAACCACAGAATTCACTTAGAAATATAGAACAACAACGCGCGCGCACACACACACACACACACACACACACACACACACACACACACGCGCGCACACACGCACACACAAAAATTAAGAATGCAGTTTAAAATAAATACTAAATGTTTATCCATTTACTTTATGTTTTCAATTTAATTTGTTCTTAATATATTCATGACACTAGATATCATAAACAAATTTGTGGGCAATAAAAAAAACCCACCTGGGGCATATTTTATTATAGCCTTAGCAGTTTTAACTACACTTTTGAGTTTTGGGTGGGTTTTTTTGTTCTAATAATAATAAAAATTAAAAACATCTTTGTATAACGACACCACTAGAGCACATTGATCTATTAATCATCGGTTACTGGATGTCAAACGTTTAGTAATTTTGACATATATAGTCTTACAAAGGAAACTCGCTACATTTTTCTGTTAGTAGCAAAGGATCTTTTATATGCACCATATCGCAGACAGGATAACACATACCACGGCCTTTGTTATACCAGTCGTGATGCACTGGCTGGAACGAGAAATAGCCAGATGGGGCAATCGTCGGGGATCGATCCCAGACCGACCGTGCATCAAGCGAGCGCTTTACCATTGAGCTACCTTCCGGCCCTCCCACTCCTAATAAAAAATATGATCCTGTTTGTAACCTCTCTGTATTTTAATTATTACAATTAATACAAATATTATTGCATACATACGGCCAGATATTTTCTCTGTATCTTCGATACAGCTGCAATGTGGGAAACTAAACACTGTCCCTGGTGCGCATGGGCGAACCATACTTCCGTGTCCGGGAATGCTCTGTACGTATTTCGTCTTGTCCGAGTGTGCTTTTAGTAAACAGGTATCTGTGAAGAAAATTAAAAGTAGACATATTTTGCTTAATGTTTCGCTGAGAACATTGTTCACCCAACGAATTAGGATAATGGCGATAATTGACCTACAGAATAAGAGAAGAAAAAGATATATTTAATGACATCCCCGCTTTCTAAACGTAAAAATAAATTTAATGGGCGGTAAATGAAGTTAATTGGCAATAGCTTGCCTAGACTAGGAACATGTACGGGAGCACTGTACATCTACATCCTATTTCATGGCTCCCTCTCCCTATACATACACACACACACATACATACACAGCGAGAGAGAGAGAGAGAGAGAGAGAGAGAGAGAGAGAGAGAGAGAGAGAGAGAGAGAGAGAGAGAGAGAGAGAGAGAGAGAGAGAGAGAGAGAGAGAGAGAGAGAGAGAGAGAGAGAGAGAGAGAGAGAGAGAGAGAGAGAGAGAGAGAGAGAGAGAGAGAGAGAGAGAGAGAGAGAGAGAGAGACTGGGATGATGTCATGGAATACGCCTGTATTGCATGGATAGGGATGGGGAAAAAATAAACTATGTCGATACACAGCAGGTTTTCGCTCACTTGTAAGGTTTTGTGTGGAGAAGGGCGGACAGTCGTCGCGACAAGACGGGTCCTGTATGCACCCCATCCGGTAGACGAACCTCGACCCCAGGGGGCAGCACGTGGGCACCGAGTGACTCTCCTGGCACGTGAGGTACGCTCGACACCCGTAGCCTCGATATGGATGAACGCTGCCGTCCGTGCTGTTGCGACACTTGTCTGAAAAAGAACACCTCAGAACATGGTAAAAGTTGCTGACCCAAGACAAGTTATTATTATTATTATTATTATTATTATTGTTATATTAATATTATTATTATTATTATTATTATTATTATTATGTATATTTATTTTTTATTTATTTATATATTATTTTACTTATGTATTTATTTATTATTAGGATTAGTATTATTAATATTATTTATTTATTTATTTATTAATTATTATTAGTAGTATTTTATCTATCTGTCTGTCTGTCTATCTATCTTTCTTTCTATTTATCTATCTATATATCTATATATCTACCTACCTACCTACATATCTATTATTATTATTATTATTATTATTATTATTTATTTATTTATTTTCATCCTATTTCGTGCCGATCTGGCAGCTCCTTCTATCTTTCTATTTCTTTCGCTCTCCATCTCAACATCCCAGTCATTGTTTGTCCAACCGTGACAAGTGCTTGTCTCTTTTGACCATCCTTGCCACACACCTGCATTTCCTATCAGCTTTTAGCTGTGGGCTTAGTGTAACCACTTTGGAGAATGTTCAGTGGTTACTTCTGGCATTGTTAAGAGGAACGTGTAACCACCTACTATACTCCCTTACTACCGGTGGTCGTTAGTTAGTGCCGTGGGTCACACCAGCTTTATTAGCAACAGAGGACGAGTGTGCCAAGTGGGAACAGTGAAGTATACAGGTGTTGGGGGTGGACTGCTGAGAAAATAGACTCGGCGTAAACTGACTGATTCAGAACAAGGTGGTTGGTGGTTTTTGTTGTTGTTGTTTTTTGTTCTTTTTCTTTAAAAAAACAAAAAAACAAAAACAAACACCGCCACAAACATTTAAAACAGAGACAAAGACATTTTTTGCTTTTTGGATGTTACAAACATGGATGGTGATAAGACGAATAGTGAAGCCGCAGTATTTCCTTTTTGGTATGGGACTACTTGACAGGTCCGTGCTCCACAGTTGCTGTCAGGTGAGCTATCTCGGTATCACCCGAGCCTGCAGTGCCTGCCGGGTAACTCTGCCGGAAATACTCCCATAACCGCCCCCGTGAAGTTGGTGAAATTCGGTGTATGTGGCCTTACGCCTACCCATTAAGCCTAGCAGTGCACCTATTCTGGGATTAAGCCGGTACTAGCATGGGAAATTTCTTATTGCCTCAGGTGGGATACGAACCCAGTACCTACCAGCCTGAAGTCCGATGGCATAACCGCTACACCACCGAGGCCGACAGGTAGACTAGCTGTTAGTCATATTTCTTACTAACACGTTGGTGATAACATGAAGTGTGCTCTTTTTATGTCACACGGCAATATCACACATATGTCTGTTATTGACTTAATACGAATATCTTTATTTGGAATCCCGATCGTTTCACAGCCTATCCTACATATAAATTACAATAATAATTGTATGCATATACAGCTAATTAATTCACAGCAATGTTAAAAGTGATTATAACCTTATTGGTACAAACTGAATCACAAGTTGTGTGAAATTAAGTGTGTATACTATTCTTTCTCTGTATTTGAGTCTTAAAAACTTATATTAGTACCATCGTGTATTTGTATTAGGGTTTATCATAAGATGTACGTTTAGCTGCTTCTTACTGACGAATCGGTCATACCATCCAATGAAAATAATACGATCGAAAACCGTATGAACATAAGCGTACGAGAGAGGTGGACGTGGGGAGGGTGTGGCTAAGATCGCTGGTATGTTACACACCGAAATGGTGTAGTTAAGAAACAAATACAGTGAGCTATCAATCAGTACAAACATTCCTTTCCTAGACCAAGCCTTGAAATAAGTCATTGGGCTGGTTTTTGCCCGAATTCAACGAAAATGTCCCAATCTGTATTACAACGTTTATTCATATTAGCATTACTACCAAACCGCTGTATAAAGTTGCAAACGAGTCACTACACATTTTCTTTTTACATAGATTACAATTAAATGTTAGTATAATTCAAGAAAACGACAAGAAGAATAACTCTTAAATCTTTCAACACGAGCAGGTGCAAGAGTTACCTCCCAGGCAGTCAACGTCTTCTGCTGGTTTACACGTCACCGACTCGCGGTCCCAGTAAAGGCCGAAAGGACAGTGTTTAACCAGGGCTCGAAATTCCGATCCGTCTTGGTAGCACTGGATGTATTTGCTGCAATCCCCGGGGTATGGGTTGTAGCCGATCCCGTTGTCGATCTTACAGCCACTGCAGAGCTCTGAAATTCGAGGAGGAATTACAAAAATTATATAAAACTGGATGTGAGATGTGTGTGTGTGTGTGTGTGTGTGTGTGTGTGTGTGTGTGTGTGTGTGTGCTATTCAGGGTGGTACTCTCTCTCTCTCTCTCTCTCTCTCTCTCTCTCTCTCTCTCTCTCTCTCTCTCTCTCTCTATTTCACTATGTTCTGTGTGTGTGTGTCTGTCTATCTGTATCTCTGTCTCTGTCTCTCTCTCTGTCTCTCTCTCTCTCTCTCTCTCTCTCTCTCTCTCTCTCTCTCTCTCTCTCTCTCTCTCTCTCTCTCTCTCTCTCTCTCTCTCTCTCTCTCTCTCTCTCGTGCTCTCTATGGCTGTCCGTCGCTATCTCTTTTATTAGTGCATAAACTCATTATTACTTTTGTTTATTATTTAATTATTATTTTTAAAAATGTGTTGTTTATTTATTTTTGTATGTTTTGTTTGGTGGGGTTTTGTGTGTTTCATTTTATAATCGTTTATATCCATATAGACAATTATTATTTTAGCACATAGTAGCACATAGCAGTACACTCACGTGGTATGTTCGGGGCAGGTGTTGTTGTTAACGGTGGGGCCTGCGTAGTTGTTGTTATAGCTGAAACGAACAAAAGACATGCGAAACAAAAGTTCTTTAAAACATGACCTATCTTAACATACAGTGACGAGTCCAAAAGTGTCTACTATGTCTAATAAACAAAGTTTATTAAATTCTTTAATCATTTGTTTTGCTTTCAATAAAAAAAAAACCCAGACAAACAAACAAGCAAGCAAACAAAAAACTAAACAAAAGCAAAGACGACTACCCAAAAACAAAACAATAACAACTGCTACTAAAAAAAACAAAAAAAAACACATTACATAATATCAGTTATACTGCAATTCGTATTGTCATACGTATTTGGTTTTTTTGTTGTATATAGCAATATACCGCATCATGGTTTTGAAGAAAAAGCAACACAGCCTCGGCAATGTTGTAGTTAAGCCATCATACTTAAGGCTTGTAGGTACTGGGTTCCTGTACCGGTACTGGCTCACACTCGCAGCGAGATTTACTGATTAAATATGGAGAAAAAGTTTATTTTGGTTAACAACACCACTACATTTTTTAAATCATAGTCTATTGGATGTCAAAAATTTAGTAATTTTGGTAATTTTGTCTTAGAGAGGATATCCGCTACATTATTTTATTAGTCATGTCCGATCAGATCAGAGGGTTTTACGTGCACAATCAGAGCAAATTGATGTAACGCACGCCTGTCATTTTGCACAGGTTCCAGCCTCGGCCCGCTCCTCCGTCCAGGACAGGATTTTGTCAGTAGCTAGGGATCTTGTATATGCACACTGCCACAGACAAGATAACACATACCACGGCTTTCACATATCAGTCGTGGTGCACTGGCTGGAACGAGGAATAGCCCAATGGGCCCACTGACGAGGATCGATTAGATTAGATTAGATTAGATTAGATTAGATGTTTAACGACACCCCAGCATGAAAAATGCATCGGCTATTGGGAAGAAAGAAAGGAAATGTTTTGTTTAACGACGCACTCAACACATTTTATTTTCGGTTATATGGTGTCAGACGGCTATTCCGTTTGAAACTACAGTAAATGCAAACAGCAAGTGGCCGACGGGGATCGACCTCAAATCGACTGCGCATCAGGTGAGCACTTGACCACTGGGCTACATCCCACCCACGACTAAACGAAGAGATGAGAGTCTATTTCGCCGACTCTGTCACTAACTACTAACCTCATGATGGAACAGGCAGCCCAGGTAGCTGAGGTGTGTGCTTAGGGCAGTGTGCTTGAACCTTAATTGGATTATGTATGCACAGAAAGAAATATTTATAAACGTAGAAAGACATACCTGACTAGCCTCGGTGGCGCAGTGGTTGAGCCATCAGACTATAGTCTTGTAGATACAGGGTTCGCAGCCAGGTACCGGCTCCAACCCAGAGAGAGTTCCTAAGGGCTCAGTGGGTAGGTGTAAGTCCACTACACCCTCTTCTCTCTCAAAGCATACAGGACAGTGCCAGATAGTGAGTATACACAACATGACGCAATTATAAAATCACCCAACCACCTATAGTTGGTTTCTTAAAGTTAATTGTTTAAGTGGTGTTCTCATTATGCAATTAGTCTTACCTACTTGTCAGCCACTAACCAACTAATAACAACTAACCCACTCTCCTGGACAGCCAACCCAGATAGCTGAGGTGTGTGCGCAGGACAGCGTGCTTGAACCTTAATTTAACTATATTAGCACGAAAATAAGTTGAAATGAATGAAAGACATACCCGTACAAATGAGATCCTTCAAAACGTTCACCAAACCGAAGAGAGCGTTGAAGTCTGCGACGGGAAAGACCTTCCTCTTGGATGACGCGATGTTCTCCAGTTCTTCCGTCAAGGCGTGTGAGCTGATGCCGACGGCGATCATGATGACGCCCTCGTCCTTGGCCGCCTTCGCTTGCGCCTTCGTCTCTTCTGTGTAGTCGCTCTTGCCGTCAGTGATGACGATGGCAATCTGCGGCACGCCCTCTGATCGTCTGCCCTGCGACGTCAGCATCTTACGAACCTGAATCAATGAAACAAATTGGATAAAGCAAGGAAGGAAATAGTTTATTTAACGACGCACTCAGCACATTTTATTTATGGTTATATGGCGTCAGACATATGGCTAAGGACCACGCAGATATCGTGAGAGGAAACCTGCTGTCACCACTTCATCGGCACTTTTTTCGATTAGCAGCACGGGATCTTTTATATGCATCATCCTATAGACAAGACAGCACATACCACGGACTTTGATATATCAGTCGTGGGGCACTGGCTGGACACCTGAATCAATGAAAACAAGTTGGCTACAGTTGTTTTAACGACATCACTAGAGCACACATAGTAATCATCGGCTATTGGATGTCAAACATTTGGTAATTCCGACATATAGTCTTAGAGAGGAAACCTGCTACATTTTTTTTAATTAGTACCAAGGCATATTTTATATGCATAATCTAACAGACAAAATTACACATACCACGGTCTTTCATATACCAGTCGTGGTTCACTGGCTGGAACGGTCCGACGGGGATCGATCCCACACCGACGGCGCATCAGAGGAGCACTTTACCATTGGGCTACATCCCGCCCTGATTAAGTTAAAGTTTATTAACTGACGCGTATGATCCCCATCCCTCATCCTACCTCCCGACTGAACTGAACTGAACTTTATTAAATGACGCGTATGATCCCCATCCCTCATCCTACCTCCAGACTGAACTGAACTGAACTTTATTAACTGACGCGTATGATCCCCATCCCTCACCCTACCTCCAGACTGAACTGAACTGAACTTTATTAACTGACGCGTATGTTCCCCATCCCTCATGCTACCTCCCGACTGAACTGAACTGAACTTTATTAACTGACGCGTATGATCCCCATCCCTCATCCTACCTCCCGACTGAACTGAACTGAACTTTATTAACTGACGCGTATGATCCCCATTCCTCATCCTACCTCCCGACTGAACTGAACTGAACTTTATTAACTGACGCGTATGTTCCCCATCCCTCATGCTACCTCCCGACTGAACTGAACTGAACTTTATTAACTGACGCGTATGATCCCCATCCCTCATCCTACCTCCAGACTGAACTGAACTGAACTTTATTAACTGACGCGTATGTTCCCCATCCCTCATCCTACCTCCCGACTGAACTGAACTGAACTTAATTAACTGACGCGTATGATCCCCATCCCTCATCCTACCTCCCGACTGAACTGAACTGAACTTTATTAACTGACGCGTATGATCCCCATCCCTCATCCTACCTCCCGACTGAACTGAACTGAACTTTATTAACTGACGCGTATGTTCCCCATCCCTCATCCTACCTCCCGACTGAACTGAACTGAACTTAATTAACTGAAGCGTATGATCCCCATCCCTCATCCTACCTCCCGACTGAACTGAACTGAACTTTATTAACTGACGCGTATGATCCCCATCCCTCATCCTACCTCCCGACTGAACTGAACTGAACTTTATTAACTGACGCGTATGATCCCCATCCCTCATCCTACCTCCCGAAAGAACTGAACTGAACTTTATTAACTGACGCGTATGATCCCCATCCCTCATCCTACCTCCCGACTGAACTGAACTGAACTTAATTAACTGAAGCGTATGATCCCCATCCCTCATCCTACCTCCCGACTGAACTGAACTGAACTTTATTAACTGACGCGTATGATCCCCATCCCTCATCCTACCTCCCGACTGAACTGAACTGAACTTTATTAACTGACGCGTATGATCCCCATCCCTCATCCTACCTCCCGACTGAACTGAACTGAACTTTATTAACTGACGCGTATGATCCCCATCCCTCATCCTACCTCCCGTACTCTACGGCATATGAGGTTATATACACATACAGCAGTCAATATAATTGTAACAAGATGGTGGGTGTACATAAATGTACATAAATACAATAAATACATATTAATAAATACAAAAAATACACAGAATATCAGCCAGAGGATTTGAAAGTATTCATAATTAGATTACAAAATATAAAAAAAAAGTTTTCTAAGGACACCAGCTTTCTTAGAGTTGAATAATTTATAAAATTTATATATATTTGGTTTAGACTGACAGAAAGATGGTAAGTAACGCTTTCTTTCATTCTTGAAAAACAAACATTTAAATATATAATGAAACTCATCTCCGATATCGTAATTATTACACAATGGACATATTCTATTTTGTAGTGGTACATTTTTCCATCTGCCCGTTTCAATTGGAACATTATGGTTTGATAAGCCTAATAATGGACACCAATGTTTTCTCTCTATAATTGTGATGTATGTCTCAAATTCAACAGTATTTTAAAATAATTTATAATTTGAAGCTTTGGATGAGTTATCAATATAAGTATACCATGATTGTACGTACTGATCTGTAAGCTTTGTATTAATATACGTTTTCAACATGAAAGTACTAGTAATAGCATTGCATTGTTATAACCATATATATATGTACAACCAATATCATCTAAAACAGATTCATTCAGTAATAATGTATACACCAATAATGACAACTTGGACTGTTTTCCAGTAATTAGTCGATACCAGAAAATGATCATTCTTATTTTTACGGTAATATATACCGGACAGACACCTCCACTCACGAGATTTTTTTCTTTCTTTTCAAATAAATTCCATTAGGGGTGGCCTTTCCGCGATATGTCCTTGCAAACGTCGCTCACCACAGTGCAGACCACTCCACCACCCTGCATAAATTCTTGCACCCCTAGAGCGCATGGATTAATTAAACATCGGCTTGGGTGTCAACACTTTGGTCATTCTGGCAAATAGTTTTCAAAACAAGCCTCAGTATATTTTTTTTCAATAGTAACCAGGGATCTTTTTATCCTTTTCCCCACAGACAGGACAGCATGTACCACCATCTTTAATATGCCAGTCGTGGAACACTGGCTGGGATATTTAGGAGTATCCTATGTGGCGAAAGGAGGGTTCCTATCTTAAACAGATGTCGAAATAGCAATATGTTAAATAAAATAACGTAGCTTAAAACATCCCTTTCCATTCTAAATTGAAAAACATTGTATCTACATTTGAAAACATCACTTTCTGTTTTTAGTTCTTTTGTAGACGAGTCTTGAAACTATTTTCTGTATTCGTCATTCTCGAACAAAACTATGATGTCAATGTTGCCATCTCCCGCACCACAACGAGGAACCGCTCATTCGCACGGGCAATCGTTAAAGGGACATTCCTGAGTTTGTTGCATTTCAGATGTTTCCGACAAATAAAATATTTCAACGATTAAACTTACATATTATTATTTTTTTCTTTTTAGAATATCAGTGTGTGAATTCAATGTGTTTCTGGTTGTCTTAATATCTGTAAGAAGCCCAAACTGGATTTTTCCTTCAAATAATTTCGTGCGTTCGAAAAAAGATATCTTAGGAAATAAAATGAAATTTAACCTAGTGCAAATATTAGAACGATCAGAAACACGTTTAATATACAGCCAGTAGTATTGTATGCAGACAAATATATTTGATATGTAATTACAGTCGTTAAAATGTCTCTGTTAGTCGATAAAATCTTAAAAATTGCAGCAAACTCAGGAATGTCTCTTTAATATTCTAAACAACCAGAAGTTCCGCACTAAGCACTCGGTACTTGGTTAAAAAGTCTCTGTTAGTCGATAAAAATATTTTAGGAAATAAAATGAAATGTAACCTAGTACAAATAATTATTAGAACGATCAAAAACACGTTTAATATGATTTATGCAGAAAAATATATTTGATATGTAATTACAATCGTTAAAAAGTCTCTGTTAGTCGATAACATCTTAAAAGTTGCAGCGAACTCAGGAATGTCCCTTTAAGCCTACTCACCTCTGCTATCCCCAGGTTCGTATTGGTTCCGAAGCCCGGTTGTTTCAGCGTCTGAGCCAATTGCATGAGTCTCCGCTTGTCCTTGTACGGGGTGAGCGGAACGACGTCGCCGATGAAGGTGCTGAAGACCACGATGCCCACGTGGATGGTGGACGGGTGGATGTGCAGACTGTTGATGAGGGTGGCCACGAAGTTCTTCTCCATCACCCAGTTGTTGGCGTTGATGCTGTCGGACGCGTCGACAAGAAAGACAACGTCGGCGGGCATGTCGCAGGCTATGTCTGAAATGAGAAAATGGTGTCAGTAATGCTAGGATCAGACTGTCAACTGTGACGACTAAGTTGGCCAACTCGACGGTTCCGTTGTAATTTCACCAACTCACCCAATAACGACGGTTGCGCTCAGATTAACAACTTATGCTAGGTCAGACTACCAACTACCAGCAGAAGGTTGGCCAACTTTCTGCTCTCACGACTTCTACAACTGTCCAGTTACTAGTCTGAGCGCTGCTAGAACTCAATTTTCATCATGTAACCCTTCAGTTGTTAATCTGAGCGCAGAGTCGTATCTTAGGGAAATTACAACGCAACGTGTTGCCCAATTATATGATGGCAGTTGGTAGTCTGATCCTAGCTTTAGATACATCATCAGCAAACTGAGATATTGTGCCAATGAAGAACGCAATAGAACCGAATTAAGCAATATGATTTATATGATCATAATCTTATCGTTGTTATCCTTGAAATCGCTGTCGTTATCAGTCATCATAATTATATTTAGTAACAACAGCATCACGATCATTATTATCATCATAAAATCAAATTTAACAATAACGGTCATCATCATTACAACAACGATCAGAACTAACACCACCGCCATCATTATCATCATCATCATCATCACCATCATCATCACTAACATCATCATCGCCATCATCATCATCATTACAATAACAATGAGCATTAACACCACCAATATCATCAACATCGTCATCATCATCACCGCCATCAACATCACTAACATCATCATCACAACAATGATGAGCACTAACACCACCATTATCATCATCACCATCATCATCAACATCACTAACATCATCATCACAATAACAATGAGCACTAACACCACCACTATCATCAACATCGTCATCATCATCACCGCCATCAACATCACTAACATCATTATCATCATCATTACAACAATGATGAGCACTAACACCACCATTATCATCATCACCATCACCATCATTAACATCATCATCCTCATTATCACCATCATCATTATTATCATAATCGTCACCAGTGTGACCATCATTGTCATTATCATCATCATTGTGACCATCATCATCATCATCACCACCATCACCATCATTATCATCATCGTGATCATTGTGACCATCATTATCATTATTAACATTATCATCCTCATTACTATCACCATCGTGATCATTGTGACCATCATTATCATTATTAACATTATCATCCTCATTACCATCACCATCGTCATCATTGTGACCATCATTATCACTATAAACATCATCATCCTCATTACCATCACCATCGTCATCATTGTGACCATCATTATCATTATTAACATCATCATGATCACGACGTCGTAGATAATGTCTAAAACGTTAAACTGAAAATACCGCGTTTGAAACAGTGTTCCAAGGTATTAACAAAACAGTCATCAGCATCGCTATAATCAACACCATCATAATCACTATCACCACCACCATAATCATCATGACCATCGTCGTCATCATCATCATTATCATCATTGTACAGTAAATTGATAGGAGTGTAGGGAAAAAAATATATAAATGTTATTGTTGTTGTGTTGTTTTTTTCTTGTTTGTTAATAATAATAATAATAATAATAATAATAATAATAATAATAAATAAATAATAATAAGATAAAAATAATAATAAAACTAAAACAATAAATAAAAATTTAATAAAAATAAAATAAAATAAAATGCAAATAAATAAAACAAGCAAAACAAAATCAAAATCTTCTTTTTTTTTAAATCAGAAGCTGTACCCGGTGCAGGAATCATCGTCACTGTCGTTGTGGGTTGTGTTGTTGTGGTTGTCATGACAGTCGTAATGCGTTCTGAAATAAAGTGACAATAAGACAAAATAAACAACAACAGAACATCAAGCAAACAAACAAACACCGATAAACCTTTAAATAACCATTTATTAATAACAAAAACTGTACGAAATAATCCAGTTTCTTGCAAAACACTTTTAAAAACAATTCACTTACACATGAAAACTGTTAACAATTGTCGACGGCCCTTAAAGGCGAACTCTCACAGTTGCATGTGTCAAAGTTCGAGAGAGAGAGAGAGAGAGAGAGAGAGAGAGAGAGAGAGAGAGAGAGAGAGAGAGAGAGAGAGAGAGAGAGAGAGAGAGAGAGAGAGAGAGAGAGAGAGAGAGAGAGAGAGAGAGAGAGATAGAGGTCATCAGAAAAGGCCCTTAAAACGGAAAGAGGGACTCACAGGACCCCTGTGACCCTCTTCTGGATCCGCTAATGTTGCGCCTATCTTTTTTTCCAATTTCACGACCTGCCCACGAGTTCGAAAAATCCATTAGTCCTCGGTCTCGGCTAGTGAATTTGTAGTCTGGGCTAGTAAAAATGTTCAACCGAATTACTGTAATACATAGTGAACTAGTCAAGACTTTTGCAAGGGTTACTGATTTTCACAAAAAAAATTCAAACACTGCATATATGTGGTCGCGTAACAGAGGTTCGACTACTGTATTCCCTATAATAACCGTCGGGCCTCCAATAAGCGCCGGGTCTATAACACTTTGCAACAAAATAAACGCCGGGCCTCTAATACACGCCGGTTCTCCGATAAGCGCAGGGTAAGACAACAGAAAACTGATTACTCCCTGGCATAATTTAGGCACTTTACGTCGACAAATAATATTAATTTGTTCATTGCTTTCTTAAAGTTTAATTTTTGTTACAGTTCGAAATTAAAGTTTAAAAATAAATAAAATTAGTGTGTAGCTTTTAGCTTTAATTTCTAAAGTTTGTTTGGAAAAATAAAGGCCGGTTCTCCAGTAAGCGCCGGTCTCCAATAAGTGCCGGCCTTGCGACCATTTTGAAATGAATAAGCGCCCATGCGCTTATTAAACGCAAAACGGTATGTTTCACTCACCGGTACAGACAATGTCTCTGAGCAGATAAACCAAATTGGGCAGACTTCTGAAGTCCTCGACATTGAAGGCGTTGTTGTCAGACGCTATCTCCTTGACCTCCGAAATAAACATCCGAGCGACACCTACAGCGATCATAGTTATTCCCTCCTGTTTCGCCACCATCGCTTCCTGTATCGTCTGCGCCGGAAGCGTCGACTTCCCGTCCGTGATGACGATTCCAAAATGAGGCTTGTTTGGTCGGCCTTGCGTGCGCAGCATTATGCGCAGAGTCTTGATCCCCAGAGCCGTGTTGGTGTCGTCCCGAGGCTGAGTCAGGTTGAGCACCATCCTTAAGATTTTAAGATTTAAGATTTATTAATAAACACTCAGATGCATTACAATATGGAACAAGAGGACATTCAATTTACATAATTAACATACAGGATAAGAACAGACGTCAACATAGAAGTATCTATAGTTAAACATAGAATACAATACACGCAATCAAAATAGTTAAATGTGAGGAAAAGCGTCAATTCACAAGACTAGATAATTTTAAAATAAAATAGCTATTTTTTTAACAATGGTGCATTACATAATGACAGCATACCTTTCATTTTAAAAATGCTGGGATTAATTCTATAATATTGTTTTATATATGTTCTTCTAATGTTTTCAATATTATCTCTTTTTTTTGCAATTGGCAATTCAAATACATAATTAACATACATGATAAGTACTGGCTTCAACATAGACGTATCTATCGTTAACATAGAACACAAGATATGCAATCAAAATAGCTAAAATGTACGGTGAAATATCAGTTCACAAGACAAGATAATGTTTTACTAAATATAGATAAATTATTTTTTAATAAAAAGCTAGGATTAATTCTATAATATTGTTTTAAATATTTTCTTCTAATGTTTTCAATATTATAATCTTTTATAATTAAATAAATTATAATGGTATTCATCCCCAATATCAGTATTACAACATTTGCATATTCCATTTTCTCTAGGAACGTTAAACCATCTGCCAGTTTCGATTGATAATCTTAAATTTGACGTACGCAGTTTAGTTATCCAGCATATATTTTGGTACGATAATCTCGACAAATAGATTTCGAAGTGAAATTCTGTTTTAAATAATGTATAAAACTGACCCCTAGAAGAGTTTGTAATGTCCGAAAACCACAGTTGTATAAATTGATCGCAATGTTTTTGTTTTATTTCTTGTTTATAGGATTTGAAATCATTGTTTTGATTGGTATATATGTACCCTATTCCTGTGTTATCGAAAATATATATATATTTTTTTATGAATTTGAACCACTTCAACCAATACTACTAAGTTTATTTTCGTCTTTAACCTCCGTATGGACGCTTTGTCCTTGTAGGGGTTGAGGCTGATGACGTCGCCGATGAACCTGCTGTAGACGACAGCGCCGACGTGCACGGCGTAGGGCTGGATGTCAAACGAGTTGACGAGCATCTCGACGAACGTCTTCACGTATAGCCAGTCCTCCTCGTTAATGCTGTAGCTGCCGTCGAGAAGAAACACGACGTCGGTGGGTGCGTCGCATTTCTTCACTAGCAGTAAAAAAATATTTAAAAAAGAGTAAATAATAAAAGATAGATCTATGTATGTATGTATGTATGTATGTATGTATGTATGTATTTATGCATGCATGCATGCATGTATGTATATGTGTGTGTGTGTGTGTGTGTGTGTGTGTGTGTGTGTGTGTGTGTGTATATACATATATATATATATATATATATATATATATATATATATATATATATATATATATATATATATATATATATATATATATATATATATATAATGTTTGTTTTTTTTTTGTTGTTTTTGTTAGAATATCATTATTTTTCTTTTAGGGGGTGGGGTGGGGTTGGGTAGGTGACGAGGTTGGACGTTGTGGTTGTGTCACGATTAATGGATACATAATGCCATATTCATTGTTTTAAATTTTAAACAAATTTTAAATGATTAAAAACAAGTGAAAAAAGCAATACTTAGAGAGTTGACTGTTCCAAATGTTAGTGCCAGGAGACAAAACAGGAGTTGTCCGCCCATGTTGTGCGGTAGGCGACCTGAAAATGAAATAAGCATACTTACGTTACGGTGGCGGGATGTAGCCCATTTGTAAAGCGCCAGTCGGTGGCACATTGAGCTATTTTTCGTTCCAGCTAATGACCACAAAGGCCGTGGTATGTGCTATCCTGTCTGTGGGATGTTGCATCAAAATATGCCTTGCTACTAATAAAACACATTTAACGGATTTCTTCTCTCAAATCCAATAGCCGTTGAGTAATAAATCGATGTGCTCTAGTGGTTTGATTTACGTTGCCATGGTGAAAGAAAAAACCCAACTAATTTTTAGGAACTGGCTGATTTTGTCCTATCTCCAGTACTGTGTATATGCTATTACAGTTTTGGGTCCCTTCAGTCTATAGATGTGTTTAAAATAAATAGATGGTTGTTATATAAAATGCTATTTTTAACAATTTCAATTAAAATGGCCAAAGTGATCGCCGTGCAATGGTTTGAAATATATATATATGTAAATTGTACTATTTATCGATGAATGAATGAAAGAAAGAATGAAATAATGAAATAATGAATGAATGAATGAATGAATGAATGAATGAATGAATGAATGAATGTATGAATGAATTGATCTTTTTTGGCTAGTGGATGTTGAAGTAGTGTTGAAGAAACCTGATACATCTTTCCATTAACAGCAAATGACCTTTTAAATGTATATGCACTTTCCCACAAACAGAACAGCACATACCACGTCATTGACATACCTTGTGGGGCAAATGTTGGTACTAAAAACAAATATATAATGGGTTAAAGGAAGGAAGGAAATGTTTTACTTAACGACGCACACAACACATTTTATTTACGGTTGTATGGCGTCGGACATATGGTTAAGGAAGAAGAAGGAAAAAGGAAATGTTTTATTTAACGATGCACTCAACACATTTTATTTACGGTTGTATGGCGTCGGACACACAGTTAACGAAGAAGAAGGGCGATGGAAATGTTTTATTTAACGACGCACTCAACACATTTTATTTACGGTTTATGGCGTCGTTAAATAAAACATGTCCTTCCTTTATGTGTGATATATCTTCAGATACACAAGATCGGATATAATTGTGGGTGGTTTGATACAGCAAGGTGGCAAAAGAAAATATGAAGAAGGTGTTTAACCCTCCCCCCCCCCCCCCCCCCCCCACACACACACACAAAAAAACTGCTTAATACGAAGAGAGAATGGTGCACGAAAACGGCTGTGACATTGATTTCTAATCCCAATACCAGCCCCGCTGTATATCTAAACTGTGTACAATAAGCATTGTTCGTTTCGTTTAACGACACCAATAGAACATATTAATTTGTTAATAATCGCTACTGGAAAGAAAGAAAGAAAGAAATGTTTTATTTAACGACGCACTCAACACATTTTATTTACGGTTATATGGCGTCAGACATATGGTTAAGGACCACACAGATTTTGAGAGTAAACCCGCTGTCGCCACTACATGGGCTACTCTTCCGATTAGCAGCAAGGGATCTTTCATTTGCGCTTCCCACAGGCAGGATAGCACAAACCATGACCTTTGTTGAACCAGTTATGGATCACTGGTCGGTGCAAGTGGTTTACACCTACCCATTGAGCCTTGCGGAGCACTCACTCAGGGTTTGGAGTCGGTATCTGGATTAAAAATCCCATGCCTCGACTGGGATCCGAACCCAGTACCTACCAGCCTGTAGACCGATGGCCTGCCACGACGCCACCGAGGCCGGTTAATCGCTACTGGATGTCAAACAATTGGTAGTAACTTATTGACTCGTAGTCTTACAAGAAATGTGCTAACTTTTTTTCATTAGCAACAAGGAATCTTTTTATATGCACTTTCCCAATGTACTCCAGTAGTGTCCTTAAACAAAACAAACAAAATGTCACGGTCTTTGATATACCGGTCGTGGGGTCACTAGTCACGAGAAGAAACCCAATCAGAGAATGGGTCCACTGAGGTAGTTCGACCCTACGACGCGAGTATCTCAGGCGAATATGATTCTGCCCCTAAAGCCTGGCGCACACGAGACCAATCAGCTGAGCAAAACGTTACTTGAGACTTTTGGCTCAGCTGATAGCAATAGCGTGCAATTTGTTGAGGTTTTGTGTGTGTGTTTTTTTTTTTTTTTGTCTCTCGTGGTCGTGAGAAAAAAATGTCTATCGTGTTTGATATTTTTGGCCATGCGTAGCAAAATTCTCACCGTATTCTGGCTACGTGAGCTGAGCTGAATTTAACATCTGACAAATGGAAACACGAAAATTGCTTCAGAATAATGTCGTTTTGACAGTCTTAAGCAAAATAACTCAGCACAAAACTCATCGTGAGCGGTGAAATTGTTATGAGCTAACGGGCGGGACATAGTCCAGTGGTAAAACGCTAGCCTGATGGCGCGGTCAGTCTGCGATCGATTCCCGTCGGTGGGCCCATTAGGTTATTTCTCGTTCCAGCCAAAGCACCACGACTGGTATATCAAAGGTCATGGTATGTGCTATCCTATCTGTAGTATGGTACATATAAAAGATCCTTTGCTACTAATGGGAAACAAGTGTAGCGGGTTTCCTCTCTAAGACTATATGGCAAAATCACCAAATGTTTGACATCGAATAGCCGATGATTAATAAATCAACGTGATCTAGTGGTCTCGTTAAACAAAACTAATTGCTTGTATTTTTTATTATGTTTTATTATTTTATTTTATTTTATTTTATTTATTATTTATTTATTTATTTATTCATGTGTTATGAGCAGAGGTTAGCAAAAGATCTCAAGTCACATTTTGTTTAGCTAATAGCTCTCATCTGCGGTAGGCTTAAACTTACATATTAAATACATTTTCTTGTTTAGGATATTAGTGTCTGTATATTTAATGTGTTTCTGGTCTTCTTAATATTTGTAAGAAACCCAAACTGAATTTTGTTTTCAAATAATTTCGTACGTACGAAAATATTTATTTTTGGAAATAAAATGAAATTTAACCTTGTATAAATATTAGAACGATCAGAAACACGTTTAATATACAGCCACTAATATATTATGCAGAAAAATATATTTGATATGCAATTACAATCGTTAAAAAGTCTCTGTTAGTGGATAATATCTTAAAAATTGCAGCAAACTCAGGAATGTCCCTTTAAGTAAAATAGAAAGATGCAAAGCAAAACAAACCTACCTTACGTCCTCTTCATAGATACCTGCTACTGAAGACAAGTCCGAAAACTGCGAATGTTTTTCTCGCGCTCGTGTGCATCCTTTATGTGACGTCACGTCACGTTCCCCTACCATCACACGTCAAATCGGTCTGACGGAATTAAAACTTCGTTCTTTACTTAGCACACTTTGAGATATCAAACGACGAAATTCATTCTCACAGAAGTTTGCGAAATGGGAATGAGCCGCGGGCGATTGACTCGCATCGGGAACCCGTTTGAGAGAGGCCAGGCCGTAACGGAAACCGGTTGTACAACCGAGAAACAAGACCCGTAACTCTTTCAAGTTTCCATGACGGATGATGCTGTCACGGTAGAAGACGTGCTCTGTGCAAGACGTTGTTGATCTATTTATTCGGTAATTAAAAGCGCAGTTCACGACCGACATCGGTGGCATGATAGTTAAGATATGGTGCATACGGTTGGTATGCATTGGGTTCGAATATCAGTACCGGCTCTCACCCAAAGAAAGTTTTAACGACTCAATTAAATGGCTAGGTGTTCGGACACTACACCAAAAAACCTATTTCCACTGAGGAGATTCGAACCACAGACTCGTTACGAGGGTCCAGCGCTCTACTAACTGAGCTAATAGGGAATATTTATTTGCGACTAGATACTGCCAGTAGGAGCACTTTACACCAACACGGGCGGGGCGTGACCCAGTGGTAAAGCGCTCGCTCGATGCGCGGTCGGTCTAGGATTGATCCCCGTCAGTGGGCCCATTGGGCTATTTCTCGTCCCAGCCAGTGCACCACGACTGGTATATCAAAGGCCGTGGTATGTACTATCCGCCTCTAACTAACCTGGACAGAGTTTTCAGGTAGCCGAGGTGTGTGCCCAGGTCAGCATGCTTGAATCCGTATTGGATATAAGAACGAAAGTCAATTAAAATTAACAGGCATAGTCTACCTGTGATCCAGTTACAAAAACGTGTACGAGGAACATGCAGAAATGAGTTTATATAATTATATGCATTTAATTTTTCTTTATTACTAGACCTATTTTCTAAATAGTTTTATTAACTGATCATTCATTATGTTTGTTATTATTGTTATTGTTGTTTGAATTTCTATTTGTATTATTAGCATTTGCATTTGTATTTGCATTCTATATATTTATATACTTATTCATTTATCTAGTCATTATTATTAAACAAAGCGCGGGCGTAGGAACGTGCCAAAAAGTGCGCGCGCACACACACACACACACACACACACACACACACACACACATATATACACATATATACACATATATATATATATATATATATAAACCCATTGCTGCTCCCCTTGCCCCCCCCCCCCCCCCCCGCGCTTCCTACGCCAGTGCAAAGTTATCACAATGACGCCTTGTTACGCGAAATTGAAAGCAGACACTAAAATAAGTAATTAACTGCTCTCTCTCTCTCTCTCTCTCTCTCTCTCTCTCTCTCTCTCTCTCTCTCTCTCTCTCTCTCTCTCTCTCTCTCTCTCTCTCTCTCTCTCTCTCTTAAAGCTGCATTGTCTGGTTTCAATCGTATATAATCAAGTTCTAAGTTCAAATACAAGCATAACTGCACTTTTAATTCACTCGCGAGTTGTCGTCATTAACGCATATCGTCAAACAATCTAATTAAAATTAGCTCCACTATTATATGTGGATCTAACACCAGCCAGTTGGAGCTCATGTCCACCAATCCAAACTTTACTTGCAGAATCCTGCAAGTGATTAAAAAATAATTTGAAAACATTCCGAATTATTCTGAGGGTATACGGCATGTTTCGTGTGAATTACGAATGCCTTAAACCATGTTTTATTTTATAAAATAAATAATTTTGTAATGTAAAACTGAAGACTGATTTAGGTGTTTTTTTTAATAAATAAATAAATAATTTTTAATGTAAAATTGAAGACTGATAACCCACCCCGTACGTATTGGTATGGTTCGCTGTACTGCGGCCACTAAAATAGACTCGCCCGATATTTTTAGAATTTGTATGCTCCCAAATAACGTTATAAAAGGCGAAGTGTGATTGGTCAATATTTAAATTATTATATCCCGCCCCGGAGTTGGTCACTGGCGAAGTCAGAGGCTAAATCCGGGGCGGGCGTGCCTGAACCCTCGTGGATAGGGGCACGTTAATTGAGTTGCCCGTTGCCCGTAAATTATTATTTACAGACGAAATGTTACCTGGACATTGGGGACTACGCAGTGTTGTTAGTTTTAAATCACTGGCAGGATTCTGCAAGTAAGGTTTTGATTGGTGGACATGAGCTCCATCTGGCTGGTGTTAGATGCACATGTAATATTGGAGCTAATTTTAATTAGATTGATCGTCAAATGCTTACTAGCCAGTTAGAACAATTCTCGCCATTTTGTAATACCGAACGGGTTCTAGCAGCCACTTCCTGGCAGCTAATTACGCTAGCATCCAATTTCAGCAGACACGCATGGCGACGTTCTAAACACCGGACTTATACGCCTTTTATAATGTGTGTTGTGGTGTGGTCTATACGAAAGTAGTTGGACATCCCATATTACCGTAGTACAGAAGGATTTTTTAAAGTGATACTTCAGATATTATAAAAGTGCTTAATAAAACGGTTAAGTTGTATTTATACGGATATTAGTAACAATAAGACTGTGAAAATGAGTCTTGGTTGTTATTTTGTTTTTGTGTTGTTTTTATATAAAGATACTCTTTAAAACTCTAAAATTCTTAAGTTGTAGTGAATAATAAAAAAATAGCATAACAGTGTGTTTAAAAGTGTGGAATACAGGTAACAATCGAAAGGCGTACGAGTCCGATGTTCAGAACGTCGACATGAGTGTCTGCTGAAATTGGCTGCTAGCGTAATTGGCTGCTAGGAATTGACTGCTAGAATCCGCTCGGTTTTTGTAATGCAGCAAAAGCCGAACCGTACTATTTTTAGCCCAGTGGGCGCCCGCCAAAAGTGTCCCACTTTAAAAATACTGGGTTTATTTTTAACTTGGAAAAGCCAGTGTAGTGAAACCAATTCGGAGTGCGGCGTCTTATATGCACCGAACGTAATGGGATTTTCTGTTCTATATACTTCAATTCAATTCTTTATTCACCGTAAGCATAGCGGCTTATTGGTATGAACAAACAACAATACTAGTAACCATACATGTACATACAATTAGGATAATAAATAGAACACACACACACACACACACACACACACACACACATGTACATATATATTCTCAATAAGGAGAATGTAAATTATAGTTTTATAGGTAGAGTATTATATACAAATTGACATTCAAATGCAACATATTATATATCTTGATAATTCCAGTATATTTAGACTAAGGAAGTTCGAATTTTAAATGCTTTAAATATATATTTTCCCAATTTACACAATATATTTTTGTTTTTACTGGTCAGCAACTGTATAAACTTTAGCATAGATGGCCTATTCCAGTAGTATTTCTTTATATAATTTTCTCTTAAATCTCTGTACAATGTACATATTAATACAAAATGATATTCATCTTCTACATCTCCGCTATTACAATAAATGCATACTCTATTGGGACGACTTATTTTCTTATATCTACCAGTTTCTATTGCCAAAATATGTGAAGATAGCCTTAATTTCGTAATACATGTTTTATAAATATCAGGTATAGGTTTGACCAAGTATTGTTGAGTTTTTAAGTCTTCGACCAAGTATCTATACAAATTGCCGCAGTTCACAGATGTATTGAGCTGATGGTAAAGATTCTGCAATGCTTGGTCAAAAATCCTTTGTTTAATTAGTGATAAATAATACATCGTACTTTCTACCAGATGATCCTGATTGTCCCAAATATAACCAAGCCCCAACTCTTGAAATGTTTTCTTAATAAAAAATACCCAGTTATTTTTATAGACGCAGCTAGATTTCATCTCACTATACATTGTACTCATTATACAATTATCAGTTTTGATCAGTTTGAACCAATATTTCATCATACGATAGGTACGTTCATGCACCAATGGATATCTACCTAATTCAAAATAAATCATAATATTGCTTGTACATCCTTTAACTTTTAGAACATTTTTACAAAAATCAAGGTGAATTTTTTCAATTAAATCTGCTTTTTGAAAACCCCAAATTTCACAACCATAGAACAGTACGCTAGCTACATACGCATCAAATAACGCCAACAATGAACTTTGGTTTAAAAACAAGGGCTTGGAACTTTTCTTCATTGCAAAACATGTTTTTCTTCCTTGTTCAGATATACATTTTATAGCATGTGAAAATTTGCAGGTAAAATGTAGGACAATACCAAGATAGTTAAATTGGTCTACTACTTCGACCGAGTCACCATCATAGGACCATTTTTCATCACCTAGTAATTTACCACGTTTTCTGAAAATCATAATTTTGGTTTTTGTTTTATTTACAGTTAAACCCCATTTGTTATTATAAAGGAACAATGTGTCAAGCATATGCTGTAATCCATATATACTTTCAGAGAAAATAACCATATCATCTGCAAAGAGTAACAGAAAAACACTGAGATCTCTAAACATAGTACCAGGGCAACCCTTAACAATAAATTCATTTTCTAGGTCATTTAGGAAGAGTGAAAAAAGTATCGGTGATAAAACTTCACCTTGCATTAGGCCAATGGTATTTTTAAAGAAATCAGATCTAAAACCATTTACATTTATGCAGGATCTAACACAGTTATACATAGATTTTAATACTTTTAACAGTTTGCCATTAATTCCGTACTTAAATAGTTTGGTCCACAGATTATATTGATTCACAGAGTCAAACGCTTTCTTATAATCCACAAAACAGCAATATAATTTACCATTATGTTCCAGAGATTTCATTATTATAGAATATAGCGAAAATAGAGCATCAACAGTGCTAACTCCTTTTCGAAAACCAAATTGCGCATCTGTTATAATGTTGTATTCTTCTGACCACTGATATAACCTCTTGTTAAGCACACCGGTAAACAACTTAGCTAAACAGCTTACCAAACTTATACCTCTGTAATTGTTCGGATCATTTATATTACCTTTTTATGGACTGGTACAATGACAGCAATTGACCATACAGTCGGGTAAAATCCAGTGTTCAGTATTACATTAAATAACTTACAAATCACTGGCAATAATATATTTTCAAATTCGATAAAGAACTCATTCATAATACCATCTAGCCCGTGGCTTTTGTTGCGTTTTAATTCTCTAATTACTGCTAAGACCTCGCTTTCATTAATTGGCTTGTCTAATTCATCAAACACAGTATCACTATTTTCATTGGTTTCATAACCACAAGTCGTATCTAAATTAATATCAACGGAACTACTGTCCTTAAAATAATTGAAAAATTCAGTTAATGTTATATCAGCTCGATTCTGTTTACTTTTTGAAAAATATTTATAAAATTGTCTAGGGTTATATTTACGTAAGTAATCTAATTGGTTTTCCTCTAGTAACTTGTATTGTCTTTTCAGTTTTAATTCCATTTTCTTATACTCATGTTTACATTCATGCAGTGATTTATGATTTTTGTCACACGTATGCTTGTTGAATGCACGCAGGGAATCCATATATCGGTTATACAACACCCTGCAATCATGAGTGAACCATGATTTGTCGATTTTAGTATGCGAGAATATATTTTGTTCGTATTGGCCACTATTATTGTTACCGACTAAAGATTTCCCTCTACTTTTGTGTTTCGCAACAACGAATTGCTCTGTTATATCTTTTAGAGTATGAGTAAAACTATCAATAATGTTATCCACACCCTGTTGTCAATGTTCTATATCTATAAGTAAACAAGCATTCAATAAATCGATGTTAACACGTAAAGCCTCTGAACACAGAGGTGTGTAGTCAGCAGCTGACCATCGACACCTATCGTATCTGTGACCTATTTCACCTGGTTCTTCCTCCCTCCCATCAGCCAATCGGAGGCCGACTAGCTGTAGCGATACGAGCAAAGGGGCGTGATCTGAATATTGATTAAAACATCCCAAATTAAACGATTCAATACATTTAAATAAACTTGGCTTTGTAATTAAATAGTCCACAACACTTACACCGTGCGAACCATTGAAGGTAAAATCACTGGAGAAGCCATTATTACATCGTCCGTTAACAATACGGAAGCCTGATGTTTTACAAAAATTAAGTAACTGCCGCCCAAATCCGTTGATTCCTTTATCTGGGTTAGAACGGTTGTCCTCAATCAGATCGTCTGTGTACGAACATACATTTTCTATATGGCCAAGGACAGTATTGTCCAAATTATCAAATTTTATATAGTCAGCATTTTCTGCTGTTCTACTGTTAAAATCGCCAATTAAAAATACATCACCCAAGCCCGAATACAATTCGACACTGTTATGTAATTCCTGGTAAATATCGATTTCGTATAATTTATAGTAGGACGAATTTTGTGGGGGTAGGTAAACACAGGCGATAAATGTATCATTATTGCGTTTACTGAGAAGCTTATCAATTTTCAACCAAATAATACTATCATAGCTATTTTCTACAACCGTTATGAATGGCTTAAACTTGTTTTTGATCATTACGATCAATCCACCGCCTTGAAAACACTTTCGGCGTTTCATAGCAAACACAAAACATTCGTAACCATCAATTGCTAACTCGTAATCGTTTTCCAACCAACATTCTGATAGAATAACTAAGTCGTATAGTAAAATATGATTTTTGAAATTATCGTCACATAGTTTTTCACCGAAGCCCCCGTGCACGTTCCAAGCTATGCAGTGTAATAGGTCATTCACATTCTCCGACTTGTCCTATGCAGTCACTGCTATGGGTTCATCTACCGCACGTGGTACTTAAATAATAAAATATTCCAGGGAATGCCGCTTTAATGCTCAAAACGAGTATATGACGTGTATTTGTTTCTATTTAGTTTGCGCTAGCCAAAGAAGTAATTGTTTTGCAGATGTCACATTTTACATGCATGGTCTTCGAGGGCGGCACGTAGCCCTGTGGTAAATCGTTAGCTTGAAGCGCGGTCGGTTTCGGATTGATACGCGTAGATTTTTCGTTCAGGCCAGTGCACCACGACTGGTATATCAATGACCACGGTATGTCCAATCCTGTCTGAGGGATGGTGCACATAAAAGATCCCTTTCTACTAAAGGAAAAAAATGTGGGGGATTTTCTCTCTAAGACTAAGACAAAAAACGTTTAGTTATTGATTTATTATTATGATTAGTTTTATTTATTTATTGATTATTGATAATAATAATATTTTATTTATTTATTTATTATTATTATTTTTAAAAATATGATTAGTTTTTTATTTATTTATTTGCACGATGTTGTGTGATATCAAACACACACCTTCTAAAATGGGTAACTGCCATCATTCAATGTTATGAACGACTGTATGACATGCACTTGTTTCTATTCAGTTTTGATGCGCGGTCGGTCTAGGATCGGTCTCCGTCGGTGGGCCCATTCGGCTATTTCTCGTTCCAGTCAGTGCACTACAACTGCTATTTCAAAGGCCGGGATATGCGATATCCTGTCTGTGGGATGTTGCATATAAAAGATCTCGTTCCACTAATGGAAAAAATGTAGCTGGTTTCCTCTCAAAGAAACCGGCCTCGGTGGCGTCGTGGTTAGGCCATCGGTCCACAGGCTGGTAGGTACTGGGTTCGGATCCCAGTCGAGGCATGGATATTTTAATCCACATACCGACTCCAAAGCCTGAGTGAATGCTCCGCAAGGCTCAATGGGTAGGTGTAAACCACTTGCACCGACCAGTGATCCATAACTGGTTCAACAAAGACCATGGTTTGTGCTATCCTGCCTGTGGGAAGCGCAAATAAAAGATCCATTGCTGCTAATCGGAAAGAGTAGCTCATGTTGTGGCGGCAGCGGGTTTCCTCTCAAAATCTGTGTGGTCCTTGGCCATATGTCTGACGCCATATAACCGTAAATAAAAAAATGTGTTGAGTGCGTCGTTAAATAAAACATTTCTTTCTTTCTCTAAGATTATAAGTCAGAATGATAAAATGTTTGACATGGATCCAATAGCCGATGATTAAATAATCAGAGTGCTTTAGTGTTGTCGTTAAAGAAAAACAAACTTTAAAAAACTATTTAGCTTGTGCTAGGCCAAAAAGTAATTGTTTTGCAGATGTCACATTTTACAAGCTCTTTGGAACCACGTGTGGAGACGTAGCCCACTGGTAAAGCGCTCGCTTGATACGCGGTCGGTTTGGGATCGATGCATGGCGATGAGCCCATTAGGTTATTTCTCGCCCCAGCCAGTGCACAACGACTGGTATATCAATGTCCATGGTATGTGCTATCCTGTCTTTGGCATGGTGCATATTTATATATATATAAAAAAAAAAACGATATCTGGCTACTAATGGAAACAATTAGCGGGTTTTCTCTCTAAGACTATACGTTAAAATTAACAAATATTAGACATATAATGGCCGTTGATTGATAAATCAATGTGCTCTAGTGGTGTCGTTAAACAAAACAAACTTTAAATTACCTTTATTTATTTTTTGATTATAATCATTGTAATTACTAATGCTTTATTGTTATTTTAAAAAAAAAAATTGGTTTTTATTTAATTAATTTTATTTATTTATTTATTTATTTATTTATTTATCTTGTGTGTGGCATAATGCATATAAAAGATCCCTTGCTGCATTAGGGAAAATATAGCGAGTTTCCTCTCATGGTTACATGTTAGAATTATCAAATGTTTGACATCCAGTAGCCGATGATTAATTAATCAATGTGCTTCAGTGGTATCGTTAAACAAAACACACTGTTTAATTTAATTTAATTTAATTTAATTTTATTTTATTTTATTTTATTTAATTTTATTTCAATGTTAAGAACGACTTATGACATGCTGGGCAGCTAAGTAATTTTTTGTCACCAGTCACATTTCCAATTAAGCTACGTGCTCTTGGCTGTCACGTGGAACGGGTTTCTGAAGTGGTGGCTAGGAATATGAGGTATTTCTGTATTCCGATGTACTGCAATTATGATTTTAGACTGAACTACCGACCTCGGTGGTGTCGTGGTTAAGCCATCGGACATAAGGCTGGTAGATACTGGGTTGGCAGCCCGGTATGGCTCCCACAGAGAGCGAGTTTTAACGACGCAGTGGGTAGGTGTAATACCACTACACCCTCTATTCTCTCACTAACAGCTAACAACTAACAACTAACAACTAGCCCACTGCACAGACAATTTGTATGTGTTTGACCATAACTTAGTCAGTACTATAATTGTCTACACACGACATTCCACATAGCACACGATACAAACACTCTAGTGTTATAGTCCAGCTACATTGTCACTTGGAAATAATTTTACAAATATTCAGCTTCTGTAGACCAGTACAGGCAGTTTCTTAAGTCCACACATACCACATGCCAACTGAAATAATTATATCCCCCTCCCCCTACACAAAAATACGATCTTAAACACATGACTCTCTGTAATAATAGTACTATTACTGGAAAAATACTGTAGCACAGTTCAGTCAGTTGTATTTTACCGATCTTGTGTTGATATTTTTTCTAACTTCTAGAATAACTTTAATGTCATTTACTCTTATTCACGTCTTCCACGTCTTTGCCTTCCGGATTTTGTAAGCAGTCTCAGCCAGTACTGTCCTTTCAGCCTTCAATGTTCTTGGTGAGTCGGTGTAACAAACCTGTGAAAAGTATTGCGTTATTTATGGCTGCCAGTATTACAGATGATATATTGCGTTATTTATGGCTGCCAGTATTACATATGATAGGCTGAAATGTATTGCAGTTTGTGCATGCTGCTTTGTTCTGGATGGACTGATAGGTTTCGGCCAATGGGAGGCCGCTCTATTGCAGTGAGGGAGTATACATATAGCGAGCGACGGGTGGTCGGTGTCTTCCACTGGGAACAGGTCTACAGACTGGTAGGTACTGGGTTCGGATCCCAGTCGAGGCATGGGATTTTTAATCCAGATACCGACTCCAAACCCGAAGTGAGCGCTCCGCAAGGCTCAATGGGTAGGTGTAAACCATTTGCACCGACCAGTGATCCATAACTGGTTCAACAAAGGTCATGGTTTGTGCTATCCTGCCTGCGGGAAGCGCAAATAAAAGATCCCTTGCTGCTAATCGAAAAGAGTAGCCCATGTAGTGGCGGCAGCGGGTTTCCTCTCAGAATATGTGTGGTCCTTATAACTGTAAATAAAATGTGTTGAGTGCGTCGTTAAATAAAACTTCTTTTTTTTCAGTTCCATTTGTATCAACTGCAATTTGTTTGCTATATTTTCATCGAACTTCATGCGTTATATTTGTATTTGTACGAACCAACTCACTCGCTGTGTAGTTGCCTTCTTGATTTTGTTCACTCGTATTATCATCACGTGTACTGTGCGCGTGCACGTGCTCCATGTCCGTCATGGTGTCTTGGGAAACTGGCCCCTCCCCTTTTTTTCCCTTTTTTTTTTTTGGGGGGGGGGGGGCGGTTCTTAAGGGTGGCGTTTTTTATGTGCTGGCATATCAAATCCAATTACAAAAACATTACTAAATAAAACTTCAAACTAAATGTTGGGTCGGAACTCAAACCATTTTGACCGAGATCAACGGAGCAAAGTTCTCACACGACTCCTCTGCTGCACATCTCTCTTATTTATTTTGTATTTTATTTCATTTCTTTCTTTCTTTATTATTATATTACTATTATTATTTTTTTTTATTATTATTATTTTATATTATTATAATTATTATTATTATGGGTTTTTTTTAAGTGTCGCCTAAATTTGGCAAAAAACCCCAACATCCGGCATGGTTTTTTTTATGTTTTCTTTTTCAAAGACTGAAACATGGTTGTTTTATAGAATAAAGGTATTCATCTTTGTTTAATGTGTTGCTCACTATATGTGTTTTTGTTATTTTAAAATTTATTTTTACATTTTATCAAATATTCACTCTGGAAGTCTTTTTATTTAAAATTATATGATAGCCACATATTGAAATGCTATTCTCTTGTTGGTAGACACAACTACATATATATCTTTCGAACAGAAATCGGGGTTCTTTCATAGATGTCTTAAAACAAACTATATTGCATTAATACAATACTTTCAATAAATAGTGTTTATTATAAATGGATAATGATATAACTATATTATCAATTGCCACACCCGCAACCGACCATCAGCATTCATTAAATGTAAACGGGATTCGGCAGGGAACAGCACGCCATGCCAACGTTGTACTGTCCAATGACGATACCTTCCTGCCAAACGTCGGCGCTCATTTCGATGTCGATCAGTCAGGATAGGTCCACCATATGGTCATTGAGCACGCAGCCCAGCAGAGCGAAGACGGCCACGCACAGTATCTGCGCTGATAACCCCTCGTCGACCTTGAAAAGTTGGTGCAGTCCTGGCAGCTGGCAGCGTTTGATCACGAATATGGAGGCGAACAATATGGCGATCTTGTTGTGGTGTCGAAACACGTCGTTGGCCTGGACGTGGACGGTCCCTGGTGGTTCCTGTCTGCTGGTATCTCCTATGGAGTCTAGTGATTGTTGTATGGTGGCATCCAAACCGCTGTGCGATGACTCTACTCGAAATTCCGACTTGAAGCGTGCCTAAGGCACGTTCTCGTTCCTCAGCTGTCAACCTTGCCATCATTTGTTTAACGTTCCCTCAAAGACTACTTCATAAATGAAAGTGGCTTTTCAGAGATCATCTTTTATAACCCTAATCAGCATGAGTTGCACATTCAATTTGCGTTTTTCATGCTATGCATGCAACATGTTGTGTTTTGGTGTTGTGTTTCATTGAGTGTTCAGGCAATCGTTTTTGTAAGTTATTCTTCGTCATGCATGGTCTATAAGGTAGTACGGTACTTATTCATTGAATTTGTAATGCTGATATACGCCCCAATCACATTTGTTACCATCAACTAGCGGTGCGTTTTCAATGCTGTTCAGTATATAAATATAATTCGTTTTTGCTGTACTGATAGTAGTGAATTGCGCTGATTCCAGTTTAAAATAATTCATAATATACTTCCTGTTAATACCTATTTTTGTAAAATTGGTTATATTTCTTGGCTGAAGTGTTTGTGGGTTTTTTGTTGTTGTTGTTTTTGTTTTTTATGTAATTTAGAACTTCGTACAATTATCCATTTATTTGGGGAATACACTTTAATCAACTCAATTTGGACTGATATTCAGAACTGGATTCATGTAAAAACATTAAATTTAATGAAGATTTTTTTATTTTTTAAAGTTTTTTTTGGTTTGCTTTAAAACCAGAAATAATGATCCCATTTATGTCATTATACTTGTTACAAAACACTTAATATTTAAAAAAAAATCACTTCAATACACATGTACCCAGTTTGAAATGGATCCAAAAAGTGTTGACTGAATATTATGTTACGAAGGCAGCAGCTTTTCCGCGTGCAATTATGATAAAGTCAACAAATATTGGTCAATTTATCATAATGTATTTAAAACTTAGATTGTATTTCTTCTCTTCTTTTTACTTAGTATGTCCTCAGTCTCCTTTTGAATTTTTCATACATATATGTCTGATTATCAGTCACATATATTTGATTTTTAGCTAAACATCTATCAACTACTTTATTTTTAAATACCGTTTTGTCATATTCACCGTATACATCTGTGCGTGGATATCATGCCGATAAAAATGGGAATTATAAAAAACCCAAACATAATTCAAAAACATTTAAACAACAGCTTTACACTGAAAGCTGTCCAGCGTTCAGAAAACAACACACACAACAAAATTAAGGGGAGATGATACTATTCGGTCAAAAATTTACAATTCATTACACCTTCTTGAAATTTCCACACATTATAAAGGTATTCTTATATTACTGGAATATCTAGAGAAAAAATATCATAGGTCATCGGAATGTTCATTTATCCACGGGCCATACATTGAATAGGTGTATGAATCACTATGATGTTTTCTGTGTTGTCGAATTAGTCATGTTTTAAACTTCTGTGTAATAAAACAAAGAGAACATGAATTGTATTGCTTAAACTGACATCTAGCAGACACCCGCGTACATATCTTCACATTTACTGACTATTTACTTCACAATTATATACAGGATCTAAAAGTCATTACATAGAGAATAATACCTGAGTGACGTTAGATACCACTTATCTCACAACGAGTTGTTTTAGAACGGGCGAAAGCGAGTTTGATACGTTTTTAAACAACGAGTTGTGAGATAAGTGGTATCTAACGGGCACGGATGTATTATTCTATTCCGTACATATCCTAAAAAAAACCCAGGTTTTAAGCAAATTTTAACATCGTTTTCGCCTAAAAGTTATTTACAGCCGTTGCACTTGTAGATAACTTACGCGTCACAGATTCATGATTGTCAGATTAACTATACGTCATAGTGTAATCTATTTCCACCGTGTTGTTTTTTATTGGATGCATGACACTGGTGACCTTGTCATCTCCTAGGAGCAGCCAGTCGTATGTCTTGAAATTTTTAACACACATACGTGTGAAACCAACTCATATGTTAAACATAACGCATGATGTTCTCAACAACGGGTGTGTAAGAACAAAAAATACAGGAACCTACATCTCCAACTTATGACTTCTGTTTGCTCGTGTACTTTCCAAAAAAAAAAAAAACTACTCTGTGTTAATATTCTGACAGAAATTACATGCAGCGATTAAAGGGACAATCCTGAGTCTGTTGCCATTGTTAAGATCTTGCCGAATAACAGACACGTTTTAATGACTACAGCTGTATTTCACATACACTTGTTTTGCACGAAATATCAGTGGTTGTGTATTAAACGTGTTTCTGATCGTCCTAGTGTTAGTACTACGTCTAAGTTCATTTTATTTTTTATTTTATAATTTTGTTCGTACGTACGAAATTATTGGAAGACCAAATTCAGTTTGGCCTACGTTCAAAAATTAAGACGACCAGAAACACATTGGATATACAGACATTGATATCCTAAATACGATATTATATTTATTATGTAATTGTAGTATATAATAATATAATAATAGTTTATTAGTCTGGAAAGTTTACAATGGCAGCAATTTCTTTTTCTTTTCAATTTAGTTTCGTGCTTATCGATCAACTAACAACTAACTAGCCCAGATAGCTGAAGTGCGTGGCCAGGTCAGAGTACTTGAACCTTAATTGGATATAAGCACGGAGACTGCCATGGTGAGATGAATCACGAACATTTTATTAAATGGTTTGAAGGACAACTTATGCCTTCTTTACCAGAGCCTTCTGTCAATGTCATGGATAATGCTAGCTACCACAACAAAATAACTGAGACAAGACGATGTCCAAGAACGACATACAGTCGTGGCTACGAAAAAGGAAAATACCTTTTGATAATAACAGGACAAAACCAGTTCTTTATGATCTTGTGAAAAGTAACAAATGTGCACCGCAGTTTGTTACTGATGATATTGCCGAACGCCATGGATACTTATGCCTAAGACTGCCGCCAAGACATTCGGAACTGAATCCAGTAGAACTGATCTGGAGTCAAGCAAAACGGCAGATAGCTCGTCATAATGATGGCAAAATTAGCATGATAAGGAAAGAACTAGCGTTTGGTTTGAACTCTGTCACACCTACACACTTCTTTGATGCCGTTAAATATGTAATAAAGATCGAGGAAGATTTCAGAAAGCAAAATAGTTTTATAAGAAATAAAATACCACCCGTGTTAGTCTCCCTTAACGAAGACAGTGGTTAAGAAATGAGTTTGTCGCGTGATTAAGTTGCTTCTCCCTACCCATAAAGCATATAACGCTTAATGCATTAATTAACTCTTTAACACTTAACACAATTTATTCTCATGACATTCATTATCAGTCAAAATCAAACAACCTATCAATTGAACAAAATTAAACGTGTATTACAAAACACTGACAATCAATATAAAACCAAATAAAATACACCTACATACGAAGCCAGATGTGGGTGTGGGGTTAGGCAGAGGGCCACGCCTGCACCAGTCGCGGGTATACAATATTCTGGCCACGTGTTTGTGCAATATGTCACAATCAACATCACGATATTAAGACCTCCAAACCCCCTCTCTAAAAGGGAACGTGGCGTTCAGATGAACACTTGCCCGTGCATTAATAAATGATAAATATATACTATCCATGGACATACAACCTGACAGTCATAATGTATCAACCTGTCTTATTGTTACTTTACAGTGGTGCATCCCCAATAGCACCCGCATTTATTTATTTTTGTATCACTACATTATATTAATGACATAGCAGGTGCGGATTCAGAAGTTTTTGCTTTTGAACAGGTGGATGGGATAAGTTTTTATTTCTGGTGTATTCTGAAATATATATTGTTTCACAAAAATGGGGGGGGGGGGGGGGGGGGGGTCACCTAGACTCCCCGTCTGAATGCGCTCCTGAATTGTTTGTTGATTTATGTTTCCAAATTGTTTCTTAAAAATAGGTCATACTACAATATATTTCAATATGAAGGTGGACAAGATACATTAGTTTGAAACATACTATAGATAGATGGTTTTGTTATGCAGGTAACCGTAGTTATTTATATGAGAAATAACCTGCATTCAAAACATACAGAGATTTTTGTAAAATGGAAATAAGTAATTTTCGTGCATTTTAGATGATGAATTGTATATGAAATAATTATGTTGAGGTTTGGGTTTGTGTATGTAAAGAAAACAAGTATTGAATAGGATTAAACGTAACATTTGCAAAAAAACTAGGGTCCAAACAAATGAACAGGACTATAGTATGTAATTTAACATATTAGGATTTATGTAATTGTGAACGATGATATTGACGTAGTTGTATTGTTGTTTTTTCTTCTTTATGGTGCTTACATGGCTTGATGTTTACACTTACTCTTAAACTAATTGTCAACAGCTTACAGCAAGCCTGGGTCCATTATTCAATCAGTGGCGATGAACAATGTAGGTTTTTAAATACACACACACACACACACACACACACACACACACACACACACACACACACAAATAATAATGTTGCATCTGTGAACATTTCTTTCATTGGTGAATTTGAAAGGAGAGTCTGACAACCTCGAGCCGTACCACTATTTTGTACGCTGTGCCGCGCTTTGAAACGTTTGACACCCACTAGTCGATGATTAATAAATCAATGTGCTCTAGTGGTGTCGTTAAACAAAACAAACGTTTAACATTAACTTGGGTTCTAGTTATTTTTATTTGTTAGTGTTGGTGTGAACCTTTATTTCTTTTCATCAGTATAGTATAGTTTATTAGCTTTAAAGGGGCATTCCTGAGTTTGCTGCATTGTAAAATGTTTCCGATTAATAAATTTGTTTTACAATTATACTTACATGTTAAATATATTTTCTTGTTTAGAATGTCAGTGTCTGTATATTTAATGTGTTTCTGGTCGTTTTAATATTTGTAAGAAGCCCAAACTGGATTTTGTCTTCAAATAATTTCATACGTACGAAACAAATATATTTTAGGAAATAAAATTAAATTTAACCTAGTACAAATATTAGAACGACCAGAACACATTTAATATACAGCCACTAATATTTTTTGCAGAATTTTTTTTTTTTTATATGTAATTACAATCGTTAAAAAGTCTCTGTTAGTCAATACAATCTTTAAAATCGTAGCTTTCCTGCTGATAGTCATACGTTACATATACAAATTTATATATAGAGGTTATTACTGGAGCATTTTTCGGCATCGTCAATATCATATATTCGAAATAAAAATTGTATTATGCGAGCCTCATGAAGTTGTTTTTAAAACAAAAGTGCTCACACGACTGATGGTGAAATTTTAATGAACGTTTATCTATGTCGTACTTCAAGCTCTGACTGTAAAAAACAGTACATTTGTACGATCTCATATTGATTTACTCACCCAACATTGCTATCTGTGCACATATTATAAAGGCTTCTTACACACCCGTTGGTGAGAACTCCATACTTTATTTTTGGTTGCACATGGATGTTAACACAGGTACGTGTGTTAAGAACTTCAAGACATACGGCTGGCTGCTCCTAGGTGATGACCAGGTCACCAGTGTCATACAGCCAATGAAGTTAATTTGATATTTGAAGAACGAACACCTTCATAATTTTCATAATTCTGGACAAAATAGTATCAAAGATGAACTAGTTTCGGTGAGCGTAAGCATATCAATATTTATAAACAGACAGTTGTTATTCAAATATCTACCTTTTTATTAGTATTTCTACGCTTCACACGAAGACTAAAATAGCTGCTAAGTAGCTATAGTCTAAATTCTATTAAAATTTGTTTTGCAAATAAATTCAGTTCTGCTTCACGTAAGAAGTAAAGAAAAGTGTTTTGCAACAACAACAACACCAACAAAATAATAATAATAATAAAAAAAAAATAACAACAAAATCACTATTTGTGTGTGCAATTTTCAAAACAATCGGCTCAGAAATAAATACTTTGTAATAAATTCCATATTATGAAAAAGGCGATCCAAGTGGTGCAGACACTCTGTAAGTTTATCGCACGTGCGTTAAAAACTGTAGCATGCATCAGCAGTAAATAGTGTTAACTACGTAACCAGTTTCGTTGAATGATACGCTTAGTGGTATAGCTTACAGCCAAAACAGTCCAACACAAATATTTTCAGTGTTTTATCAAAACATGTATGTTGTTCAACAAAACATGCACTTAAAATACTTTATTTAAGAATTGACTGTACTTATTGTTTGGTTCATGCAAGTATGAACCGAAAAAACGATGTGCACACTGTATGACTACGCGTCAAAAGTCCGAACCCTCCCGCAAAAGCTGAGGTCCACTGT
>NC_054711.1:21335212-21413276 GCF_016097555.1 Gigantopelta aegis
TACCTTATCCAGTGTAATCAAAATATGTGATATTTTTCAGATCATATATTTAAGAATTTGATAACTTTGCAAATTAGATGTAAATTAATCGGGATCAAATTCTTGATAATACGTACAGAGTAATTTGTTGTAGTTGTGGAGGTATGAATATATCATTTGCTAATGCTACGCTTGTTGTAGTTTATAATACATTAGTTGGTACTAGTTTTGACAGGAACATATTTATTTCATTCTCTGCGCAACTAGCGTTTATAGGTTAGGGTATCGAGTTAGCAGTATAATGATAAAATTAATGTTTGTGTATTTATATTGTTAATGCCTTTCTGACTATGGATCTAAAGTGGTATATTTAGTCAGGTAATTATATTTTATACATGTGTATTTTATTTAAGGAGTTCGTGGGTTGATGGTTTCAAGTTATATGTATTGGTCACCTGGTTTCTTGAACGGGTGAGTTGTAGTTATGTAATGTTGTATACATGGACATTTTGTATACTGTTATAGATATGTATTATTTCAATATGTACTAGGATTAGATAAAGTCTAGATGTTTATTGACGACTGTAGCTGTCTGTCAAAGGCGTAGGTGGAAATGAAATAGTACATTAAGGTATTGAATGTAATATTGTGCTGCATAACAATTAGTATGTGGAGTAATGTATTTTTATGAATTAGGTCGTGTCATGAAGTGATACTGACAATGTTGTATTTGATCCTTTCAGGGTGTTTTTATTTGTATCTCAACAATTTGATGTTTTGTTGTAACTTGAGTCACTACCAGAATAAAGAACCTCTCAACCCCTTACAGCGAGTCACATACCAAAATAGGGTGGGGGGTTAGACATATGGACATTGCATATTTGTCCTCTGGTTGCCATGGTGACCATTTTGAAAACTGGTAACAATGGAACCTAATGCAGGTATTTGAATTTAGCTCTTTTTTTTTCTTCTTTTTTTTTCACACAATTAATTACAGTGATTTAGACGTATGCATTTACATATGATGTAGGGGTGTTGGTAGATGCACATCCAGAATATAACTTAAACAGAATTATATTTATTAAGACACTATGGAGTGATAAAACTACAGTGCAAATATTTACAGGGTTCATATTAAACTGATTTATGTGTATGTCCATTTCGCATATAGGAGTGAAGTTTGCTAAACCTCGCAGGACATATTCTAAATGAGACAGGGTTGTCTTTGTTTCTCCACATTTACTACATTCTTTGTTTTTATTTAATTAATAATTTCTAAATTTTAATTGTGAATTTCTAGGATCACTAAACTCAAATAGTGAACACATTATTATTTTGCAATTGCTTTCATTGACTACAAATATGATTTGTTGTTTCATAAGTAGTATAGGATGTCCAACACCAAGCCCAGAGACAGTCATAACATTGCAATAAATTTGCACTTTATTACAATGTTTCCGGATCGATCCCAGTCGGTGGGCCCATTGGGCCAGTTCTCATTCCAGTCAGTGCACCACGACTGGCATTAGTCCAACCACTTCCATCGCGTATGCCCTTGGTATGATTCCATGCATACATCTTAAATCCTGATCAGGTGCTAATATGCCAATACTCACGGTGGATCTACCTCTGTATGCTATTGGTAAACACATTCATGAGACATGGCCAGCAAGTCAGGGTGAAGACACTTTTATAGTGTTCCTTGGTGTTTTTCATATTGAAATGACAGCCCTTAAGAAGGTCGGGGATATACGTGATGACAGTGGTTGAACTGATGCCCTCGTATTGGCTGTAGTTGCCTCCTCAGGTACACCAGATTCTTTCTTAAAAACCACCCATGTAACACGCACTCGTAAATGTCATCAAGTCACAACTTGCAGCCTGCACATACATGGTGCAGCAGCATACTCGTAGAAATAAAGAAAGAAAGAAAGACGTGTTTTATTTAATGACGCACTCAACACATTTTATTTACGGTTATATGGCGTCAGACATATGGTTAAGGACTACATCGATATATATATAGAGAGGAAACTCGCTGTCGCCACTTCATGATCTACTTTTTTTGATTAGCAGCAAGGGTCTTTTATATGCACCATCCCACAGACATGATTGTACATACCACGGCTTTTTCACACCAGTCGTGGTGCAATGGCTGGAACAAGAAATAGCCCAATGGGGCCACCGACAGGAATCAATCCTAAAGCGACTGTGCATCGAGTGAGCACTTTAGGACTGGGCTACGTCCCCCCCCCCCCCCCCCCCCACCCATACCCGTAGAAGACGAGCATCTGATCTTAATCAAATAGTGGTGCAGTATCAAAACTGAAGCAAGTCCCCAGTTTCAATTTTGGTGCATGCGTCTTCAGCTGGAAGTGAAAGTGGTGATGTTTATCCAAGCAATCCGAGAGAGACACTTCACTGTGTACCTTGATGCCCTGACAATACTGGTAGTACTAAACCAAATAACTTCCGGCTGGGTCAAAGTTCGAGGTGCACCCAACTTGTGATAGAGAAGTGAACACCACAAGTCCTGTGATTGGTTATAAATGTCAGTGTGTTGGTTGTAAAAAAAATAATAGTTTCATCTGGGTAAAAACAAATATGCAATTTTATTTCATCTAGTACCAATGTGTCAAGTAACCTTGTGCTTGAAACATGTATGGGGTATCTGTAAAAAAAATTACTCGAATTTTGTGCGGAACTATGGTAGTCATAGACGCTACCCGTTATCTCAGAAACGAGCAGCTTGACCCCCAATTTGTTCTGATTCACTTTAAGTGTGAGGGGTGGTAGTATTTATATCTGTGGTGTTTATGTCTATTGATACGCTGCAGGTAGGAGTTTTAGCCACATATTTTACTATTGTCGTCTATGGGATTGCATTCGGTAGTATACACCCTACTGTTCTCTTCGTCTTTGCCTTAGATTACCCAAGTTATGCCAGACGGATTCCGATCCATTTGAGAGACTTGGTGACACTTACAAAACGCCATGCCATTGTATGTGCCAAATTTCTTGCAGATAGATTCACAGTCAATAAGACATAATGCCTGTTCTCGGCTATTGTCTTTTACCAGGCCCAAAATAATATTGTTGTGAAAGATGATAGTGGAGCTATACGCCTGACAAAGAATCTGACAGCTGGATGGTATATGGACCCGAGGTGGCTCGACTAATAGTTTGAGTCATCCATAGAGATGAGTCGGAAGACAAGACATTTAGTGCATCATGAGCAGACCAAACAAAAACAGAAATAATTTCTGCAAGATGTCCAGTCACTGATACATCTCATAGATGGGATAGACATTCAATTTTGTGAAAGCAGCGAAGATCTACTCAAACTATATAGCCGAGACATTACAGGCCATGGTGTTGTTTATACCATGTGCAGACGTTGGAACAGGATCAGTATGGAATATTTCTGAAAAACACCTTGTTTTAGTGACCAAGTCCATCCAAGAATCCATAAAAAAAAAAAAAAATGTATACTGCTCTATAAACGTCCTCCAGTTTGAAAATAAATCCAAAGTACAACAGCAAATGTCTTCGCTAAAAAAACAATTACAGCTCTCTGTTTACTAGTCTTTACGTTGCTTTTGCATGATTTTTGTTTTGTTTTTTATCATGACAATCAAGCCTGGCCACCTTCTTTTTCAAATATGGGGAAACTAATACAAAACCAAAGTCTGACCTTGTGGACTGTGTATCTTGTTACATCAGACCTCCTGTTGAGGTAATCATCCTTGATGTTGTAGCTGTAATTAACGTGTTGAAACCTGGGACTACAAATAAAATGTGGAGCCGTTGAATAAAATCCCTGAACCTTGGCATAGATTCATAAGGTTTGACGAAAACAAGACTGATGTGCTTTCCTTCCTTGTCAATCAAGCAGTTCTGTTGGAAACGGAGTGTCATCTGCACACATCTTCAAAATGTCCTATGTAAATACACAATAGATGTCACTAGTAGAACTACATGCACCCAAGAGGAGGCAGACACAAGCATATTGCTTCATGTACATGACGTTGTCAATAAAGAACACACTGAGGTTCTGGATAGTTTTTGGTACTGGAAAGGTGTATCGATACCTGGCTGCCTATAAGATATCTCATGCCTTGGGTCCAGACAGATGCGTTTCATTGCCCGAGTGTTGTCTTTACCGGCTGTGACACGGTGTCTTCGTTCGGTGGTAGGGGCAATAAATCATGTTGGACCATCTGGAAAGTAGCAAATGAAGTCACACCAGTGTTATGCGTCTTAACAACAGAGCACCACAGAGAACCGGTTTGAAATACGAGAATGCTTTGTTTTATTGTTGTACGACTGTAACAGCAGCCTAATGAGGCACAGAAAATACTGTTCAAACAAACAAAGAAGAGTTATCGATCAAATGCCTTCTACAAAGGCAGTCATTCTACAGCATGTTTGTTCACCAGAACTCCCACCACCAAATTAATAGGTATGATATCAAGGAAACACATTCAGCTGGGACCAGTGTGAACAACCTTGCCTACGACAACCATTGCATGCAGAGAACTCATTATATGTTTAGAGTAGATGTATACAAGTGTGTGGAGTGCACTACTTTCTACCAGAGTGGTGACAAATGTGACCACGAAAGACTGCACAAGCAAGTATAGAGAGAACAAAAATAACGTTGATTAGCTTATATTATGGAACTGCCCCTGAAATTTGTATAAAACATCACCTCTACATAATGTACAATAAGCATATCTATAAATTGATGTAATTAGTTCCGAAAAGAACACAAAATATGGTAAATTCAGACACAATGGCCACCTTGGCTCACAAAAAATAAATCTGCAATGTCCTTATATCTAATGTGTTTCTCTAGGATATGTTCTAGCACCATGCAAAGGTGCAGGCTTTTATCATCAAAGGCATAATTTTGTCACATATCCTCTGGACTAAAAGAAACCATGTACGGACAACTTTCTGCTAAGTTCTTCGTACTTTATATTGTTGGTTTCGTTTTCAGCGAAAAGGTATTATGTTTCCCTGAGCTGTGATAGGTGGTAGGGGTTTTCTGGATATTAATGTATGGGATAAGGGTAGATTTAATAACATTATAGTTAAGCTCGAGTTTAGTAATTTAGGGGAGGGTTTTTATTTTATGTTCTAAAACCTAATTCGTTACAACAGACTTCTTTCGTATTCCACTGCGAATGTCCGTATCGCAGAGCAACTCGTGAACACTAACCGTGAATTCACGTGAGATCTTTAAAAAATAGGCATGTGTACAAGTTGGGGGGGGGGGGGGGGGGGCGTTGGGGGGCATAGACAATGGGAGGCCACGCAATAGGAATGCGAATATCTCCATGCTTGATTATTATATTAGTAGGGAACCCGAAAATTCTGTCGATATCCAACAAAGACTTTTTGGAGACATTTGTGAATTATTGCTTATCACGAAATAAAAATAATAGTTTGTTGTTAATGACCGAGAAACTATAGGTTCAGATCCGTACACAATAAATATCGAATATGAGATGAAACAATATTAATTTATGTTAAACATGCACATCGTCCTAATACTTTTTATAACTTGTTTAATTCGTGGTAATGCTTTTATTTTCAAATGATTTCGTATTTGTTGTAGAGCTTGGTAAATATGTAGACATTTTCTTTTGTCTAAAGTAATTTGTATTTCAGGGTAATACCTTTATGCGCATTCAAGTTTTGTAATTTGTGGACAAGCTAATCTCGGTGACTCTAGCTGGATTTGTGATGTTATATAATTTCATTTAAATATGAAAACAAAAAACCCCATCAAAACAATCATTCGATGGAAGGTATTGTTTAAACATTCAGTCAGTTTATTTAGCAAAATGTTGAATCTATTAAAAAAATATACTGAATCTAAAAATATATTCTATTAATGTACTTAAAATTGTCTTTGTTATTGGTTTTATTGTTGCTGCTATTATCATCATCATCATTATCATGATCATGATCATTATTATTATTATTATTATTATTATTATTATTATTATTATTATTATTATTATTAATATTATTATTATTGTAGAGGTAAACAAGCAAAACTACCATTCTGGACGGCAGAAAGATATCAATCCGTAATGCATAGTTTGTTTTAATGCAATAAATGTGCTCAACTAGTGGATTGTTTCCATTAATAATTACATATGAGTCGAAGTAAAAATAAGCCTATTTTAATTAACCTGGTTTGAAATATACATCAAAATACATCATTTATACGCATAGTCCAACTGCCAATTGGATACATTTATTTTAATGGAGTTGTGTAGCGAGGGGTATCCCTTTTGAAAATCTACCCGATGAACCAGTCATTATTATGAAGGAAGGAACTGTTTTATTTTACCACGCACCCAACTGATTTTATTTATGGTTATATGACGTCGGACATATGGTTAAGAATCACACAGATAATGAGAAAGAAAACCCGTTGTCTCCACTTTACTGGCTACTATATTCGATTAGCAGCAAGGGATCTTTTATATGCACCATCCCACAGACATGATAACACATACCACGGCCTTTGATCTATCTCTCGTGGTGCACTGCCTGGAACGAGAAACAGTCCAATGGGTCTACCTACAGGGATCAATCGCTAACCGACCGCGCGTCATGCGAGCGCTGTACCACTGGGCTACGTCCCACCCCTCATTGTTATGATGTCTGATATATCCATTAACAGAAACCGTGTTGAAATCCATACTATTTAAACATGCCAACAAACACTTTCTTTCGTCTTTCTTTTAAATTATTTAAAACAAATGATTACGGAAAATAATGTTTATCTGAACTGTTCTTTCTTTGGGGCTCCATGTAGTTTTTGCATCTGTGGAAGTTGCTATATGAGTACCGGAGGAGTGCAAACTTGGCACCTTTAGCATTTTAACATATTCAAGATGGCTGCACCTATGCCAACCCTGTCGCCTATGACTGGGTTTGGGTCAATTAATTACTTTTGAACTACTCCCAGCTAAGATGGATATAGATATGTGATTTAAATTCAAGATGGCCACCACTATAACAATAATTTATAAGGAAAATGCAAGAGTTTTGTATTAGTGATAGTTTTAATCCAAAAAGGCAATACGAATGGTCGCTAAACGTACAAAAATAGGCATATCCTACATTTGACCTCAAACAGTACTTTTTAATTCAAATACAGTGTATTAAGGTGCAAGGAATTCAGTTATTACATAATAATACTTCTAATACAGAGAGGTTTTATCAGTGTTTGAATCCAAAATAGCTGTAAATAGAAAGAAGAACCATGTTATATATTTGCATTAGTTAAGTTTTAATCCATCTCTGGTAACATTATCTAAAATATCATGTAAACTAATAATTCTTAAGCCGCCTGCTACATCTATGTGGTGTACAATCTAGACATAATGTTGCTTAATATAATTATATTTATAATGCCAATCTTAATTTGATAAATAAACACTGATTGATGGTTAGCTAGGAACTGTGGGATAACATGTGTAGCATCTCCATGTTCTGTCCCTTAATAATGAGTATCCATTCCAATGACCATAAAAAGTTATCTCAGCAACTATATAATTCGTGCAACATCAACTTTGCTTACCATAGCATTGCAGTTACTACTTTATGTATTCAGTAATGCCTATAATATCACCAGAAATCGAATACAAATGTCAACAAAATGGTTGTTCCCAAAATAAATCCGCAAGTTAACAAATTTTATTATTTAAAGGGACAGACCCTAGTTTTTAAACATAAAGGTATATTTTTCGTTTAGACCCTAGTTTCAACCGTAACAATGGACACTAAGTTTGGTTAATTTAAAAACATGTAACAAATTTGGATACAACAGAGTGAAAGAAGAGTCTGTGACGTTGAAATACCCTTAAAACTAGTTTTAAACGCGACTTCATAACCGTTACGTCTCAGACGCACGTGCGTTTTTAAAAATAAGGACAAATGCATTCTGTGGTATTAGAAACACCAGGATGACCAGAAACACTTCTGTTGTACGGAAATGGATAATGTAAACAATAAAATAGAAGTATCGTTTGATTTCAGTTATCATAAACGGCTCTGACTGTGAAAAATATGCCTTAGTGTTTAAAATATAGGGCCTGTCCCTTTAAGCAGGATTTTTGTAACTTGTTTTTCCGACCCTCGATATCATAGGACCAGTATCGAAGCCTGAAAGGGCATAGGTCTTCGCTGTTGCCCCATTGTCTATTGCAGGTCTCTGAACAAAGATGTCCTTTTCTAAATCCAAAGTGTGAATGTTAACAGCTCAGACACAATATAATTTTCAGTAGCGGTGTTTAGCTCTAAGATTCAGTCTTATGGAGTGATATGAGGCGGATGAAGATGAAGAGGCTCAACAGATCTTTAAAAATACAATGTTTACGTCATAAAGCCATTGATTACTTGGTTGTGTGTTTTCAAAATAAAATACCTTTTGTTATTTGTATCATGTGGATATATTGCACGTTACGTTGAGAAATGTTAGTTCGAATGAATTGCAGTTTCTGAGACAAATGGTGTCGGTCGACAAAATGGAGGAAACTAAACGTCAGTCATTTGTTGTTTTCACGCATATGCACATTTATCACAGCGAGGTAGGTATTTTGAAGTGCTTGACCATGTCATGCAGCTGTACTTGTATATGTTTGATGCAATATCTCAGTTACAAAATGTTGTTATCAATGAATTTCTTGACTCTTCAAACGTTACCACTAACAACAAAATATTGCCCTAATTAAGGTAAAATCAATAAATTATAATGTTCTTGTTCTGGCTGATATTGTGGTGACAATCTTGAATTTAAATGATGTTGCAACGTCATGATTAGCTGAGAGTTGTTCAAAATGAATTACTTGTCTCCCTACAAGCTGGTCGGAGACATCAAGTTTGTCATAGGTAATAACATATGTCTTATACTGCTAGTTCTCTTGTGACAGCTATCTTGAACGTCATCTTGAATATTTCAAAACAGTCAAGGGTGCCAAGTTTGTATTCTCTGGATCCGCAATTAGCACCTTCTAAATATGAAAATAAATAAATAATAAAAACCCGACAAACGATTGCGGGTTTGACAATCAAAGTACTAGTTTAATTATTCGTAATTTAATGTTTTTATCTGAATTTCTTCAATACTATTTTAATTTGACCTTGACCTGACTTTGATCTCTAAATTGGGGGTGCCGCCTTTTGAATATTGTGTACATGTTGTAGCGTAAATATTTGTCTGATGTAGTACTTTGAAACAGCTTATTCTCTAAATTTGACATTTGGTTTAACACTACCATATGGAGAAATTGTCTCATCTTTAAATAATATGTAAACAACAGCAAGGTAGTACACCAATCATATATGTACAGGTAAAATTGTCTATTTAAGGACATTTTGGCGGCCTCATTGCAATTATGTAAATTAACGAATTTATTAAACAGCTTCAGCATCCAACCTAAACTATTTTTGTTCGAACACCTCATACATGTTCTCTAGATTCAATCATATTGCAACATTTAATAGGCTGATCACCATCTTCGATTTATGCAAATTAGACATATTTCCCAATGTGTTATTTTGCAGCACTTGTTTCTTCTTTTTCTCAGAAATTGTCTTGTCACCCAACACGCGAATCACTTTTTTTGTTTCTTCAGCTTTTGGAGTGCTTGTTTGGAGAGCGGAACGTCACTATGCAATATATTGGCAACGATGAATGTCAGAGTTCTCAGTTGATCCTTGGTAATGCTTTACAGTAGCAGACTTTCAGTTTCGTCGATTTACCAGACAGCAGGAACTGGATGAATGTCCGGTTCTCTCTAATGACTTTAGACATTGTGATGCTCGACCATAAATATCACACTATTTATGGGGTTTCCTTTCCCTCCAAGTGGCATCTGGACGACCCCGATGGTGATGTGAAAGGACTGGTCCAGTGCCAGGGTCTCGTTACTGTTCAACACCTTTTCCAGTAGTTTAATTATCGCCTCGGCATCGAGATGCTCCAGGGGCTGTAGTGGCAGGATGATGGGTCCATTCAGATCACGATGATGAATGATGACTCGACCCTCATCGTTTGTCACACGTCACGTTTGATCTTTTGCAGGACTTTGTCAAACATGTCGCGGAGATTATCGTGCAGTTCCCGAATCCCTTTGCCTTGCCAGGGTTCACTGAACTTCACCTGATACGAGGTGTCGATGGCACCCACCTGTTTGATGGTTTTTTGCCCTATTTTTTTAAAAGTCGTAATGCGTTCGGTTGTTGTTGTTGTTGCTGCCGTCGTCTTCGACCACGGCTGGACCAATGCCCCCAAACTCATTAATGATCCTCTGTTTCTTGATGGGTGGTTCCGACGGCGTCGAAGGTTAATCCATTTTCGATTTTTTCTCGGGTGAAGCGTCATCTTCTTGGGGTCTTTGACAACACGTCGCCCTGTGTCGTCTGAGATTGGGCATCCTCCGAAATGGTATGACAAACGTTACATGGTAGACCTGTTCCATGTTCTCAAAAGTCACCATCCTGGAGGCAGAGTCGTGTTCAACTGGTGGCATGCCATCTTGATAGGCCATCAAAAGGCTGACCAGTTCCTCTATTTCGAGGTCCGTGTAGACTTCTTCCTTTTGTTCAGAGATGATATTTTGAAGATTTTCCACGGCCTCCTGATCGATTTCGTTCATCATCTCCTCGAATTTTAGTTGGACCAGCCTGTCTTTGACACATTGCAAATAGCCTATGTGGTTCCACTCAGCAAAGAGTTCCAGGTCTCTACTGTGGGCAAAGGCAGCGACGAACTGTTCAATATTTTCCATGACTGAAAACAAACACAACCCTCACTCAAACTGTTGCCTATGAACGATCCAAAAATATTCTAATAATATATAACATGGAAATATCGCAAAAGAAAATATATATATTCATGGCAAAATTCTTTGTGTAGGCATCCTTTATATACCGCAGATATTCGGTCATTTGGCACTTTTTAGATTTTAGAAGAAACAAAAAAATTACTTGCCACACCTCAAAGGAATTATATTGTGTCGTGTGCGGTTACTGCTCTTCGTAAGTAATTTTTACTCACTTACTTACTTACTGATTTATTGATTTATTGATTTTTAAAAAACTTTAATGTTTGTATAAATATATACATAGACAGATTATCACAAATTTTATTTAAACTGTTACCATTTTATTTTTATTATTTTTGTTTACAGTATCGAAAAAAATCCTGGAAGAATTGCCTATATTGGAGGCGGGCGTCGTGGTCGAATCGTAAGTATAAAATCTATAAATATACATTGGTTTCAAGATTGTTAATCATAAATAAAACAAGATTCAATAATGTTGTTAACTTTATATTACATATCTTTTATTTATTTTAGATCTTCTACAAGACGGCAGACGAAGGTAGGGGAGTTTTACAAAAGATCGGATTGATACAGTCCAAAAATGGCACCCTACTTGACATTGTGAGTAACCATAAAAAATATGTTAATTTCATACTATCTCTAAAATTAAACCACCTGTCTGTGATTTTTATTTTCAGATTTCTAGACACATCACCGTCATTACACAGTCAACACAAATGAACCCTATGTTCTGAGATCATTTTATATATATATAATATGATTACCATATTTATAATTAATATATTTTAAACCATAATTTGTTTTGTTCTTTTTGTGGTCTGTAAACGTTAATCAGTTATGTATATTGTGTTTTTATATTTGTATCTTTTCAGATTCCAGAGGGATGAACCCCCGAAAAAAAAGAAAAAAGGATTACTCCAAGATATAAAATTACACATTATTTTAATTTTAATTATTCTCAGTGTCGCTGAATTTGTGCTTTGTATAGGCCCCACGGTAGCGTCCCCACGCTATCTCGAGTTCAAGACGTGTCTGAACACGTTCTGAGATGACTTATGGTGTTCCCACGCCATGTCCATATATGGGCACGTTTCAAACGCCTTCGAATTTTCCACTTCCCGTTGCCAAGGCTCACATCTGGTTGACACACACACATGTCAAAACGATTAAACCCTAAGACATGCCCTAATGGCGGCCATTTTACAAAATGGCTGCCACCGGTTGTTATTTTACCAGTAGATAAGATTCTAGACCACCTAGGATCTTGATTCTGGTGGCTAATCTTACATGTTTAAGGACGAGGAATGCAGTGACTCTATTTACAACATAATAGCAACTACCTAACTACATGTATCTAGCATTCAGGGAAATAATAATAAAACCATCAACATGTTTAATATTGGCGGAGGTATACGTGCTTTCGAACAGTGACATGTGAGAGTCCAATGCAGTACTTCCCAATGTTTTCTTTATAATACTTGGTATTTATTTATATGAACACATAGTTTACGACATTATGCTGTATCTTGAGAATTAATATTGCATGCCCCTATGTTGTTTGACGTGTTAGTGTTGAGGACAAGTCCACGACAATCCCTCCATTATTAACCAAATTAGGCCTTCCATGGTAGTGTTACAGGTTTGCAATGAAATGCAACGTTAGTTCTGAAAACACAGTCCACCACAGTGGCAAAGAGCAGTGCACTGAAGTGCTGCCTTGACACATTTGCACTGTCCTCTGCACCCGCTTTTGGAAACACAGCGGAGGAGTCGCTTCTGGTAGTATGCTTCAGCGAACGTCCCATCCACCTGTGTCCTTCCTCATCCACCCCCAGTCACATGGGGATGGGAGTTCAAGGGCTGCAACCATCATCTGTCCCCAGCGGTCACCAGCTTGGTAGGTAACCCTCTTTGTGTGCTGAATCAATCCTGCTTTTGTTGGGGGAAGTCCATCAATTGTTCTACCTTTCTTGCGTGCCTCATTAACTGATTCCTGGCTGGTAGTGCGGTCATAAAGCAATACCACTAATCGCTCCAGAGGCTCCATCCAGTGTCTGTGGCATCTGGGGTGGCAGCCAAAGCACAGAAGGCTCTAGTTACGTCATCAAAGGTCGTGCATTTATCCCACTCCGTCTTCTTGCCCCTGCCACCAAAATAATGACACCGTGTCACATCCAGTAAAGGCATGGAACATTGGTAAGGCTATGCATCGATCCAGACCAAGTACCCTCGCCATGTCATCAGCTGCTAAATGCCTAAAACATGTCCCAATTCCAAAGGCTACCCACAGTTCAGTGATGTTGAGGCATTGGGCTGTTGTTACTTCCAGTACTAGCACATCCGTGACAACTGTGCATAATGGCATCTTGGTATACCGTTCCTTCACAGCATCTTCTAGGCACAGTGCAATGCGGGTATCAGCCTCCTTATGTTTGCATGGTGCAAGACCTGATATATCTTGGAGCAGAGTACAGAGGACTTCAGCATGATGGGTGCTGATTATTTGCTTTTCAGTGTCAAGGTCTGTCACACTAGTAGCCAGGAAGGAGAACAGCTCAGCTTTGTTGTTGATGTGCAGAAACTCTGGCAGATTTCCAGGAATGGCACTGGATGGCTCTACAAACTCCATTTCCTCTATTGCTGAGTGTTTCGGCCTTCAGATTATCAGGGAGATATTCATCCCACATGACATCAACTCTGCTGACATGCTGCAGCTGAGACAGGATGTATGGTGAGAACACTTGCTGCCCGTAATCGGAAAATGTCTTAGCTGCACCAGGCCATATCATGTTCAAGAGTTCAGCCCCATCAAAGATGATGCCCTGTACTGTGGGTTTGGATGCATTTGCTTGTGAAGAAACCAGGTCCTCCAAACAGCCCACCAAGGCTGACTTGGTACCAGTTCTCAGCTTGCCCATTTGCGACAATGCTGGTGGACATGCCTGGTGTTCATGCTCAAAGAACTCATCCAGATTCCCATCACTTATCTGCGATGCAATATACAGCCTAGAGAACAGGGAGCAGTCATTCTTCAGGGATGAGATCTGGTGTTGGGACCTGGACTTCAATCGGACTGGAGGCCAGATTAATAGAGGGATAGTGTTCCTCTTGATAGGATCGTTGATGGGCTTTGTGAGGTTGACCAGGCGTTCGCTGACATAGGTGTTATACCGGTCCGGTCCAAGTTTCTTAATCTGGCTCATAGTGTCGATGCCTGCTGCACCTGCAATGTCTCTGGTATTCAGTACGAGAAGATCTACACTACTGTTTTCACAGAATGGATTGCCCATGTCTTCTATTGCACCGGTCAGTGCTTTAACCTCTTGTGCCATTTGTGCATGTTTAGTTTGCTTGTGGTGCCGGATGTCAGTGCCCTTTCTCTTCTCAGTGGAGGCTTTATACTCTCCAATCACACGTGCCATCTCTGGACCAGACACCATCCAGCGTCACAGGGCTGCAACGTTTTCTGTCAGTCCCACAGCACCACTGTTACCTTTCACAGAGGCATTGTTCTACTCGTGAACCTGGTCAATGGCAATAGCAGAGAAGCTCTGTGTCATCTTCTTCACGGCAAACTTTCATTTCAGAAACTGGCTGTGAACAGCAGGATGATTACCTTTCAGCTTAATCATGTCACACAAGTAGACTGATATCAATCTGTCATAGTGGCTGTGTACCAAGGCGAAGACCTAAGGCGCAATGCTAGTCATGGCATCTATATACAGTAGGAAGTTGGCTTTTCTTATTGGTCGCACGTAGACCATCACATTTATGTCCAACTCCAGGATGATGAACCAGAAGTGAAACTGGGGACCTGGCTTAACTCTTTCATTGCACCAGTCTTCCAAGGACATCAAATCATCTCCGTTGTCCAGGTTATTGCTGTACTCAGTGTCGGCCTTCTTCGGGAGAAGATATAGGCTGCTGCGGTGACTTCGTGAGCTCTTTGGGTGTGTGTCATGTGAGAAGCTTTCAGAAGGGAATCTACTCTCCCAGGAGTAGCAACTCCAGCTTGTACCAGTTCTTCTATCCAGTCGCACCCCTCCAGGAGATCGCCAAGTGACTTGAGTGTCGCCATCTTTATGTAAAGCCCACTAAACATCACAATACAGTGATATTCGCCATGAGTCTCAGGCCAGTTCCACTGGATTTCTTTTGCGACTTTATACAGAGGTAAATGCATAGTGATGATGGATACCTGACCAGGATTCAGAATATCCACTGCCTGCTTCATGACATCCATGAAATGGCGAATCATGATGACTTATTTGGACTGGTCGTAGAAGAGTGGAAGTAGAGAAGTGAGTGCGACACTGCTCTCTGGTTTTGCATTTGGTGGTTGAAGGCTAGCGTGGTGTGCAGCTGACAAGATGGTTTCATCCCTTTGAAGGGTCTCTGGCCAGCTAATATGTTGATGGTTTTACTATTATTTAGTTCCCCGAATGCTAGATATATGCAGTTAGGTAGTTGATAGTGTGTTGTAAATAGTACCACTACATTCCTCATGCTTAAAAATGTAAGATTAGCAAAAGGAATCAAGATACTAGGTGGTCTAGAACCTGAGCTGCTGGTACAATAACAACTGGTGGTCCATAGGACAAATCTGCGATGGCCCTATAGCTATATATCTTCCACAGGGCATGTTCTAACAGTGTGCCAAAGCTCACACTTGTATCATCAAAGGCACAATTCATTCACATATCTGCCGGACTATCAGGAAAACATATGGGTTATTTTCATTGCGTGTTTCACGTGCAGAAGATTCGGTAACCCTAGGCTACTACCAGGTTACAATTGCAGTGCACGATAAACCTGCTATAGCACTAGTTTTTCAGTGGGTTTTATCGATTTGAGATGGAGCAATTTTGCTACGGAAATAGGGTTTTACGTCAATATCGAAGGACTATGCGGTGTGAACGCATTTTTAGGGACCGATTGGAACCTATGGACATGTATAATGATGTAGACTTTTTAAAAAGGTATCGGTTAACTCGAAAAATAGCCTTACATCTAATCGATCTTGTAAGTGAACGTTTGGAAAGTGTATATGACGGTCATGTTAACTGTATTTCACCTTCAAACAAGGTATTGTTAACACTTCGGTTCTACGCCACAGCTAGTATGCAACGTGTAGTAGGTGACATGTCAGGCATAAGCGTATTGTCAGCTATTCGTGTCACTGCCTTAGTAAGTAGAGTAATTGCTTTACTTAAGCCAATGCACATTACATTTCCACGTCCAGAAGATTGTGTTGTGACAAAACAAGACTTTTACAAAATAGCACAATTTCCAAATGGTATCGGTGCTGTGGACTGTACACATAAATCCATTGTAAACCCTGGTGGAGAAAATAGTGCAAGTTTTTTCAATCGTAAGGGGGTTTTACTCCCTCAATGTACAAATAGTTTCCAGTGCAAAAATGCTGATCACCAATATTGTGGCTCGTTGCCCAGGAAGTACACATGACAGCCGTATTTTTCAAAACAGTCAACGTAGCCTAAGCATGGAGTCTAGGATTTACAGAGGGTGCTTTCTGCTTAGTGATGGTGTGTATGCATGTAATACGTATACGCTCACACCCTCAGGATTGCGCCTTCCATGCTCGTTCGTTCCCCCAAAACAATGTATACCCCCCCCCCCCCACCCACCCCCACACACACACGAATAATAGCTAAGACGCTGGCAAAGGATATTTTATATGCACCATCTCACAGACAGGGTAGCACACATCACGGCCGTTGATGTACCAGTCATGGTGCACTACCACTGGCTACAACTTAAATATATAGAGATGCAGTTTATCTCCTATTTCTCCCGTGTGCATTACGAGTGTGCGGTGAAGTATAGAAAGTTCAAACCGGTCCTGTCATTGTGTCACTCAGGTTGACTTTGTCCCGGTGCACTAAACTGGGGCATTCTTTCAAAACTGTCAATGGCTCATATTGAAACTGCGGGACTTGTCTGATTCGTTGCCTTAGGCTTACTGTGTGTGTATTTCTTTCAAATGATATGACGTACTTTGATTAACTAGTGGGTATTAAACGGGATGAGCGAACAGTGGGACTGACTGACTATTACCACAAAGTTGAAGTTCTGCTACCAACAGACAAACAAACAGAAACAGGAAATAACGGAAGTTTAATCGGTGAAGGTTTGTCCTTTATACGAGTAATTACGGTAGATGATTAGCTTATCATTTAGGCGATATCTCATTAGGTCATCCATGTACATGGTTTTGTTTCGCCGAATAACGATGTTTTATATCATTTAGTAATAGTGGTACTACTACTACTAGTGTTAGTTACTGTAGTACAGCCAGGGCCCCGTTTTACGAAGCGATCTTAGCGCTACTATCGCCTTAAGTGCCTAAGGTAGCGACCGTAACTTTTTCCTACAATCGACAGTCCGTTTTACTAAACGACCTTAGCTTACAATCACCTTAAGTTACTATTAATATTTACAATAGGTCTGCACCTATTGTAAGCTCTAAGGTCGCGATCTTAAATTAACGTTGAGGAAGGAAAAAAGACGAATGGAACGTGTTTTTTGCGACAGAAGCATAAAGTTCGACACAATCAATGACGAGGAACTGATATGAAGGTATCGGATACCTCGGCATGATATGTGTTTCGAGCGGATTTGGAATGGACGACCTCTTTCGCCATTAACATTAAGGTCGACGACAGTCACTCTTCGCACCTTTGTTTTGGCTTCGTACACAATAAATATAACATATCTTACCGTAATTTCACTTCAGATCCACATTTCGTAAATAGTACAATGTTTTTAATTCCAGGATGAAGATGTGAAAGTGACGTCATGTGGAATACTGTCGTGCCCTTTCTCTTCTCAGTGGAGGCTTTATACTCTCCAATCACACGTGCCATCTCTGGACCAGACACCATCCAGCGTCACAGGGCTGCCCTGTTCTCTGTCAGTCCCACAGCACCACTGTTACCTTTCACAGAGGCATGTTCTGCTCGTGAGCCTGGTCAATGGCAATAGCAGAGAAGCTCTGTGTCATCTTCTTCACGGCAAACTTTCGTTTCAGAAACTGGCTGTGAACAGCAGGATGATTACCTTTCAGCTTAATCATGTCACACAAGTGGACTGATATCAATCTGTCATAGTGGCTGTGTACCAAGGCGAAGAACTGAGGCACAATGCTAGTCATGGCATCTATATAAAGGTAGGAAGTTGGCTTCTCTTATTGGTCGCACGTAGACCATCACATTTATGTCCAGCTCCAGGATGATGAACCAGAAGTGAAACTGGGGACCTGGCATAACTCTTTCATTGCACCAGTCTTCCAAGGACATCAAATCATCTCCGTTGTCCAGGTTATTGTTGTGCTCAGTGTCGGCCTTCTTCAGGAGAAGATATAGGCTGCTGGCGGTGACTTGGTGAGCTCTTTGGGTGTGTGTCATGTGAGAAGCCTTCAGAAGGGAATCTGCTGTTCCAGGAGTAGCAACCCCAGCTTGTACCAGTGCTCCTGTCCACCCGCTCCCCTCCAGGAGATCGCCAAGTGTATTGAGTGTCGCCATCTTGATGTAAAGCCCACTCAACATCACAATACAGTGATATTCGCCATGAGTCTCAGGCCAGTATCGTGTTGTAAATAGTACCACTACATTCCTCATCCTTAAAAATGTAAGATTAGCAAAAGGAATCAAGACCCTAGGTGGTCTAGAACCTGAGCTTCTGGTACAATAACAACTGGTGGTCCATAGGACAAATCTGCGATGGCCCTATAGCTAAATATTTTCCATAGGGCATGTTCTAACAGTGTGCCAAAGCTCACACTTGTATCATCAAAGGCACAATTCATTCACATATCTGCCGGACTATCAGCAAAACATATGGGTTATTTTTATTGCGTGTTTCACGTGCAGAAGATTCGGTAACCCTAGGCTACTACCAGGTTACAATTGCAGTGCACGATAAACCTGCTATAGCACTAGTTTTTCAGTGGGTTTTATCGATTTGAGATGGAGCAATTTTGCCACGGAAATAGGGTTTTACGTCAATATCGAAGGACTATGCGATGTGAAAGCATTTTTAGGGACCGATTGGAACCTATGGATATGTATAATGATGTAGACTTTTTAAAAAGGTATCGGTTAACTCGACAAATAGCCTTACATCTAATCGATCTTGTAAATGAACGTTTGGAAAGTGTATACGACGGTCATTTTAACTGTATTTCACCTTCAAACAAGGTATTGTCAGCTATTCGTGTCACTGCCTTAGCAAGCAGAGTAATTGCTTTACTTAAGCCAATGCACATTACATTTCCACGTCCAGAAGATTGTGTTGTGACAAAACAAGACTTTTACAAAACAGCACAATTTCTAAATGTTATCGGTGCTGTGGACTGTGCACATAAATCCATTGTAAACCCTGGTGGAGAAAATAGTGCAAGTTTTTTCAGTCGTAAGGGGGTTTTACTCCCTCAATGTACAAATAGTGCAAAAATGCTGATCACCAATATTGTGGCTCGTTGCCCAGGAAGTACACATGACAGCCGTATTTTTCAAAACATTCAACTTAGCCTAAGCATGGAGTCTAGGATTTACAGAGGGTGCTTTCTGCTTAGCGATGGTGTGTATGCATGTACTACTTATACGCTCACACCCCTCAGGATTGCGCCTTCCATGCTCGGGATGAGCGAACAGTGGGACTGATTGAATATTACCACAAAGTTGAAGTGCTGCTACCAACAGACAAACAAACAGAAAAAGGAAATAACGGAAGTTTAATCGGTGAAGGTTTGTCCTTTATGCTAGTAATTACGGTAGATGATCATTTAGGCGATATCTCATTATGTCATCCATGTACATGGTTTTGTTTCACCGAATAACGATGTTTTATATCATTTAGTAATAGTGGTAGTACTACTACTAGTGTTAGTTACTGTAGTACAGGACCGTAGAAAGTCGAGACAAGGAAGAGGTAGTAGAAGTAGTTGTAGTTGTAGTAAATATAGTAGTAGTAAATAGGTAGAGTAGAAGTAGGTGTAGTAAATATAGTAGTAGTAAATAGTTATAGTAGAAGTAGTTGTAGTAAATATAGTAGTAGTAAATAGTTATAGTAGAAGAAGTTGTAGTAAATATAGTAGTAATAAATAGGTATAGTAGAAGTAGTTGTAGTAAATATAGTAGTAATAAATATGTATAGTAGAAGTAGTTGCAGTAAATATAGTAGTAGTAAATAGGTATAGTAGAAGTAGTTGTAGTAAATATAGTAGTAATAAATAGGTAGAGTAGAAGTAGTTGCAGTAAATATAGTAGTAGTAAATAGGTATAGTAGAAGTAGTTGTAGTAAATATAGTAGTAGTAAATAGCTTTAGTAGAAGTAGGTGTAGTAAATATAGTAGCAGTAAATAGTTATAGTAGAAGTAGTTGTAGTAAATATAGTAGTATAAATAGTTATAGTAGAAGTAGTTGTAGTAAATATAGTAGTATAAATAGGTAGAGTAGAAATAGGTGTAGTAAATATAGTAGTAGTAAATAGCTTTAGTAGAAGCAGGTGTAGTAAATATAGTAGTGGTAATATTTAGTGAGAGTGGTAGTAATGGCTATGGTTGCCAAGGACGGACCCAGCAAATATTTTAGGGAGGGGACCAATAGCAAAATGGCACATGGAAAAGACTCATTGAAAAGGGCAATGAAAATTGGAAACAAATTATTTCAAATGTGGGCGTCAATTTAGGGGAGAACTTGTACACACCCATGGATTCTCCCAGAGGCGGATCTAGGGGGCCCAGCCCCCCCCCCCCACCCTGAATTTTGCGACAGTTATATTTTTACAATATATTAATGTTCATTTTTTTACGACACCCTCCAAACCTCCCCCTAATTCTCTTAGCATTCCGCCTCATGTCATTGGGGCCCCATAAATGGATTTTCTGGATCCGCCACTGCAGTAGTAGAGTAACTATTAAAAATAAAGACTATGCCATGTGTTGGGGTGGGACAAGGAAACAAACCCCACCCTAGCAAGTCGTGTTAGGAATGATCGTAAGACAGGTCGATATACAAGATGCATCTAAAACTAACTAAATAAAATTGATGGGACAAGTCCCCGCTTTACCCACCCTCAATGTCCTCTCCCCCAGACCGAACCATATTACATTTTATTTTGAAATGTTTTAATGCGTTTTACGTTGTGTGATGTAAAAATATTTAAACATTTACGTTGTGTGATGTAAAAATATTTAAACATTTCCCGAAGATTATTTGTATCAGAAAATCGAAACTTGTGTGTAATATTTACAGGTACGGTGTTTTCCCAGTAGACCATAAGGAGCAAAGTGACATCACGTTCGCAAAAGGAAAACGCCTATTAACGATATACTATGGTTTTGGTTGCTTTCACTAAATATTTTCTTGCATGTGATAAAGCTGTCATATACCTTAAAGACGGGAATAAATTATTCACATATAGAGCGGTTTGTTCTTTTTATCTTCTTTGTATCTACTCACGCACACGCACACGCACACACACATACAAGTGTTTTGGCGATTTTGTTTTCGGAAAGGGTGTGTGTTTATTGTTTGTGTATGTGTATTTTTTGTTGTTGTTGTTGTTTTTGTTCTGCTTGTTTTAATATCATGTTTAAAAAAATAGCGAAATGTTGCACTTGCAACTTCATTAAAGAAAATGGTATGACAGACAAACGAATATCGAATTGTTTATTTATTATAAACCAAGACGCAAGGCAGAAGTAAGCTGATATTGAGACCGATACAACCTTTCATGTTTTCCACGACTTGGGTCAGCGAGTACTCTTTATATAATGACCTTTTAGTATTCTTCATTTTCCCTACATCGGGACGTAGCTCAGTGGTAAAATGATCGCTTGATGCGCGGTCGGTCTGGGATCGATCCCCGTCGATGGGTTCATTGGACTTTTTTCATCACAACCAGTGCACCACGACTGGTATATCAAAGGCCGTGGTATATGATATCTTGTCTGTAGGATGGTGCATATAAAATGTAGCAGGTTTCCACTCTATGACTGTCAAAATGACCATTTTACACATCCAACAGCCGATGATTAACAACGGCCCACGTTCTCTCTCTAAATATAATTATAGTTATTATATATTGAAAACAATTCACTATTTCCACACAGATGTTTCTCATTTTGCATTTCATAATTGCTTGTTGCTTACTTGGTCCTACATTATATAACATAGTAACATGGTGTGACGTATTACTTTTTCATGCTAGCCAAAGTTTGTTTGTTAAAGTTTGTTGTGTTTAACTGCACGGATAGAGGACATTGGTTAATTAATTATCGGCTACTGGATGTCAAACATGTGGTAATTATGATTCGAGGAAACCCTCTACATGTTTCCATTAGCAGCAAGGGGTCTTTTATATACACCTTCCCACAGACAAGAAAGCAAATGCCATGGCCTTTGACCAATTGTGGTACATCGGTTGGAACGAGACAAAGCACCATGCGTTGATTGGATCCACCGAGGAAGCAACTAAGCTAAATCCTCCTTCCCCCTCCCTTGCTAACCAATGATAGTACAAATGATAACTGTAGGTTTTAAAATTATATTTTGGTGACATCTCCCATTGCACAATATCAACAGTGTGGCGCTCTGAATAAATAATAATAATGACGATGATGATCATCATGATGATGATAATAATAATAATAATAATAATAATAATAATAATAATAATAATGAGCACAATGTTCAGTACATTTAAACAATAAGTTCATAGATTCCGTATATTCTATAGATTCAACTTTTGCCAAATAAGCTGGCTGAAAGTTTAAACAGTACCGTCCATCGAATGTTTGTTTTTGTTTTAATGTGGAAGCTGACAAATTGTTCTGATGTTAATCGTTTTATTATTTCAGATTTCAATGAAATGATACAACACCACAAACGTGGCTTCAGACAGCTTGAATAGAACATCCACGAGTGACACAATGTGAATGCACATAAAGGTATTACCATGCATTGTGAAATTATTTGAAGACAAAATTACTCCGAAATCCTTCACAGACACACGAAGACAAAATTACCTGGAAATCCTTCGCAGACACACCAAGACAAAATTACTTGAAAATCCTTCCCAGACACACCAAGACAAAATTACCTGGAAATCCTTCACAGACACATGAAAACAAAATTACGTGGAAATCCTGCGCAGAGACAGGAAAATAAAATTACCTGGACATCCTTGGCAGACACACAAAGACAAAAATACTTAGAAATCCTTTGCAGACACACAAAGACAAAATTACCTGGACCTCCTTCGCAGACAAACTAAAAGTTCTACGAATGATCCAAAAACTACCACGAAGTACGAAATCGTTTGGAAATAGATACATTACTACAAATTATGAAATATCTTGCAATATTTCTACTAATTACGAACTCATGTCCATCTCGCAGAATTGCAAATGATTAAAGAAAAGGTTTGCAGATCTTTATAAAATAATAAGAAAGAAAGAAACTACCCAAAAACCACACATTTTTTTATCAACATTCCAAAATCGTATATGTATAACAAAATTACAAAGAAAACATAAAAAAGAAACGTATAGTGATTCTGTATACAGTGTGTGATACACCATTTATCCAACAAAAAACAAAAAAGAAAGAAAGAAAGCACATTATTAGGAAAATACATTACGACAAAACATGAGAATTTCCATCAAGAATGCGTTACGTTTCTTCATCTTATTTTGCCTGGTGCTCTATTTGTGTACAATATTTTTACCTTGGTACATGATTCGTCACAATAGGACACACCAGGATGATGACTCTCTACCTGAACAGAGAGCTGAAATTCCTTCTCATAGTTACGATGTCTATATAGCGGAAAATGTAAAGAAAAATCATTGGAAATCGAAAACACATCACAAGCGTGGGACGTTTATTCCAAACTGGAAAGACGTGGAGACATTTCGCCGAGATGTAGACTTCCTCAATCATCAAGGGTTCATCCACAATCAGCAAACCTTCACACCGAGGCTGACGTCTGAAAGCATTGTTATTCTCGTTCAGGTCCACAATCGCCCGGATCAGTTACAGATGCAGATTGACTCATTTCGCAAAATGAAGTACATTAACGAAACGTTAGTAATATTCAGTCATGACTTCTACTCCCTGGACGTTTTCGATGTCTTAGCCAAGATAGATTTCTGTCCCTATATGCAGATATTTTACCCGTATGCTATTCAAATATATAACAACCAGTTCCCAGGGGATGATCCCAAAGACTGTCCGAGGAATTTGAAGAAGGCAGAAGCCCGGCAACGGAAGTGTAACAACGCCGAGTATCAAGATACTTATGGACATTACCGAGAAGCTCAGGAAGCGACGGTGAAACACCATTGGTTGTGGAAGCTGCAGTTTATTTTCGAAAACTGTTCCGTATTACGAAATTTTGAAGGGATAATATTTCGTATAGAAGACGATTACTATTTGGCAGAAGACACCATATACTACTTGCGAAAGCTGGATGAACAGGGTCGGATTCGCTGTCCAGAGTGTAAAATGTATATCATGGGACAGACAACCGATTATTCACGCGACGAATACCAGTCGGGCGCAGCTAAGAAAGATTATTGGTGGGTAGGAAACGGAAGAGGAATGGCCTTGCGGAAAGATTTCTGGAAACTCTTCAAATACTGTAAACAATCATTTTGTCTCTTTGATGACTGTAACTGGGACTGGACGCTAATGGTTGTGACAGCCACGTGCATCCCAGGTGGTCTGAAAATGTTAAAACCTCTAGGCAGTAGAATCTTCCATTTAGGAAGCTGTAAGGGTTTACATCAACACAACGCTTGCAAAACGACTGATGTTTTGAATAAGGTGCTAAGTATTTTAAATCGCAACCAAAACTATTTATTTCCAGAACACGTGAATATTGCTTCTGATTTCCCTGCTTTCGTGAAGCGGACAACTCCATATGGAGGGTGGGCTGATATTAGGGATCACGAAATGTGTCTCAGGATTTTTAATAACGAGTCCTTGTCAACCACAGATCTGAGGGAAATACACCAGGAACTATTTATTAGATCTGATCAGTGAAGGACCATTAAAGTGTTAATCTACTTTAGATTATAATGAATACATTGTAACATTTATTATTAGTATTATCATTTAACAAAATACTCAAAAAATATTGAGTATGCATGTGTATATATGCATATGCGCATGCGTCTGTGTGGTGTGTTTTTTTCGTGTGTGCTTGCGTGCGTGAGCGAGCGTGTGTGCCTACCTGCGTCTGTGTATGCATGTTGTGTTGAACAGCTACATTGTCCATCGTACCTACCAACGAAAGCACCACGAAACAAAATAGGACCACGTCAAAACCTAATATCCTAATATACATTGTATTAATTTACCCTCTAGCTAATACATTAATGCAACTTATCATTTCGACCTGTACAGGACGGGGCGTAGCCTGTTGTTACATCGTTCGCCTGATGCTCAGTCGGTCTAGTGCCGATCCCCGTCAGAAGGCCTATTGGGCTATTTCTCGCTTCAGGCAGTGCACCAAGACTGCTATATCAAAGACCGTGGTATACGCTATTCTATCTATTGGATGAACAAATAAAATACATCTGACTACTAATGACAAATATAGTGGGATTCCTCTCTAAGACAATATAATCGAAATTACCAAATGTTTGGCACTCAATAGCCGATGATTAATAAATCAATGTGATCTAGTGGTGTCGTTAAAGAAAACAAACACACTTCGACCTGTACTTTCGGCCTGAATAACAGCATTCATTATTAAAACCTCTACAATTGACCTGACACATCTTCCACAGTGCAATAATACATACATATATAGCTTGAAGAAGAAACTTATCACTTTTATGCTATAACTTACCCATAATATCCATGCCATAAACCCATTTGATATGTTCCATTATTATCTCGATTAATATTTTTTCCTGTCAGTGGGTCATTTGTTTACAGCCAATAAGACTTGTATACCTGAGCGTAAGGTTTTGATGAGATTTAGTTCAAGTGCGTGACGTCAAACTACATTTGTGCTAATTCAGAGTTCGACAAATCCGCTAGCCCGACGCCCGTGGCTAGTGGTTTTTAAGTTCGGGCTAGTGAGAAACGCAAAACCACTAGCCCCTGTGGGCTAGTGGTTTCCCCCCTCCTCTCGTCATCGCTCGATCGTGGTTTTTTTTCTTTCTTTCTTTCTTTTTCTCTCGGCTGAAATTTCGTTTAATAAATTTGATTGTGACGTTTGTCATCGAATAATATCAACAACGCAATAAGTATATAATAATAATCCACTTGAGCTAGGTCTGCAAACTGCAGTAACATGCTATCTCTACATCGTCACAGTTACAGCATGCATTGTTTACCTTTCCCTTTCAAGTTTCTGGCACAGGAAATAAAGTCTAATGACAGGCGTGTTTTGATTGGTTAGACACGTCACGTGGTCGTTAATCTCGCACATGTTTTAGGCTAAGAACTTGGAAATCACCAATCGCGACGACAGGTTAATCTCAATCAAGTAAACCGCAGCCATGCTTTGAATTTCAGTGTTTGTTTTATTTGCCTATTGTTTTCTAATTTAACACTTTGCTAACATGTGGTTATCGGCAATCAGGAAAACAATTTACTTTAATGGTAACCGCATATGCAATGACTCGGCTTGGCCTATTACGTGTAGCGGTTTGGATAATACGTCACAGCTGCCGATACAAGATAATACCTTTTTTGTTCATCAATTAACAACGGATTAGATGTCGCCGTTATATTCTTTTGATATCGGTCTGACACGGAATAATGCCCTGTATTTGGCATCACCGTTCCTGGCGACATAAATAGTAGGCCCTAAATATATACCCCAACTACCAAATACACTGAACCATCTATTACCGTGTGTCACACTGTCGTACCCTCATTTAAATTTTAATTATTTTGATAGTGTTTTTAGATACCAACCAAGAGTTTGCTCAATTATTTTTCCCCGGGGGGAGGGCAAAAACAAAAACGGGACAATGACGATGGATCACACTTGACAAAAGACAAAACGTACGACACGACAAAAAACTGAAAGTTACAACATGATTTAAGTTTTTGTTTTATTTTACTGTTATACTCGTAAATGTGTAATGTTACAAAAAATTATATAAAATCCAGTTATAATTGATCAGGAATTTGGGCTAGTGCTTTATCTTGGTGGGCTAGTGGTTTTCACAAACCCACTAGCCCTGTGGCTAGTGACTTTTCAAAATATTTGTCATACTCTGGCTAATTGCAATAAAAATTGTGAAATCGCCTCTCCAGTCATCGAAAATTATATATATATATATATATTATTATAGTCTATATATATATATATATATATTATATTATATAGATATATATGACATATATATACATATATATATATATTATATATATATATGAAATAATATACCATATACCTATAATATATATATTATATATATATATATTATCTATATATATATATATATATACTATATACACTTATCTATCCAATATATATGATATATATATAGATATATATAATATATATATATATCTATACATATATATGATATATAATATATATATTATGTAGGGAATGGGTCTGAATCCGGGCACGTGGAATCCTAGCCCATTCTTCTTGCAGTGCATGTGACAGTTGCGGAAGCGTCTGAGGCTCCGGGTCACGCTGGCGTACACGTCTGTCCAGTTCGTCCCATGGGATTGAGATCTGGCGATCTTGATGGCCATGGCAGCACATTAATGTTCTCATTCTGTAGGAAATCCATTTTTACACGTGTCGTATGCGGCCTGGCATTGTCCTGCTGAAAGAGTTATCTCTGTTGATCCAAAATGGGAAGCAAGTGTCGGCCAGGAATTTCATCCCGGTAGCGTACAGCTGTCAGGTTGTCTTGTACGAACACAAGTTCACTTCTGCCGGTGTATGAGATGGCTCCCCACATCATGACTCTCCCTCCACTGAATCTGTTAACTTGGGCGACACAGTTGTTGGCAAAACGTTCATTGCGGCGTCTGTAAACACGTCGTCGTCCATCACATCGCTGTAGAAGGAAACGTGACTCGTCACTAAACCATACTCGCCGCCAGTTTCCCATATTTTTGAAGCTATCTTAGCCACGATATGTCGTAAATCCGTTGTAAGTGACTGCAGAAAATGTCGTAGCGTGTTTTCGAATTTGTCGTAACTCCAAAATATCGAAAATATATCGTAGATTCTACGACAGGTCCCTACCTGTATGGCGCCTTACTTCTTAGTTCATGATAATGACGAAGATACAGCTCCCCAGTTTTGTAAACTCGAAGTATTTTGCCGTCAAAAATTTAAAACAGTGTATTGCAACCGTGACCTTTTATTGTTACGCTACCTATTTCAGAAAATTTACCACTGGATATAATGGGGCCTGATCGGGGTTGTTGAACAAGGCACAAGTGTGAAATGTGATATGCACCTAAATAATGTATCGCAAAGCCCAAATAAAAGAAATAGTACTGAAGTTAACCCAATTAACAATTTTTCACCATTTACTGTAATAAAAGATAAACATGAACTTTTTCCAAAATTAATATTTGAAATTTTATACTTATATTTATACTGCATTATTAATATAGTAAAATATGTTGTGTGAACGCTTGAGAGGGTGGGTGGATGTATGTACAAACGCTATGTTGCATTATGTAGCGTGAGTGTACTGAACAACATTATGTAACGCACTTTTTTATTACTAAAATATTTTGTTTGTTTTTTAATGGTTTTTTTTCACCTTCTCATAAGCACTGTCACGGCAACAGTGTTTAACGTAGGTAGTTATAGCTAGAGTTCTTCCCACAGGGAACGCCTTTTTCATATTATAAAAATTACTACAATTTATTTATTTCTAAGCGATTGTTTTCTAAACTGCATACAAAAATTAAAAAAAAATAATTCATCTCCAAAATACTTTTACTTTTCTTGTTAAAGGGACATTCCTAAGGGACATTCCTGAGTTTGCTGCATTGTAAGATATTTCCGAAAATTTTTATATTTTTACTATTAAACTTACATATTAAATATATATATTTTTTTTTAGAAAACCAGTGTCTGTATATTCAACGTGTTTCTGGCCGTCTTAATGTTTGTAAGAAGCCCAAACTGGATTTTAAGAAATAAAATGAAATTTAACCAATTACAAATAGTAGAACGATCAGAAACACGTTTAATATATAGCCACTAATATTTTATGCAGAAAAAAATATATTTGATATATAATTACAATCGTTAAAAAAGTCTTTGTTAGTCGATAACATCTTAAAAATCGCAGCAAACTCAGGAATGTCCCTTTAAGTAAAACCAAAACTGAAATTATTTGACAAAAACATTTTTGTAGGAGGATGGGATAAACTATATATATAGATGTAAACACACAATGGTGATTGTAAATCGAGTTGAAATACATGCATATCTGCGCCATTGGCATAGCCATGATTTTATATTGCCCCACCCCTCCTCTCCCCCCCCCCCCCCATATAAAATCCTTGCTACTTGTATATACAGGTAACCCAGTCCGATCAATGAATTACAGTTAAACTATTAAAGAAATATCCACTGTGCAAAAACTTGGCATAATTACTTGTATTTCTAAAATAAACAAACCAAAACAAATTCTTAAAAAATGGAGACCCATATCGCTGTTAAACTGAACATACAAAATGGCTGCCGGTTGTATTGGTAATAGAATAAAAACAGTGCTAGATAAAATAATAGATAAAGACCAAACGGGTTTTATTAAAGGCAGATACATTGGAGAAAATATCCGTATGATATACGATATAATGCAATATACCGAATTCAATAACATACTTGGTTTATTTGTACTTGTCGGTTTCGAAAAAGCACTTGATTTTGGTATTTTATTGATAAAGCTTTAGATATATTCAATTTTAAAACATCAATAAAAAGTTGGATTGAAACAGTATATAAAAATTCAATGTCTAGAGTATTGGAAAACGGCTATCAATCAGATACTTTTGAGCTGCAAAGGGGATGCAGTCAAGGGGACTCTCTCTCACCCTACATTTTTATAATAAGTGCCGAAATTTTAAGTATTTTGGTAAGAAACAACAAAGATATTAAAGGTATTAACATTGATGGTACAGAATATTTAATATCAGAATATGCCGACAATACTACTTTTATTATTGATGGATCTTTTAAAGCCATTTGGATAGGAAGCAAGAAGCATTCAAAAGATGTCTACCACCATGCGCGTTGGAAGTTACAATGGGGTGTAAACGAATGTAATCTGCTTCGCATTAACTTTACAACAAATGTAAATCAAATTATAGAATCAAATTTTGACTCTAAACTTAAACAAATTATAAAAGATTTTGTCCTATATTAAACTTACTACCTTAGAAAGAGTTACCATTCTCAAAACTTTAATAATGCCCAAAATTACTTATTTACTAATATCATTACCAAACCCATCAAAACGTATTATAGAACAGATAAATAAAATGTTTTTCAAATTTATTTGGCAAAATAAACCATACAAAACTAAGCGAGCTGTATTAATACAAGACTACAAACATGGTGGTATAAAAATGCCAAATATACAGCATGGTATGACCTCTTTTAAAATCATCGTGGATAAAAAATATTTTTCTAAACAATCAAAAATGGGTAAATTTATTTAAATCTACCACAAATCTTACTACTAGACATATTATAATTCATGGAGATTATTTTATTACATTAAAAAACAAAAATATACAAAATCGCTTTGGAAAAGACGTACTATCTAGTTGGGTGTTAATACAACAAAACCAAAATCTAGAAAATACTGAAGATATTCAAGGATCGAATATTTGGTACAATACTAAAATATTGAAACATAATAAACCATTTCTGTATTACAACTATATAAAGAAAGGTATTGTTTTCATCAATTATTTACTTGATAATGAAGGAAATAGTTTAGATTTTGCTACTTTTAAAAACATATATGATCTAAAGACAGACTTTTTAAATTATGCATCACTACAGCATTATACGTTAAAATCATTCTTATCCTCATTAAACAATATTAACAGTAGAACATTTATTCTTAGTAAAAACCTATATTTTGCCATTTAAAATGAAAGTAATGCTAAATGAGAATATTAGAAGTAAAGATATATACAATAGTTTGAATAATAATCATGTAATACCAAAGGCACAAAAAAACCCATATATATATAATAATATATATAATATATATATATATATATATATATATATATATATATATATATATATATATAATAATAATAATATATATAATAATATATATAATATATATATATATATATATATATATATATATATATATATATATATATATATATATATATATGTGTGTGTGTGTGTGGAAACACTGCTATGTTATACCCTTTAGATGTACAAAAGACACTACCTTGCAATGGTTTCAATACCGATTGCTCCATAGAATCCTATCTACTAATACCTTTCTGCAAATGATTCATTATATAGATTCAAATAAATGTGTTTTATAATTGTAATAAAGTAAAACATGTGGAAAGAGTTGGAGAAATGGATATTTAACAAAACTGAAGTTAGACTTCCACTTAATAAACATACAGTTATGTTTGGTATGATAAATAGTGAGTTTAGCAATGTAGTTAACTGGATTTGAATCAATATAAAATAAAACATTTATAGTATGAAAATAGAGTTTTTATATTAATGTTATAAAAAAAAACATTGCAAAATAAATTTCAAATAGAAAGATACATTTATTTTAAAAACTGTGAACATGACAAATTTAATGAATGCTGGGAAACATCATCTTCTTTGACTATAGGTTAGGACCCTTTCCTTCGGCTTCTTTGCTTATTGCTTTTTATTTACAAAAATGTCATAACATGTTTAGAAATACAATTGTAGATTTATCTCGTAACTGCTTATTTTCTATATAACATTAAGTGTGGATATTAACTGGTAGACACTGTTTTGCTTCGCGTATTAAATTGTATTATTTTATTGTTTTTGAATTAGCCTAAAGCCCAGTAGACAAATTGTTTCTTTCTCCCCTCTGTCTTTTCTGTCTTTCTTTCCTTTTCTTCCTTGTTTCTCTTTTTTTCTTTTTCTTTGACACTCAGATCAAAATCATTTCAGATAATTATGGGTGTACATATACATTAATAGTGTATGACTATGTTTTGAAAGTATATAAAAAGTATTGGTATATGTAATATAAGTGTACATATGTATATATGTTTGTATGTATGTATGTATGTATAGATATATATATATATATATGTGTAGGTGTGCATGTATGTATGTATGTATGTGTGTGTGTGTATGCACTACGTATGTATAACTATATGTAAATATTATGAACTGTAAGACAATGATTCAAGGCACCCCAACCGTGACATTGCTAGTGATCTGGGGACAATGTATCATTTAAAAAAAACAATAAAAAAACCCAAAAAAATCAACAAATATATATATATATATATATATATATATATATATATATATATATATATATATATATATATGTATGTATATATCTATATCTATGTATATACATGTATATATATATATATATATATATATATATATATATATATATATATATATATATATATATATATATATATATTTATATTGTTATCAATGTATAAAATTAAAGTTTGTTTTGTTTAATGACACCACTTGAGCACATTGATGTATTAACCATCGGCTTTTGGATGTCAAACATTTGGTAATTTCGACATATAGTCTTAATGAGAAAACCTGCTACATTTTTCCATTAGTAGCAAGGGATATTTTATATGCACCACCCATAAACAGGATAACATATACCACGGCCAGTCGAGGTGCACTGGCTGGCATGAGAAATAGCCCAATGGACCCACCGACGGGGATCGATCCCAGACCGACCGTGCATAAAGCGAGGGCTTTACCACTTGTCTAACATATTCCTAATCAAATAATGTTAACAGTTGAATTATGTGTATAGCCTAATCACTGTTAACCAGCAAAAACAAGAAAAAATAATGTTGGACGTCTTCCCCACATCCGAAATTAAAATTTCCAATTCTGTGGAACCCAGGTTTCCCTTACGGGGTCTCTTTGTTCGGACGCTTGCATAATATCCATTCTGCCAAGTCAGCTGTACCGATATGCAGTTTGGAGGTAGTTTCCTTGATAATGTCACCGAGAAATACCCCATCTTTTCTATCTCCATTTAATGAGAGTTCCCGTTTTTGTTTACGACAAATAACGTAAATCATGACACACTAAGAGAACTTTACGATATCTTCGAAAATCGGTCGCATCTTAAATCTACGACATTCGTATTTTACTCGTAACTAGCTACAATATGTCGTAGCTAAGATGGCTTCGAAAATACGGGCCCTGTACATTCGTGCACGAGCCAACATGTAAATGTCGATGTTGACGTCGCAGGACGGGGCCAACATACGGTCTCCTAGCCCGTAAACCAGCTTCTCGAAGTTGGTTCCAAATGGTTTGTGCAGACACCCTTCTCAAACCAGGTATGCGTCCAGCAGTGTTCGTTGCTGTGGCAGTTCAGTGACGCAAGTGCGGAACCCGGATGTAGCAAACTTGTGCTGCAGTTGTTATGCGAGGTCTTCCACTTCCGGGCCGGTCTTCAGCTGATTGAAACTGCTGGTACCTGTCCCGGAGACGTGAAATGGTGCCGTGATGGACGTCCATGTGGCGTGAGACTGCTGACTGCGATTCACCTAACTGGCGGCGGCCTATTGAAATGTTTCAATTCGGCAGGCTTACTCTAGGCATCTTGTAACTCGAAATGAGGCATCATTGCGAGCATTGCAGCTTTAAATACTCATCACTACTCAAATCTTTTCCCCGAGTTTCACGTGCATTCGTCAAAATGCGATCATTTCACGCCGATTTCCTGCAATTGTCGCACAAGGTTCCGCAACGTGCGTAACATTTGTTTTAGGGTGCATTTGAGCATACTGTCCCATTCCAGGAACATTAACAAACATGGTTATTTAGAAACATTGTACAAAAAAACAACCCCAAAACCACACGATATTTTCTAAAATCAGACACTTTTCTTCTTTCCCTATCACCTATGCGTTTCTTTTTTGACAGAGTCTCTCTGTCTGTCTGTATGCCTATTTCTGTCTCTGTCTCTCTGTCTCTGTCTGTCTCTGTCTCTTTCTCTCATATATATACATGAGAGAGAGACAGAGACAGAGAGACAGACACAGAGATAGACATACAGACAGACAGAGACAAAAATCGACAGAGACAGACAACGACGGAGTCGGAGAGAGAGAGAGAGAGAGAGAGAGAGAGAGAGAGAGAGAGAGAGAGAGAGAGAGAGAGAGAGAGAGAGAGAGAGAGAGACCGACAGACAGACAGGTGGGGGTATGACAGACATAGTGGATGGAACGGGTTGGCAAGGGACCATGCATGCGCTTGTGGGTTTTTTTGTTTGTTTGTTTGTTGTTTTGTTTTCTTGTTGAATTAATGTGAATTATTCGTAATTCAGTGTCCTTACCCGTGTTTAACACCTAGTAGTAGTCACAACAAACAGCAGGTGTCGCCAAGTCAGTATATCACATATTAAAGTGTGTTTTGTTTAACAACAGCACTGGAGCACATTGACAAATTGATCATCGGTTATTGGATGTTTAACATGTGTTAACTGTCACTCATAGAACTTCATCAGGGGAAACCCGCTACATTTTTCCTAATTAAGCAAGGGATCGTTTATATGCATTTTACCACAAACAGGAAAGCAAATACCGTGACCTTTGTCCAGTTGTAGTGCACTGGTTGGAACGAGAAAAAAAACAATCAGCTGAATGCATCTGCCAAGGTGATTCCTGCAATAATAATAAGAAGAAAATGCTAAAGGAAATAATATTTTTTAAAAAGTAAACAAACGAAAGCCTTCAAATAAGTAATCACCTGTACTTACAATTAAAAATAGTAATAATAAAAAAGGAATAAAAATGCATAAACATTTAATGTCATAAATATTACTAATGCCATAACGCAACCCACACAAAACAAATATATATAAAAAAAAATAACAAAATAAATAATCAATTCCATTCAGTTTCGATATATGTCTTTTCATTGGATGGACGTATGCTCGATACAAATAATTGGTGTTTCGCCATTTTTGTATTCCTGCATTTTCGATTTTCCGCTGCACCGGGCTAATCATAACTTTCAAATGTGTCATCTTCAAACATCTAATCTGACTGATTTTATTATATCCTGATTGCAAATGGAAAATTCAAACCAATGGATACACGTTATGGCACAACAATAAACATCACAATAATAAATTTCGTGCCGGAGACGTTTATCTTGATGAACTAGTGAGAGAGAAGAGGGTGTAGTAGCCTTAGAGGGTGTAGTGGGTGTAGTCGTAAAACTCGCTCTGGGCGGGAGCTGGTTCCGGGCTGTGAACCCTGTACCTACCAGCCTTATGTCCGATGGCGTAACCACGAATGCCACTGAGACTGGTTCGTTATCAAGCCATGGCTTATTCGACTCGATTGCCTTACTCTCCCTTTGTGGATACCATAGTTTGACACCCAATAGCCGATGTATTTTTCGTGCTGGGGTGTTGTTAAACATTCGTTCATTCATTCATTCATTCATTCATTCATTCATTCATTCATTCATTCATTTCCTTTGTGGAATTATATGCACAACATGTTTACAATCAGATGTGACCTCGTTCAATATAGTTGTGCCCTTCGCTGAAGCCTCATTTACAGATTCTCTCGACTGCACGTTGATATTATTATATATGGGCATTAACTCCTGTAGACTACTGACCAATGAACGCAATCATAATATTATAGGGGCGTGGCCTGAGTCTTCTAGAAAACTATCAAGTGTTACTGTCACTTCATTTACGTGCCTATGTCCAAAAGAGGAAAGAAGAAATTATGCATAAGACATTTTGGAAAAAATTAAACGGATTCAGGGGAAATGCCACTGCTTTTGGAGAAGTTTTCAAAAATAATTCACAGTACTAATAATTTTCGTACTAAATTTCAAAATATTATAACCAAGCTTGAATCAGTCAACAAAATTCCCCTGGGTTCTAAATTCCCAGGAGCAGACTAACCTCCCATCCACGTTCGAAGAATTAACGGAGGCTTTTGCTCGTCGTAAAGGTCCAGGGCCAGATAGTATTGTAAATGTGTGCAGTTACACGTGTGTAAGACATAAACCGGTGTTCAAGTATTGTAAATGTGTGCAGTTACACGTGTGTAAGGCATAAACCGGTGTTCAAGTATTGTAAATGTGTGCAGTTACACGTGTGTAAGACATAAACCGGTGTTCAAGTCTTGTAAATGTGTGCAGTTACACGTGTGTAAGACATAAACCGGTGTTCAAGTATTGTAAATGTGTGCAGTTGCACGTGTGTAAGACATAAACCGGTGTTCAAGTATTGTAAATGTGTGCAGTTGCACGTGTGTAAGGCATAAACCGGTGTTCAAGTATTGTAAATGTGTGCAGTTGCACGTGTGTAAGGCATAAACCGGTGTTCAAGTATTGTAAATGTGTGCAGTTGCACGTGTGTAAGGCATAAACCGGTGTTCAAGTATTGTAAATGTGTGCAGTTACACGTGTGTAAGGCATAAACCGGTGTTCAAGTATTGTAAATGTGTGCAGTTACACGTGTGTAAGACATAAACCGGTGTTCAAGTATTGTAAATGTGTGCAGTTACACGTGTGTAAGACATAAACCGGTGTTCAAGTATTGTAAATGTGTGCAGTTACACGTGTGTAAGACATAAACCGGTGCTCAAGTATTGTAAATGTGTGCAGTTACACGTGTGTAAGACATAAACCGGTGTTCAAGTATTGTAAATGTGTATTGTAAATGTGTGCAATTACACGTGTGTAAGACATAAACCGGTGTTCAAGTATTGTAAATGTGTGCAGTTACACGTGTGTAAGACATAAACCGGTGTTCAAGTATTGTAAATGTGTGCAGTTACACGTGTGTAAGACATAAACCGGTGTTCAAGTATTGTAAATGTGTGCAGTTACACGTGTGTAAGACATAAACCGGTGTTCAAGTATTGTAAATGTGTGCAGTTACACGTGTGTAAGACATAAACCGGTGTTCAAGTATTGTAAATGTGTGCAGTTACACGTGTGTAAGACATAAACCGGTGTTCAAGTATTGTAAATGTGTGCAGTTACACGTGTGTAAGACATAAACCGGTGTTCAAGTATTGTAAATGTGTGCAGTTACACGTGTGTAAGACATAAACCGGTGTTCAAGTATTGTAAATGTGTGCAGTTACACGTGTGTAAGACATAAACCGGTGTTCAAGTATTGTAAATGTGTGCAGTTACACGTGCGTAAGACATAAACCGGTGTTCAAGTATTGTAAATGTGTGCAGTTACACGTGCGTAAGACATAAACCGGTGTTCAAGTATTGTAAATGTGTGCAGTTACACGTGCGTAAGACATAAACCGGTGTTGAAGTATTGTAAATGTGTGCAGTTACACGTGCGTAAGACATAAACCGGTGTTGAAGTATTGTAAATGTGTGCAGTTACACGTGTGTAAGACATAAACCGGTGTTGAAGTATTGTAAATGTGTGCAGTTACACGTGTGTAAGACATAAACCGGTGTTGAAGTATTGTAAATGTGTGCAGTTACACGTGTGTAAGACATAAACGGTGTTGAAGTATTGTAAATGTGTGCAGTTACACGTGTGTAAGACATAAACCGGTGTTGAAGTATTGTAAATGTGTGCAGTTACACGTGTGTAAGACATTAACACTTAAGCAGAAATTAAGCACACTTTAAATATAAATGTGTTTTTAAAAAATATGACCAGCTTCTGTGAGATAGATGAATTGTAAATTGAAAGCATATATGCCGAGGAAAGGTACTTACAAAACAAAACAAAAACCCACACACACAAACAAACCCAGGGTAATTTTCATAATAAAAGCTTCAAGCAATCCGAAGTTTGTGTATACATAGATATTAATGCATTTCTGAAAAGTATATAATTAATCAGACCTCATATTATATTGGTTTGTAGTTGTTATGAATATCTACTGTACGCTAAAGTGAAGAAAGTATAAATAGAAAAGTGTGAACTTCACATATATCATACTATATTGTATTTGGGTCAGATAAAATGATTGAGAATTGGGAATGAAAGTTAGATATGCCTGATGACAATATTTTATGCAGATGTCAACATAAAACACTAAAGCATAATTTAAGCACAACGTACATAGAACTGCAATTCTAAAATATTACAAAAAGCAAACAAAAAACAGCCCATTGTTGGATGAAATGTTGTGAGATAAGTGAATTGTATATGCAATGTTCACTTGCCTGCGAACGATGAGGTAATTTCACCGTTTAATGTTTGCAAGACTTGTTTAATATAAATATATTCAAAACACCCATGTACATTGTTTAGACAACATGCACTGCATCATGTTTGTATAATGCTGCCATCATATATTAAATACAATACAATAATAAACGGTTCAGACAGTTCTAAGTACGGTATATATATATATATATATATATATATACACGCGCCCGCGCGCGCACACATACACACACACACACACAAACAAACACACACACACACACACACACACGTGCCTTTGCAGGCAACTATACCTCCGGTACTATATCTATACCACAGATATATTGCATTGCTTTGTGGTTTGTTGTTACGAACATGTAGCTTAGCATGAAGTTAGTCTTACATCTGTTCAAAATATGTCTAGATGTTAACTTCAACACTGCCATTCATTTGTGTCATATACTTTGTTTGTAATATCCTGGGCATTTGAATTCCATTGCCTCACTATACTTAGACAGATGCTAAACACATGTTTAGTTTTTATCGAATACGTTCACCAGTAACCCAGTTGTAAAGTAATAGCAGTAATATAGTCCAGAATTATATCAAATATTTTTGTAAATTAGGATGAATATTCCCTTTGATAAATAAATGTGCCCTGTTGAAAATAAAGAGGGTACCTACATTCAGTAGAGTCCTACGGGCACACCCACCAACAAATAGATTGTCTGTAGACAATCCTGAATTGAATATGTCTATGGATGGGAATGAATGAATGAATGAATGAATGAATGAATGAATGTTTAACGGCACCCCAGCACAAAAATACATCGGCTATTGGGTGTCAAACTATGGTAATGCAAACAAATAAAGTGATGATCAACATCAATATAAAAATTCAAGATTTAAATAAAAACAGTGTAAAGAACTGTGCAAACATACAAATATCACATATAGATACTGACTTTTACTCAAAAGGTGCCCCAAAAGGGGAGTTGTGCAGTATTGGCCATTTTCAAAGAAAATATTACACTCCTGCACCACGGTGAGGTTACAGCACGCGCAGGGGCTCCATGGATGGGCGTCAAAAATATACTCATCTTGAACAATCCCTAGGGGGCGGAGGCGGTGGGCGGGGGGGGGGGGGCAGTGGGTATTATAGTGAGCCAGGTGAGTTAAATCCCATCCCTACTACCTGGTGATGCGTACTCGACGTAGCCGATATCATCACTGTTTTGACAGTGGTTTATGAGCGCACGTCTTCACAGCTATATTTACTAGTATTCCAATAGGCTCGGAGCGCACGCCTGTTGCACCATCCGACATACATGATACCACATACCACGGCATTTGATATACCAGTCATTGTGGACTGGTAGGAAGGAGAAATAATTCAATGGGCCCACCGACCTGCATCGATCCTAGACCGACCGTACATCAACCGAGCACTTTACCACGCCACGCATCCCCCCACCCCCCATCCACCCCGGACCCCCTTGTAGTGGACAAGCCAGCGAGCTAATTCAGTGGCCGGTAGCAAAATATTGTTTAAAATATAAATAAAATACGCATTCGGTTTCCGTAATAAAGGAGATGTTTCAATTCAGAAATACGTTCAGTAACCATGTCTGTTTGATTTAATCTGATTAAAATTAGCTCTACTGGGACTACCAGTAGATCTAACAGCATTGCGTGGTGACATTTCTTCTATAAATAACAATTTAAATATCGACCAATTACACCTCACCTTTTATAGCGTTATTCGGGAGAATGCAAATTCTAAAAATATCGGGCGAAACTTGTTGGTCTAATTCAACATTGAAAAAAAAAGAGGGAAAAGTGCAGTGATAAACTCTGGATTGTATACTAGTATAAACAAATTTGATGGCTATACCATCACGTTTTTTTTTTGTGTTTTCGTCTTGAAACGAATTTTATATTGCAATTAGTTTCCGGCATACTTCGTAATTCACCCGAATCATTTCATATACCCTCGGCATAATCCCGAATGTTTTCAAATTCTTTTCAAATCACTGGCATGATTTTGCAAGTAAGGTTTTGATTGGTCGAATGAAAGGTCAACTGGACATGAGCTCCAGTGGGTTCATTTTAATTATACTGGTTGGGTTTGAAGATTCTGTCCTGATTTTGCCGATATTGAAACAAGTTATCGACCAACTAAGCATTTGTAATTACTATCATTACACATGAGATACATTTTCTTGTTTGTATTTGCAAGGTCTTTTGGATTGCCTGAATATTTGTGGAATCTGATACTTGATTTTGCCTCCCAATAATTTCGTACGTACGATTTTTTTATAAAATATTAGGCATTAAAATTCACTGTAAGCTACTACAAAGAACAAAGATTAGAACTACTAGATATGAACGAACGAACGAACGGACGAACGAATGAATTTTTAACGACTCACCACTTATTGGATGTCAAACTGAGTCATACGATGATCAACATCAATATACAATTCTAAAATTACCCAAATACACAGAGAATATAGAGGCATTAGTGTTCGGAATACCAAACGTGTAACTTTAGTTGCTAAAAATGCTTTGTTACTTAGATGATGATGATGATGATGATGACAACTAGTTTAACGTGCCCATATACCACTAGGGTTTCGAACACGCCCATCCCGAGTCCGACCTCCGATAAGATCGATAGCCTGACTCGGGATGGAGGGGTGTTACTTAGACACATTTTACAATTTACAGTTTTCATGATAGTTGATTGTATATAGCGCTATTAGCAGTTGTCTACACACAATCGTTCTTTTCTTTCTTTTCAACTTATATTCGTGCTTATATCTAATAAAGGTTCAAGCACGCTGTCCTGGACACACACACTTCAGCTGTCTGGGCTCTCGGTGTGTGTTAGTTGTTTGTGGTTAGTGAGAGAAAACAGGGTGTAGTGGTCTTATACCTACCCATTGCGTCGTTAAAAACTCGCTCTGGGTGGCAGCCGGTACCTGGCTGGGAACCCAGTACCTACCAGCCTTATGCCCGATGACTTACCCACGACACCACCGAGGCTGGTCACACAATAGTAATGATGAACAGCTAATATATGAAAGTTTGCAGACCTACTAATGAACGAACTGCTTTTAAATGAAATATGGGGGGGGGGGGGTCTACCTGAGCCGGTAGAGCGCTCGCCCGGGGCGCTTTGGTTGTAAAGTTAAGAATTTTGTATTTGTTTAACGACACCACTAGAGCACATTCATTAACTAATCATTGTGATATATTTTCTTAGAGAAAAATCACTACATTTTTTTCATTAGCAGTAAAGGATCTTTTATATGTACTCTCACACAGACAGGAGCTCACATGCTACGACCTTTGACCAGTTGTGGTGCTCTGATTGGAACGAGAAAAAAATCAGTTGAATGGATCGACCGAGGTGGTTTGGTCCTGCGACACAAGCAGTTCAAGCGAACGCTCATCCATAGGATCGAACATGTCTCGGTAGAATGATTCTCTCATTGAGGGTTTTTCCCGTCCCAACCAGTACTTTATGACTGGTATATCACAGGCTATGGTATGCTTTGAGGAAATTAGTTATAAAAGCTCCCCTGCTGCTAAATGAAAAAATGTAGTGATTAGTCAATCAATGTGCTGCAGTGGTGTCGTTAAACAAACTAAATGTAGTGATTAGTCAATCAATGTGCTTCAGTGGTGTCGTTAAACAAAAGAAATGTAGTGATTAGTCAATCAATGTGCTTCAGTGGTGTCGTTAAACAAAATAAACGTAGTGATTACTCAATCAATGTGCTTCAGTGGTGTCGTTAAACAAAATAAATCTAGTGATTAGTCAATCAATGTGCTTCAGTGGTGTCGTTAAACAAAATAAACGTAGTGATTACTCAATCAATGTGCTTCAGTGGTGTCGTTAAACAAAAGAAATGTAGTGATTAGTCAATCAATGTGCTTCAGTGGCGTCGTTAAACAAAATAAATCTAGTGATTAGTCAATCAATGTGCTTCAGTGGCGTCGTTAAACAAAATAAATCTAGTGATTAGTCAATCAATGTGCTTCAGTGGCGTCGTTAAACACAATAAATCTAGTGATTAGTCAATCAATGTGCTTCAGTGGTGTCGTTAAACAAACTAAATCTAGTGATTAGTCAATCAATGTGCTTCAGTGGTGTCGTTAAACAAACTAAATCTAATGATTAGTCAATCAATGTGCTTCAGTGGTGTCGTTAAACAAAATAAACGTAGTGATTAGTCAATCAATGTGCTTCAGTGGTGTCGTTAAACAAAATAAATCTAGTGATTAGTCAATCAATGTACTTCAGTGGTGTCGTTAAACAAATTAAAAATGTAATGATTAGTCAATCAATGTGCTTCAGTGGCGTCGTTAAACAAAATAAATGTAGTGATTAGTCAATCAATGTGCTTCATTGGCGTCGTTAAACAAAATAAATGTAGTGATTACTCAATCAATGTGCTTCAGTGGCGTCGTTAAACAAAATAAATGTAGTGATTAGTCAATCAATGTGCTTCAGTGGCGTCGTTAAACAAAATAAATGTAGTGATTAGTCAATCAATGTGCTTCAGTGGCGTCGTTAACACAAGAAATGTAGTGATTAGTCAATCAATGTGCTTCAGTGGCGTCGTTAAACACAAGAAATGTAGTGATTAGTCAATCAATGTGCTTCAGTGGCGTCGTTAAAATAAATGTAGTGATTAGTCAATCAATGTGCTTCAGTGGCGTCGTTAAACACAATAAATCTAGTGATTAGTCAATCAATGTGCTTCATTGTCGTCGTTAAACACAATAAATGTAGTGATTAGTCAATCAATGTGCGTCAGTGGCGTCGTTTAACAAAATAAACGTAGTGATTAGTCAATCAATGTGTTTCAGTGGTGTCGTTAAACAAAATAAACGTAGTGATTACTCAATCAATGTGCTTCAGTGGTGTCGTTAAACAAAATAAACGTAGTGATTAGTCAATCAATGTGCGTCAGTGGCGTCGTTTAACAAAATAAACGTAGTGATTAGTCAATCAATGTGGTTCATTGTGGTCGTTAAACAAAATAAATCTAATGATTAGTCAATCAATGTGCTTCAGTGGTGTCGTTAAACAAAATAAATCTAGTGATTAGTCAATCAATGTGCGTCAGTGGCGTCGTTAAACAAAAGAAATGTAGTGATTAGTCAATCAATGTGCTTCAGTGGTGTCGTTAAACAAAATAAACGTAGTGATTACTCAATCAATGTGCTTCAGTGGTGTCGTTAAACAAACTAAATCTAGTGATTAGTCAATCAATGTGCTTCAGTGGTGTCGTTAAACAAACTAAATCTAATGATTAGTCAATCAATGTGCTTCAGTGGTGTCGTTAAACAAAATAAACGTAGTGATTAGTCAATCAATGTGCTTCAGTGGTGTCGTTAAACAAAATAAATCTAGTGATTAGTCAATCAATGTACTTCAGTGGTGTCGTTAAACAAATTAAAAATGTAATGATTAGTCAATCAATGTGCTTCAGTGGCGTCGTTAAACAAAATAAATGTAGTGATTAGTCAATCAATGTGCTTCATTGGCGTCGTTAAACAAAATAAATGTAGTGATTACTCAATCAATGTGCTTCAGTGGCGTCGTTAAACAAAATAAATGTAGTGATTAGTCAATCAATGTGCTTCAGTGGCGTCGTTAAACAAAATAAATGTAGTGATTAGTCAATCAATGTGCTTCAGTGGCGTCGTTAACACAAGAAATGTAGTGATTAGTCAATCAATGTGCTTCAGTGGCGTCGTTAAACACAAGAAATGTAGTGATTAGTCAATCAATGTGCTTCAGTGGCGTCGTTAAAATAAATGTAGTGATTAGTCAATCAATGTGCTTCAGTGGCGTCGTTAAACACAATAAATCTAGTGATTAGTCAATCAATGTGCTTCATTGTCGTCGTTAAACACAATAAATGTAGTGATTAGTCAATCAATGTGCGTCAGTGGCGTCGTTTAACAAAATAAACGTAGTGATTAGTCAATCAATGTGTTTCAGTGGTGTCGTTAAACAAAATAAACGTAGTGATTACTCAATCAATGTGCTTCAGTGGTGTCGTTAAACAAAATAAACGTAGTGATTAGTCAATCAATGTGCGTCAGTGGCGTCGTTTAACAAAATAAACGTAGTGATTAGTCAATCAATGTGGTTCATTGTGGTCGTTAAACAAAATAAATCTAATGATTAGTCAATCAATGTGCTTCAGTGGTGTCGTTAAACAAAATAAATCTAGTGATTAGTCAATCAATGTGCGTCAGTGGCGTCGTTAAACAAAAGAAATGTAGTGATTAGTCAATCAATGTGCTTCAGTGGTGTCGTTAAACAAAATAAACGTAGTGATTACTCAATCAATGTGCTTCAGTGGTGTCGTTAAACAAAATAAATCTAGTGATTAGTCAATCAATGTGCTTCAGTGGTGTCGTTCAACAAAATAAACGTAGTGATTAGTCAATCAATGTGCTCCAGTGGTGTCGTTAAACAAAATAAACGTAGTGATTAGTCAATCAATGTGCTTCAGTGGTGTCGTTAAACAAAATAAACGTAGTGATTACTCAATCAATGTGCTTCAGTGGTGTCGTTAAACAAAATAAATGTAATGATTAGTCAATCAATGTGCTTCAGTGGTGTCGTTAAACAAAATAAATCTAGTGATTAGTCAATCAATGTGCTTCAGTGGCGTCGTTAAACAAAATAAATCTAGTGATTAGTCAATCAATGTGCTTCAGTGGCGTCGTTAAACACAATAAATCTAGTGATTAGTCAATCAATGTGCTTCAGTGGTGTCGTTAAACAAAATAAATGTAGTGATTAGTCAATCAATGTGCTTCAGTGGCGTCGTTAAACACAAGAAATGTAGTGATTAGTCAATCAATGTGCTTCAGTGGCGTCGTTAAACACAAGAAATGTAGTGATTAGTCAATCAATGTGCTTCAGTGGCGTCGTTAAACAAAATAAATGTAGTGATTAGTCAATCAATGTGCTTCAGTGGCGTCGTTAAACACAATAAATCTAGTGATTAGTCAATCAATGTGCTTCATTGGCGTCGTTAAACACAATAAATGTAGTGATTAGTCAATCAATGTGCGTCAGTGGCGTCGTTTAACAAAATAAACGTAGTGATTAGTCAATCAATGTGTTTCAGTGGTGTCGTTAAACAAAATAAACGTAGGGATTACTCAATCAATGTGCTCTAGTGACTAATGTGCTTCAGTGGCGTCGTTAAACAAAATAAATGTAGTGATTACTCAATCAATGTGCTTCAGTGGCGTCGTTAAACAAAATAAATGTAGTGATTAGTCAATCAATGTGCTTCAGTGGTGTCGTTAAACAAAATAAATGTAGTGATTAGTCAATCAATGTGCTTCAGTGGCGTCGTTAAACACAAGAAATGTAGTGATTAGTCAATCAATGTGCTTCAGTGGCGTCGTTAAACACAAGAAATGTAGTGATTAGTCAATCAATGTGCTTCAGTGGCGTCGTTAAACAAAATAAATGTAGTGATTAGTCAATCAATGTGCTTCAGTGGCGTCGTTAAACACAATAAATCTAGTGATTAGTCAATCAATGTGCTTCATTGGCGTCGTTAAACACAATAAATGTAGTGATTAGTCAATCAATGTGCGTCAGTGGCGTCGTTTAACAAAATAAACGTAGTGATTAGTCAATCAATGTGTTTCAGTGGTGTCGTTAAACAAAATAAACGTAGGGATTACTCAATCAATGTGCTTCAGTGGTGTCGTTAAACAAAATAAACGTAGTGATTAGTCAATCAATGTGCGTCAGTGGCGTCGTTTAACAAAATAAACGTAGTGATTAGTCAATCAATGTGGTTCATTGTGGTCGTTAAACAAAATAAATCTAATGATTAGTCAATCAATGTGCTTCAGTGGTGTCGTTAAACAAAATAAATCTAGTGATTAGTCAATCAATGTGCGTCAGTGGCGTCATTTAACAAAATAAACGTAGTGATTAGTCAATCAATGTGGTTCATTGTGGTCGTTAAACAAAATAAATCTAATGATTAGTCAATCAATGTGCTTCAGTGGTGTCGTTAAACAAAATAAATCTAGTGATTAGTCAATCAATGTGCTTCAGTGGCGTCGTTAAACAAAATAAATCTAGTGATTAGTCAATCAATGTGCTTCAGTGGTGTCGTTAAACAAAATAAATGTTAACAAGATCTTTAAAGGGACAGACCCTAGTTTTTAAACAACAAAAACATATTTTTCACCTAGACCCTAGTTTCAACCCGTAAAGCTATGTTCCCACAGAGTCTGCGTTGGTATACGATGGGCTACAATGGTAGCATCGTGAAACATCGTAGAGCATCGTGGAGCCCATCCTGCGTCGACGTACGATTTTGTGGCCTCCGAGAGCCATCGTAGGTTGGACAATCATCTTTTGAAATGTTCAAAAGATGGTCTACGATGATCAACGTCGTAGACCATCGTAAGACCGTCGTACGACCGATGTACGGCCGTCGGACGATGTCGTAGACTATCGTATGTCCACGTAGATAACTTTCACTTGTCCACAGGTAAATACCTGACACGTACGATATCGTACGGCATCGTTGGAAATCGTACGACGATTCCTGGGTCCTCGTAGCCACTTTGGGAGTAGCTACGTTGAGAGTATATAACACCAGCCATCACTTCATCATCATCAGTTCGAGCCGACTTGTTCAAAGTGATTCATCATGGCGCTGATTTCACCACAGAGGTTGAGAAGGCGTCAAGAGCAAGATGACGTTGACATGATCGCAATAGCTGTTCTGCTGAGGAGGCCTCAAGAAAAAGATCAAAGAAGAAGACGACGACAGTTTTGGGTGCGGCCCTGGATAGCCAGGCGAGAGTTGTTCGGCACGTATGATCAGCTGATGACCGAGTTAGAAAGGGAGTCTCATGGAGATTTCAAGGGCTACCTGCGCATGGAGCCGGCCATGTTTCACGAGATGCTTGAGAGACTGACCGACAGGCTTGCGAAGACCAAGACCAACTGGAGAACACCCCTTGGGGTTGGTTTAAAACTTGCAGTGACCATCCGCTACCTGGCCTCCGGTGACAGCTACCGAAGCCTCGCTTACTCCTTACGTGTGCCGCATCCAGCCCATCAAATGTCTTTGCCTTGTCATTCAGCAGCCGCTCTTTCATCTCAGCCTGCTTGAAATCTTTTCTCGTTTTGTCCCAAAAGATTGGGTGTTCCGAAAACCACTCCGCCAGCTCGGTCTCCTGTTCCTCCGTCAGAAGTTCTGACACGGACGTTGTCTGCCTTTTGTGGTGTTAAAAACACCAGGATGACCAGAAACACTTCTGTTGTACGTAAATAGATAATCTAAACAATACAATATAATTTTTGATTTCAGTGATCATAATCGGTTCTAATAGTGAAAAATATGTCTTAGTGTTTAAAAACTACAGTCTGTCCCTTTAAGGGTGTATACTACCAAATCAAATCCCATAGACGACAATAGTAACATATGTGGCTAAAACTCCTACCTGCAACGTATCAACCGACATAAACACCACGGATATAAATACTACCACCCCTTACACTTAAAGTGAATCAGAAAAAAATGGGGGTCAAGCTGCTCGTTTCTGAAATAACGGGTAGCGTCTATGACTACCCTAGTTTCGCACAAAATTCAAGTACTTTTTTTTACAGGTACCCCATACATGTTTCAAGCACAAGGCTACTTGACACATTGGTACTAGATGAAATAAAATTGCACTTTTTTTTTTTTACCCAGATGAAACTATCATTTTTTACAACCAACACACTCACATTTATAACCAATCACAGGACTTGTGGTGTTCACTTCTCTATCAAAAGTTGGGTGCACCTCAAACTTTGATCCAGCCGGAAGTTATTTGGTTTAGTACTACCTTAAATGAAATATGTATTAATGCAAATGTAAATGTATTTGTAAATCAAACTAATCCAGTGATTAAAGCTTTATGTTTATGAAAGTATATTAGGCATGGGCCAGACCACTATGATTTTGGGTTAGTCTGATGTCTGAACTGTGTGAAAATATGTGATGGACATTTCAGAAGCCCAGCTAAATATGGAAATGGCGCCATGTTTCAAAATGGCGGTAATTTTGTTTATACATGAACATATATCAGTTATTAGCCCGTTCTTAAAAAATGGCTGTGGTTAGGCAAAATAAGTTTATTGAATATTTCCCAGCATTGCATTCTGAACATTATAATGTATATTTTATAGCATGGTTGTTATATATTAAATTTTTTTGGAGAAAATGCGAAGAAAAAATGCACAAAAAAGTATCGTTTTTGTTTATACACTGAATGCAAAAGAAACTTTGTGTATAAAAAGTAAAAAAAATACAGTTTTTAGGCTTTTTTTTATCAGTGTAGCCCATATTGTTGCAGAAAATAAAATCCCCATATATGTGGCGTGGGTAATGTTATTCCCAGTACTTTGAAATCATGGTTGCCAGACTTATCCAATACTCACTGATATAAGGGGTAGGGATAACAAATGTAAGTTTTTGGTCACTTCTATTCTTTCTATGACAGTTATAAAAGTAATTGCCCTTTACTCTGTATAGATAAAATGCATGTGGTGTGACTTGATGATCAAATCCAAGATGTCGGCCATTTATGGCGGGAAAACGAAACTAGAGTTTACTGGTTAGCTTAGAAGTCATTCTAAATCATCTGGGGTTTTTTCTCTAAAACAGATCCTAACAAGTTGGTTTGAATTTTTAGATCTGTAGTGATATGGGTTCAAATCCTTATGATGATGATGTTGTATCACATTATTATGCACTAATTATAACAGCTAACACATTTTAATTTTTTGTCACTTCTGGTCTTCATAGTGATGAACATTGGCAAACAATAACAAAAATTATTACCCTTTATTAAAGTACATCAGTCAGTGTCATGTGATATGATGTCCGGATGAATTACAAGATGACATCGATTTTGGCATGCTTGTAATAAAAAGTTATTTATCACTTTTACACATCCTAACAATTTGGTATGAATGTTTAGGGTTCGAATTCTCATGATGGTTGTGATTGACTGTAATTGTGTTCAACCTTTTCATGAATCAGTTATAAAGCGCTAATTTTAGTCCCTTCTGGTCTATCTGTGACAGTGACATTTGGCAAGAAGTGAATACCCGTTACTGATGTTTTGTTGAAATCAATATGCTAAAGTTATCCTGAAAAATCCTAAATTACGTCTATGTTGACTGGCAAACATGAAGCAATAATCCGCTGACGCCGTCTAACTCATTGGAAACAACTGAAACAGTTTGAAATGAAATCTTGTTTATCTCTATTACAGATCCTGACAATGTGTTTTGAAAGTCTTTGGTAAATTAGTATAGTGATATAGGTTCGAATTCATGGTTTATATTGATCATTTTTAACCTTTCCATGCACCTTGGAGATCAGCTAAAACAATGTTGACGAATCACTCTTTGGCAACCTCCACAAGCCTCTAAACGATTTATTCCATGGATGGAAATAGGTGTACAGGTTCGTACAGGATTTTAAACTTACATCTACAATGTAATGTTCTTGTTCACTATTGTTAGAACAAATCTAGACCAAACATTCTGCATTGAGGATCAATAACTTTGGTATTCCAGTTTCTAAATAGTTTGTAGCAATACTCGGGCACTGTGGAAATGTTTGGTAGGTACCATCGAAGATATTTGCTGTGATTCCAAAATGATTAACAGTGCAATCAATGACTGTAAAAGTGAAATGTCGTCAGAGTCTATACCGTACCATTTTCATACTCGAACAGCCAAATCAAATACAGATATACCAAGTGTCCCTAGACTGTATTGGGTATTGGTGTTGCATACATGTAGGATGTATCAGCTGTCTCCTGAATTAAGCTGTCTTTGCTATTACTGTCATTAGTTTACTCAAGTGCTATGTTCGAATTTTGATGCTCTCGTGTACCATGCACTTTATGTTTGAAATAAGGCTCTGTTCCCTAGCATTTGAGTCAACCATTGATGGTATCTTTTGTGGACAGAACTGTGAAAGGCCCAGCTGGTTGTAACCTTCTTCTTCCTTGTGAACAGATATGTTAACCGGTTATTCTTTCAAGCGATGCAGAACAATATCAATAGTCCGCTTGATTTTGACATAATCTATTGCGGAATAAAGGCAATCAGTATATCAAAATCTGCTTGTGCTTGGTTTAATACATGATTATCTACCTTCAAGTGATCAATGTTTAATCATGACTGGGGAGTGCAAATCCAGGGCAGTACAAATTATATGTGACACCGGTACTGAACGAGCACAGCAACGAAAGCAACTTTAATTGTAATGTTAGCAAATAATATGTCCTAATTATTGTTCTGACGACGAGGTATCTGATTAAAAATCAATATTTGTATCAACTATAACAGTACTGACGTTTAAAGTTTGATGAGTACTTGTCCAGACGTCTCGTCAAATGTTGCATTTCCGTCTTCTGTTACAAAGGAGCCAACCGTCATCTACAATGCACATTGTGTCTACACATGAACTCGCATCTGTTGTAAGTAACAGCTAAAATATTAAGTAATCTGTACAAATGTTTTAAAAACTTTGCAAGATCATAAACGCAAAGTTATAACAGGATGAAACAAAACACTGAGCAGCGGTCTAATTATTTAATTCAGTTAATGTTATTCCATTTTAGATTAGAATCGATCACAGCTTGCAGAGGAGTATTTTCTGCGGGAAATAAATGTGCTTGGTGAAACGTCGGTATAGGAATATAACAGTTGCAAATCCATTTGATGAGTAAATGTGCCTTGTTGGTGATGGTTGGCTTTTGTACTACATAGGTGGAAATGCAACTCTTATGAAACATCTTAGATTAGTGCTGGCCGTATTTAAACATCAAATTTCCCTTGGTATGATTGTATTTGATAGATATCACAAGTGTTCAACTCACAACTATGAACATTAGTAACGCAAATCAAATCAAATTGCCACCTAGTAATAAAGTCAGACTTCTCATCGTCCATACAATACAAGGATTGGAACTGGGAAATGTTCATCAGTAGAATTATTAAAGCAATATAATAATCATTTATTCATTTCCTTTTTATGTACAAATTGTCTTTTGCAATCAGTGTATAAACAAAAAGACACTTTTTTTTTGCTTTTTTTTCTTTCGTAGTTTCTCAAATATTAAACAATGTATAAAAACAATGCTATACAATATATATTAGAATATTCAGAATGTAATACTGGACAGTATTTGATCAACTAATTATGCCTAACCACAGCCAATCTTCAAGGAGAAGCTATTTTTCGATATATGTTAACAGATAAATACAGTAGACGCCATTTTGAAAAATGGCGGCCATTTTCATAGTTAGCTGGGATTCTGAAATGTCCATCACATATTTTCACACAGTTCAGACATCAGACTAACTGAAAATCATAGTGGATTTTAGTCCCATTTTTGGCAGCCACATTGTGCCTGGCTCATGGACTATATAGAGCTATACGTAGTCTGAATAATTGACGAGGACGGGGAGCGTTTACCCCCATACCCACGACAGTTATATCTGTACAGAATTGCTAAAAGGGTGACTACATTAAAACGTTGTAAAATAATTGTCAGGGCATTTATGAATACAGAACTTCGCGGATTGGGAGTTAATGGATCGGATATGTTACCAATATCGAAATCGATTGGAAATTATGGTCTCATAAAACACTTTTTCTCTAATGTTGCAAAATACATTTCACTCTCTTTTATTTTTTTGTGTAGAAAATTAGAATAACGTTTAGGCAGCTACATAAAAAGAGTACTTTTAAAATACGAAGATCCGTTTTCGTGTTTTCTGGAGACTTTTTCCCATGCCCCTTTCCTCCGAACTTGGTACTACCGTGGTTAATAAATAATGTTATAAACAAATAACGACACCCACCCTCCAGCTAATTAAAACATAATCCATAGCATTAAACCGAAAATAAATAGTTTGTGATGAATCCGTATATTTCAGGGTTAGATCCAAATGCGCGGACGGTTTAAGATCGATCCCCGTCGGTGGGCTCATTGGGCAATTCTTAGTTCCACCGAGTGCATCACGATAGGTGTATCAACAGCCGTGGCATGTACTATCCTGTCTGTGGGATGGTGCACATAACATACCCCTTGCTGCTAATAGTAAAATGTAGCTGGTTTCCTCTCGAAGACTATATGTCAAAATTACCAATGTTTGACATCTAATAGCCGACGTCATGTTTTTGAGATATGATTTTGAAAACGATATTGTTGTGTCGTTCAGAATTCAAATGCACAAAATGCCAAAACATATGGTTTTCTAGTCATCTATCAAAGTAGTTTTTAACATTGTTATTATGTCATACATTTCATATAAAAAGATTACACTTTTAGAATGTTGTTTCCACTGAAACCACCTTAAAATTAAATTTATTTAAAAATGTTTTCAATATTTCACACAGAATGAAAAGCTGTGCTGAAACTATACATTACGCCTCATTTATCATAAACATGTGTCAGTTAACAAAAAGAAATAACTAATGCTGGTTTTGTTTAACGACACCACTAGAGCACATTGATTTATTAATCATCGGCTATTGGATGTCAAACATATGGTCATTTTTGACAGTCATGGAGATGAAACCAGCTACATTGTTCCATCAGTAGCAAGGGGTCTTTTATATGTACCATCCCACAGACAGGATAGCTCATACCACGGCCTTTGATATACCATTCGTGGTGCACTGGCTGTGACGAGAAATAAAAAAAAGGAATATGTTACATAATCAATGTCATTAGTTTTTACAATGGATGTTTTCTAAACACGTGGGATGATCACTAAATAAATTCACTAGGAATTGTTCTCCCACGTCGTTAATGGCGATCAATTAACATGAATGAATGAATGTTAAACGACACACCAGCTGGAAAAATATATACCGGTCTTGGTGGTGTCGTGGTTAAGTCATCGGACATAAAGCTGGTAGGTACTGGGTTCGCAGCCGATACCGGCTCCCACCCAGAACGCGTTTTAACTACTCAGTGGGTAGGTGTAAGGCCTCAGTGTTGTTGTAGTTAAGCGATCATATTAAAGGCTGGTAGGTACTGGGTTCACAGCCCGGGTTGATATTTCCACCATCTGGGGTGCACGTTTTCTATTCCACATTAGTTAGGTCCCATTTTGCAAGAAATGTGACATGCACGGACATTTTGTTTTAAATAAATAACAAAAATAATAATAAATAAATAAATAAATAAATAAATAAATAAATAAATAAGTAAATAAATAAATAGAACATGTTGGACATCTGAGAAATTACGTTTTGTGATCCAAATGGGGATATGAACAATTGATATAAACAACCTGCAGTTAACTGTCATTCCGAGGGGGACCTCTCTGGTTATGGGCAAGTAAGAAGAGTTAACATACTCATACAATAACGTTTTTTTTCGTTTTTTAATAAAATGAGGGGAAAATAAAAATATAAAATATAAATTTAAAGTAAATACATAGAAATAAATGTATAATTAATATTTAATAAATAATGATAGAGGAGAGTGAATTAATTATTTAAATAACTTAATGTAGAGTAATAGTAACTGTTGTTGTGCGCTCGCCCTGCTCTGGGTTGTTATATTGTGTGGACGACGGGTCGCTTGCCCCTCACAACTTTACTCAATCATGGCATGTTGTTATCGGGAGTGCGGCCATTACATACGTGTAGCAATTTATGGACTAATTTGTAACAAATCTTTTTAATATATATATTGTATTATTTTATAAATGATTGTACATAGACTTTATTTACGTTTAGCTTTTAATTATGCTGTAATTATGCTCCTTCTTTATTTATTTTTTAGTTTTTTTAATAAATGTGAATTTGAGTGTGCATGTGGTTGTGCAACAGATTGGCTTGGCGACTGAAGGAGGTGTGTGTTTGGGGTGGGGTGGGGTGGGGTGGGGAGGGGGGGTTGGGGAGGGTCTATCTGGCAGTGGCTCCTCTTAAATGTAAATAGTAATAAAATAAATATAGAGGGGTAACTGGAATCGGAGCAGACAACGGTTGGGAGGGTGGCGGAGTGTGTGGGGAGGAGGCTAGCAATAAAGAGAAACCATTTAGCCTCCCCCGCCCCCTCTCATCCTCCACACTGAAGTCTTCGATGGGACTTTCTTTACCACCATATAAACAATATAAATATATTTGTTGTGGTTTAAGACCAAACACTCTCTGCTTAATTTCACTGGGCAAAACATATATAATTAAATATTTAGATAAAATTTTCTTTATTTCGACCGCCCCTCGAAAACTGTCGGGTTTTTTTTGTAATGTTAGAAATTAGTTGTCATATTCATAACTTGTGGACACGCCATCTGAATTAAGCCATTCCATGTTAGTATAACGTCAAAACTGTTCCTCTTAATTAAATACCTTTTGTCCGATGCTCAGCCACTGACCTTGTCAGAGACAGGGCATGGGATGGGCGTGCCTGAACCTGTTTTAGATATAGGCACGTAAATAACAGCAACAGTAACAGTTGACCGTTTTTCTAGAACACGACGCCCTTATAATAGTATCATTGCGTTCATTGGTCAGTAGTCTACAGGAGTTAATACCCATAGGTAATAATATCAACGTGTGATCGAGATAATCTGTAAACGAGGCTTCAACGAAGATCACAACTATATTAAAGGGACATTCCTGAGTTTGCTGCATTATAACGTCGCGTGAGAGCCAGAAGGACGTAAGTGCATCAAAATTCATTTTTAAAAAGCCGAGATAATGAAGAAAAACTGTCACCAATCACCAATCACTCGGACTCGCGATATCCGTGCTTTCTTTGACCCACCCCTGATTGTGTGTGACCTTAACTGGTGGTAGTTATCCATGTTAGTTGTTTGATGATGGTGCATCAGAATCAGATTACTTATCCATACAAAACCTCTTTTTTGGAGGCAAGTATTCGTTCCTGATTAAGGAAGGAAGGACTGTTTTACTTCACGACGCACTCAACACATTTTATTTAAGGATATATGGTGTCAGACATATGATTAAGGGCCATACAGATATTGAGAGAGGAAATCCGCTGTCGCTGTCATGGGCTACTCTATTCGATTAGCAGCAAGGGATCTTTCATATGCACCATACCACAGACAGGGTAGTACATACCACGGCATTTGATATGCCAGTCGTGATGTACTGGCTGGAACGAGAAATGGGCCCACCGATGGGGATCGATCCCAGACCGACCGCGCATCGAGCGAGTGATTTACCACCGAGCTACATTTCGCCCGCTCGTTCCTGATGAGTCTCAGAAAAGCTAATGTCATCTTGTGTGCAATGTTCTTTCTGGGGTGGGATGTAGCTCAGTCTGTTGAGTGCTCGCCTGAGGTGCTTGCGATGTAGTGTCGAACCACCTCAGTGGCCCCATTCAATTGATTGTTTTTTCTCGTTCTAACCAGTGCACCACAAATGGTCGAAGGCTGTGTGAAAGTGCATATAAAAGATACCTTGCTGCATTAGGGAAGATGTAGTGGGTTTCCTCTGATGACTATGAGTCACACTTACCAAATGTTTGACATCCAATAGCCGATGATTACTTAATCAATGTGTTCTAGTGGTGTAGTTAAACAAAACAAATTTTACTTTGTTCTTCCGTGTTCTTTGCGCTATGCAGATAATTTCTGGTTCTTCTGCCTTAGAGTGTACTTCACTAGTTTCAAGAATTCCTGGTTTATCAGCTAATGCATCAGACAAACCAGAATAGTTAAGCAAACTGAAGCTGGCATCCATTAACGAAGAAACTGTGTTTAGTCTTATTGGTTTGGGATACACCGGATTCAAGTGAAGCTCGTTCAAAGGATATAGGGTTTACATTTCCAATGAGGATGTGCACTGAATATCAAATCCAGAAGCAGGGAACACTATAACACGTCAACCTGTTGAGTATGCAGGGTTCTGTCCAGGCTCTGTAGAGTGAACAGTGATCCCTCCAGTTTTTTGCTGTGGGTTGGGTGTACCCTCCGGGTTCTGTTGCGTGTTTGTTGATCTCTCCAAGTTCTGCTGTGTGTTCAGTGATCTCCCCGGACTATGTTGTGTGCAGTGCTCTCTCCGTGTTTTGAGTGTTAAGTGATCTATCCTGGGGTTTCTGTTGTGTGTGCTAAATTATGTTCTGGGTCTGTTGTGAGTGATATGTCATGTTCAAGTTCTCTTGCGTGCGTCATGTCATGATCATCATATGTTGTATGTGTGTTCTACCATGTTCTTCCTCGCGTTATGTTGTGTGTACTATGCCACGTTCAGGTTCTGTTGTGTTGTCACGTTATGTTCAGGTTTTGTTGTGAGCGCTATATGATGTTCAGATTCTGTCTCAAGTGCTATGTCACGTTCTGTGTCTATGGTGATTATTTTTTCATGTTCAACTTCTGTTCTTTTTGCTATGTTACATTCAGGTCTTGTTGCCATTGGTATGTCAAGTTCTGTTGTGTATGCTATGCCATGTTCAGGTTCTGTTGTGGGTGCCAAATTACGTTCAGTTTCTGTTGCGGGTGCCAGATTAAGTTCAGGTTCTGTTGTGGGTGTTATGTCATGTTCATGTTCTGTCGTGTATGCTATGCCATATTGTGCTAATGTTCTGGTCTGTGTTTTATGTCATGTTCAGATTCTGTTGTAAATATTCATTAATTGTAAAGTTAATCAAAATTCATAGATCCTGCTATCATTTATGTTGAGACCACATTCACTTTATTCGCATTTTAAACTTACGTCTGATTGCACTGTCTTTTGTTACTGGACTTTGTCCTGGATATACTACAATTGCATTTGTACGTGCAATGTTGTTAATCCATAACGCCTATATGTAGGGCAATCCTGTAGATCTTCAAAGGTGGCTGAAAGACAGAACTTGATCACCATAACATAATTAAATACATCCAAATCAGTATAATTGTGCTTGCACTTTGGTCGTATATGCTACGTGCGACATTAAAATGAATTAAAATTTAATCTACAGATGCAAGTTACATATTAGAAACTTTGCTTTGATAAAAACACCTCAAACTAGAGAATTTCTTTCAAGAAAATTCACCAAATCATGTTTAATCATATAATTATGGTGCACACAAAAAAAGAAAACAGTTCAAACATTAATGTTAATGCAATTCCTATTTATATTTACTGACACGAGTCTTGTCTGTTGCCAAATGGTTCGTTGCATGCAGTATCAAAATGTTATGAAATGACACACTGGGCTTTCACAAAGACAAAAGTCATAATATTTTTTACATTAAAAAAATGACATAATGTATGCTCTATTGTACTTAGTATATGTAATTTCTATCACAGACCGATAGCAAAGAATGCATATGGGTCGTATTTGTCACATACGACCTATGGCAGACATAATTATATAACGAACTGTATTTTAAAAAAAAGGTGTATCCACGACATACGGCCAGTCGTATTTACATAATGAACAGCAAGCAAATCGGAGGGAAGTTGTATGTGTTATTTACGTCTATTTTCGTGCAAATTGGTATCTTTGATTCACTTACGACCATTTAAATCCTTCTATATAAGCGATGCTAGTAGGGGCACAGCTACGATTTTCTGTGACAATATGTAATCAGGCATGGCGATTCTGAATATGCAAAAAAGACGTTTTAGGTCGTATCTGCCGCTTACGACCTTCTGGCTCTCACGCGACGATATATATATATATATATATATATATATATATATATATATATATATATATATATATATATATATATATATATATATATATATATATATATATATGATAGCAAATATATTAGGTGGTTGAAAAAAAAAGTGTAATTAGGGTGAGGGTATTCGTCAATGCGCCCTCCTTGTTACGCTAGCCCCGCAACATTTCGAGATTTCCATTTCACCTTTTCTCAGGAAGACTGCAGGCGACTTTCGACTTCATAGAATCCCAGAGGGAATAGTCCGTAGGTATACGTGATATAGCATTCAGAGAAAGTCAACCCTGTTTGTACACCATACTTATGGGATTTGGACTTTCATTCAATATTGCATAACTTAAAAGGCAAATGTTTACTTATTCTAACATAATAACAATAAAAAATGACACTATTTTCAATGCTTCTATATTCTTATGGGCTGAAATTGTGGTATGATCCCTACATTGTGTATACTACCAATTCAAATCCCATAGACCGCAATAGTAATATGTGGCTAAAACTCCTACCTGCAGCGTATCAATCGACATAAACGCCACAGATATAAATACTACTACCCCTCACATTTAAAGTGAATCAGAAAAAAATTGGGGGTCAAGCTGCTCGTTTCTGAGATAACGGGTAGCGTCCATGACCACCCTAGTTCCGTACAAAATTTGAGTATTGTTTTTACAAGTACCCCATTCATGTTTTAAACATAAGGATATTTGATACAGTGGTACTAGATGAAATAAAATTGCATACATCATTTTGTGCCCAGATGAATCTATTTGTTTTTACAACCAACAGACTCACATTTATCACCAATCACAGGACTTGTGGTGTTCACGTCTCTATCAAACGTTGGGTGCACCTCGAACTTTGACCCAGCCGGAAGTTATTTGACTTAGTACTACCAATATCAAAGGTTGTGTGGTGTCGGCTGTACATTTGACATGTTTTGTCTAGTGAACCATTTTAGAAGTAAAATATGTATCACAGTAAAGGTTATAATATTATTAGAAAACAAGTTGATTTCTCCAATTTGTGAATATTGTGTGCTCAAGACGTTCAACCTAAAAGTGGTATGTTTCTTCTAAGGAATCACTCTATATATGTATGCATTATTTTTAGTGTGTAAGATGTGGTGTTGTAGATAATTTAATATTTACTGTAGCTATATATCCCAAAGGTATAGTTAAAAATGACAAATTACTTTAAGGTATCCCATGAAATATTCTATTACGTATTAGCTAATATTAAATTAATACGACGTATAATTATTAGGATATATGTGATGTTTAAGGATTGTTTTGACATTCTTGTATTTTGTATTTTATTTCAGGGTGCCTATATGTGTCGGCGGTTTTCTGTGTTGCTTCTTTTTTTTTTTTTTTTCTTTTTTTTAATTATACGAATTTGGAACACCATAAATCCGTGTCCATTATTGGAATCACGGGCGAAGAAAATATAGGTTTTATGAACGCACGCACGTGCGCACAATACAGTGTTCTTGAGCATTTTGTTAAATAATAATAATAATAATAATAATAATAATAATAATAATAATAATAATAATAATTTCTTCTTACGATTTTATTGAGTTATAACGTATTCATTATTACCTAAAGTGGATTACCGCTTTGATGTTTCTTCATTGACGATATCAAGTAAATAGGTTTTGGTGTATTTTCCTCAAATCTGCAGTCGACAAAGACTGGTTATTAAAAATCCTGAGACACATTTCATGATCCCTAATATCGGTCCACCCTCCATATGGAGTTGTCCGCTTCACGAGAACAGGAAAATCAGAAGCAACAAATACGTGTTCTGGAAATAAATAGTTCCTGTTGTGATTTAAGGTTCTTAACACCTTATTCAAAACATCAGTCGTTTTCCAAGCTTTATGCCGATGAAAACCCTCACAGCTTCCTAAATGGAAGACTCTACTTCCTAGAGGTTTTAATATTTTCAGACCACCTGGGATGCACGTGGCTGTCACAACCATTAGCGTCGAGTCCCAGTTACAGTCGTCAAAAAAACAGAACGATTTTTTACAGTATTTGAAGAGTTTCCAGAAATATTTCCGCAAGGCCATTCCCAATCCGTTTCCTACCCACCAATAATCTTTCTTCGCTGCGCCCGACTGATATTCGTCTTGTGAATAATCAGTTGTCTGTCCCATGATATACATTTTACACTCTGGACAGTGAATTCGACCCTGTCGTTCCAGTTTTTTCAAATAGTATAGTGTGTCCTCTGCCAAATAGAAATCGTCTTCTACTAGAAATAGTATACCTTCGAAATTCCGTAATAAGGAACAGTTTTCGAAAATAAACTGCACTTTCCACAACCAGTGGTGTTTCACCTGTGCTTCCTGAGCTTCTCGGTAATGTCTGTAAGGATCTTGGTACTCGGCGTTGTTACATTTCCGTCTCCGGGCTTCTTCCTTCTCCAAATTCCTCGGACAGTCTTTGGGATCATCCCCTGGAAACTGGCTGTTATACACCTGAATTGCATACGGATAAAATATCTGCATATAGGGACAGAAATCTATCTTGCCTATGACATCAAAAACGTCCTGGCAGTAGAAGTCATGACTGAATATTACTAACGTTTCGTTAATGTACCTCATTTTGCGAAATGAGTCAATCTGCATCTGTAACTGATCCGGGCGATTGTGGACCTGAACGAGAATAACAATGCTTTCAGACGTCCGCTATATAGACATCGTAACTATGAGAAGGAATTTGAGCTCTCTGTTGAGGTAGAGAGTCATCATCCTGGTGTGTCCTATTACGACGAGTCATGTACCAAAGTAAAGATGTTGTACACAAATAGAGCACCAGACAAAATAAGTTGAACAAACTTAGTGCATTCTTGATGGAAATTCTCATGTTTTGTCGTAATGTATTTTCCTAATAATGTGCTTTCTTTCTTTCTTTTTTGTTTTTTGTTGGATGGATAAATGGTGTATCACACACTGTATACAGAATCACTCTACGTTTTCTTTTTTATGTTTTCTTTGTAATTTTGTAATACATATAGGATTTTGGAATGTTGATAAAAAATGTGTCGGTTTTGGGTTCTTTCTTTCTTTCTTATTATTTTATAAAGATCTGCAAACCTTTTCTTTAATCATTTGCAATTCTGCGAGATGGACATGAGTTCGTAATTCGTAGTAATATTGCAAGATATTTCTTAATTCATAGTCATGCTTCTATTTCCAAACGATTTCGAACTTCGTGGTAGTTATTGGATCATTCGTGGAACTTTTAGTTTGACTACGAAGGAGTTCCAGGTAATTTTGTCTTTGTGTGTCTGCAAAGGATTTCTAGGTATTTTTTTCTTTGTGTGTCTGCCAAGGATGTCCAGGTAATTTTGTCTTCCTGTCTCTGTGAAAGATTTTCACGTAATTTTGTTTTTGGTGTGTCTGCGAAGGATTTCCAGGAAATTTTGTCTTGGTGTGTCTGTGAAGGATTTCTAGGTAATTTTTTTCTTGGTGTGTTGGTGAAGGATTTCCAGGTAATTTTATCTTCGTGTGTCTGTGAAGGATTTCGGGTAATTTTGTCTTCAAATACTTTCACAATGTATGGTAATACCTTTGTGTGCATTCACATTGTGTCACTCGTGGATGTTCTATTCACGCTGACTGAAGCCACGTGTGTGGTGTTGTATCATTTCATTGAAATCTGAAATAATAAAACGATTAACATCAGAACTATTTGTCAGCTTCCACATTAAAACAAAAACAAACATTCGATGGACGGTACTGTTTAAACTTTCAGCCAGCTTATTTGGCAAAAGTTCAATCTATAGAATATACTGAATCTATGAACTTATTGTTTAAATGTACTGTACATTGTGGACATTATTATTATTATTATTATTATTATTATTATTATTATTATCATCGTCATTATTATTATTATTTATGTCACCAAAATATACTTTTAAAACCTACAATTATCATTTGTACTATCATTGGTTAGCAAGGGAAGGGAAGAGGGATTTCGCTTAGGTGCTTGCTCGGTGGATCCAATCAACGCATGGTGCTTTGTCTCGTTCCAACCAATGTACCGTCGGGGTCTATGCAGGAAACAGATGGGGCAGAAGTCGTTAATCAGATGGCAAGATAGCGTGGGTTTAATAGTTTTGACGTGTGTGTGTGTGTGTCAAACACATGTGAGCCTTGGCAACGGGGAGTGGAAAATTCCACGGCGTTTGAAACGTGCCCATATATGGGCATGGCGTGAGAACACCATGAGTCATCCCAGAACGTGTTCAGACACATCTTGACCTCGAGATAGCGTGGGGAAGCTACCTTGAGGGCTATAAAAAACCTAGATACAGGAAGCTTGCCATTCGCAAAGGAGAACCTGCTAGAGAGAAGACGTATACCGTTGATGATACTTACGATATACAATATTATATATAAAATGACATCGAGATATAACAGAAACACTACAGAAGGCATTGTCAAAAACGAAGAAAACGAAACGAGATGCAAACTAGACCTTGGCGGTAACGTCTACGTCGTGACTAAACTGTGGAAGGGGGAAATTGCCTTTCACGTTCGTCAGTTCGACGAGAACCGTCGAAAACATTTTGCCACTAAGAAAGGTGTTTCTCTGTCGATGAAACAGTGGTTGAATCTAGCCACCTTCAAACGAGAAACATCACAACATCTCGGTGGAAACGTGTACGTCGAATGTAGTTATGCCGGCGTGGATATTCGTCAGTGGTGGTGTTGTGATCAATAACTGAAACCCTCCCGTCGAGGCGTTTGACTGACTACCGAACAGTGGAAAGAGCTCCAGAAATGCTTTCACACTATCTACGATTGTGTGCCGGAACTGAGAAACGTCATACCGTGTCACCAAGATCAAAAGAATCTGATGGGTGTCATATAGTGTTTGGAATGCAACCGGAGATATTAGACGTGTCCAGACAAAAACCCCAGGACGTGTTTGGACATGCTCAGACATTGCGTATAGAAACCTTAGATTTAGAACTGTTCGTCATTCGTCAGACGACCGTTGTAGAGTGAAGACGTGCGCTTTAGAGATGGCATCGGGATATTAGAGAATGGACAGCAGCAGTAACAGCAGTTGTAGCAGCGGTGACGATATCTTGGTATGCAAATGTTCTGAAAGACACACGATCAAATGCAAAAGAGTGGCTACCAAAGCAGAAGAAAATTTCATGGATCAAACGGACGCTGCTCGTGAACCCGGTGAAATCATGGATGAAGAACATATGGATACCCGTGAACCCGCGGACGAAGAACCCGTGGATCAGACGGATGCTGCTCGAGAATATAAAATGGACTCGGCTTCCTACGATGAAGTCTACGACGCCGATCATGAATGGGATGGCCTTTAGAGAGATTACTTGTTCTGCCATCGTCCCGAAGTGAGAGGATTCTATAGACATCTGTACAAATTTGGTCGGTGGCCTCTCCAGATGAGACAAAGACCGACTAAACTCGTCAATCCAGTGATGGAACATTACAGACTGTCCCCGAGATGTCCATTTATTTGAAGGGCGAGAACGATGCTTCTATAAACATTTATTTCTTGTATGTTTGAACTAGTAAAAATAAAAGTTTAATCATGTTTTAGTTTTGTTTGTTTTGTGTTTTGCTATAAATATGGGTGTTGTTCGAAACAGATGTCATTTGGACGAAATGGCTGATTGGTAAGAGTACTTACGCTCCATCTATTATGATCCCAAACATTCGGGTAGTTTCTCAAGACCGGCCAAATTGTGCACGGTCATGAAAGAGGAGGGGAAATTTAATATTTCCCTAACACATATCAAGAAAAGGCTGAGAGGTCAAGAGACCTACACTATGACGAGACAGGTGCGACTTAAGTTTCCACGAAACCATACGATAGTGGAAGGGTTAGACAGCCACTGGCAGTCCGATTTGATGGACATGTTCACCTTGGCCAAATATAACGATGGGGTCAAATATTTACTGATCGTCATCGATCTATTCTCCAGATATCTTTGGATCTATCCACTCAAGTCCAAAACGACGACATCGATGGTCGAAGCACTTACAAAATTGTGGGAATCCCAAGACAGACGGACCAAGATATTTCAGTCCGATATGGGATCCGAATACATGGGACACATGAACAAACAGTTCTTTAAAGGACGTGTCATTCAGTTGTTTTCCTTAAACGAAACAAAGGCCAGCTATGCCGAACGCGTGATCAAAACCATCAAAATGCGCATTTACAGACACGTTAAAAACGGTGTCCTACAGATATATGGACGTGTTACAGGACATCGTTCAGAGTTATAATTGCATGCAACACCGCTTGTTGGGACAGAGTCCAGTCAGTGGCACTAAGAGAAACGAAGGCGAAGTCAGATTAGCTGAATATTTTATCGAGAAGTCTGATAAATCCCCAAAGAAAAAGTCAAACTTCACATTTGAAGTGGGAGACAAGGTGAGAATCAGTCACCTGAGGGAATTGGGAATATCGAAAGAAGATACTGGTCTCAAAACAAAGATATGTACAAACTCAAGGACTGGGGTGGTTATTCTATGCAGCCGAGCTTCAAAACTTGAGAGAAAATCCAGACCAGGTATACAGAATACAGGAGGTATTAAAAAAGAGAACTAGGAACAAACGGAAGGAAGTGCTGGTCAAGTGGCTTCACTGGCCCAGCTAGTATAATTTGTGGATTCCCGAAACGGACCTGATTCAGTACCGGATGGTATAAAAGGGCCCAACACATGTTTGACTTTCATTAGCATTGATGCAACCGTGGAAGCAGAACCTCTGTCTCGAAGTCATTCTGGTGATACCTGGACGTCTTTTGGGAAACGTGTGGCCAAATCGAAAACCGTTTTATTTTCTCAAATCATCATCATATACCTCGTCGTCATTATGTGCATTTTTAATTTATCTCTAGAACGAGGCAATTCCAACTTGTGGACGGCACTACTCAGTAGTAGCTTGGGTTATCTGTTACCGAATCCTAAGATTAAATCTTACAAGCACCAGGGATAAGTATATCACCATTCGAAGTACAGATAGCGCCTCATTCATCACAGGACCAGTGACGGTGACACTTCACGTGAAGTCGCAACCCTTTTGGTTTTGAAAGATGACCCAGTATGTATTAAAACATTTTGAATATTTGAAACTGATGACAAACATTAATGATGATCACATGCCATTGGGATTGCTGAATGACATGAGTGGAGAACAGATGTTGGCCTTGGTGACAAACGGTCGATAATTACTCAAAGGTTGCATTAACATCAAGACAGGACAAAAACGTAGGTTTTTACAGTCTAACCCCAACAACGGTTATGAGAACATGCTCAAATTGATCGCATCACTGATTGTGACAGATGCAACCAGAAAAAGAATATTGAAATGAAGCACGCCTCTGTTAACCTTCATTTTGCATGTCGATCACATGAATCAGATCAAATCAGAGATCACACGATCAGTGGTCACAGTTCGCTGGAGACACAAGGGTCGGCTCACCTTTCTATAAATAGGGCCTTGATCGAAATCTCTCGTCATTTAAGAGAGAACCTTTGAACATGTCAGATCAGTACAAGTTGTACATTCCCGACGTGGACAAGTGGACCTGTTTCTACAAACTGCAAGCTCAATATAAACTTCAACCTCATTTTCCCGTTCAACGTGGTGGGAAAAGTCAAATCATGTACAGCCTGGATTGATGTCTAGAACTCTACGATCCCACGTGGAAAAAGGAGAAAAAAAGAAGAGGACAATCCCCTGGAACGGGAAGTGGTATCGCCCACACAACATGTGGTGGAACAAGCCAAGGCCGAGCAGAGACGTCTTCGGAAGAGTATAAAAGGGAAAGCAATGTGACAGTCTCTCAGTTCATCGAGAAAGCACAAAGGGGGAACACATCGAGCAGCAGCAGCAAGAAGACGAAATCGGATCCCTTGAGTCAGTAGAAAAAATGGCTGCATACATGAATAAAGCTGAAGATGAGGCCCATGCTGAAGAATTCTCTATCTTTGAACTTCCACGTACATTCACTTCTGTTGAAAAAGTCTATTACGAAGATACGAGACCCACACCCCAGATCACGACGGAGAGCAGTCTCGTGGAGTTTAACATGTATGGACAAGGCATCGATTACATCGACCTGAAACGTACCAAACTACATGTGAAAGCCAAAATCACCAAAGTCGATGGAAGTGCTCTGGTCAAAGATAAAAAAGTGGGATCCGTCAATCTGTGGCTCCAGAGTTTATGGTCTCAAGTGGGCCTGACACTCAATGGAAAACTCATCACCACCTCGACCAATCCGTACCCTTAAAAGAGTCATCTGAAAGTGTTGCTGAATGACACGTCCACGGACAAGGAATCATCTCTCCAGTCTCAACTCTAGTACAAAGACTTGTCTGATGCTATAGCTGACACAGACCCAATAACAGGTATCAACGTAGGACTCGTTAACAGAGGTACATTATGTGAATTGAGTCACACCGTGGATATGGAAGGGCCTCTGTACGAAGACTTTTTCGACATCAAACGTTATCTCATCAATGGTGTCAATCTACAGATCAAACTGTTCCGGACCAGACCTTCCTTTCATCTGTTGGCAGGAGAAGATAAACCTGATTACAAAGTCAAGATCGAAGATGTGTACCTCAGAATCTGCAAAGTGCGACCCAATACGGCCATCATCATAGCCCACACCAAAACACTGCAGGACACAGAAGTCAAATATCCATTCACAAGAGCGACATCAAAGTGGCCTCCATTCCCAAAGGACAACTGAGTTTCACCTGGGATCACTTGTTTCAAAACGAATGTCCCAACAAAGTCGTGGTGGCACTGGTCTGTTCAGAGGCAGTGAATGGCAGTTGCACCAAGAATCCATTCAATTTTCCCATGCACGATATTAACACAATCGCCCTCTAGGTGAATGGTGAATCATTACTGGCTCAGCCTCTACACGTGGGTAATAATCAGTACATATCGGCCTACAACAACCTGTTTGAAGGAGAGAATCCATAAGACGGGACGTGGACAGAGAGGATTTTAGAAGTGGATATGCTCTGCATCAATTCACGTTGGAACCTTACCACTTGAAGGAAGAATACCCGGATCTTATAAAAAGAGGTAATCTACGACTGGATTTACAGTTTAAAAAGGCCTTGCCAGAAACGGTCAACTGTTTGATCTACTCGGAAGGCAACCTTCTGCTTCAAATCGACGAAGTCAGGAACGTCTTGTATGTGGAACCATGAACACGTTATAGGTGGAATGTGCTCTGAACGCTGATCCAGTTACAAGACATGTCAGAGTGTATGCTGGAGACGAACTTCCACGTCACCGACTGACCAGTTTTCCAAGAGGATTCATCGTCAACACGGAACCATCGACCATGAAAGGACAACATTGGGTGGTCATATGGTTGGAAAGTGCCAAACACGGAGAATTCTTTGACAGTTTTGGAAAGCCACCTCAATACTACCAGAGACAGTTCCAAACGTTCTTGCAGAGAAACAGCGTACACGCTGGCTACAATAAAAAGGGTGCTTCAACACGTGGACAGTGGCTCGTGTGGACTGGTTGCTTTGTTCTACATAGCAATGAAGTCGACGGGATCTCCACTCAGAGACATTCTAACTATATTTTATTCAGACACGAGAATCAACGAAGCTATCGTGCATGAGTTTGTCGTAACTTATTTTAATCATTATACATTGTAGCTTTTGCCCTTCAAGCTATCGATGTAACCCTATGTGTGTCCATTTTATATATGTGTAGTAGTCTCTAGAGAGACCACAGATTGTCATTTAGAAATAAATGAAAAACCAAACCAAAATTCCGCTAGCCACAAAAGTCCTGCTCGAATCGATGGAGGGTTGGGAGGTATGGCACTGTGTTTCATACTGTGTGGCACATCAATACAACATCAACACGACATCCATACAGAACCAAAACTACACAACAATAGATATATTTTCAAATATTTATTGGCACCCGTTTCCAACAGTGGAAATAAGGGTTAAGGAGCAGACCTTTATTCCACTTTACAACGATTTCCATTTAAACTGTGTTACTTTCTTCTTAGGCTTTCGTTCTGGTGATCTCTTCTTCTTCCAGGTATGCCTGTATGCCTGACGTGGGACGTTTATCATCTCTCCTTTTAACAGATGCTTGTATTTTTCTTCGGGAACCAGAATGTTTTTGGTCACATGTTGCATCATGCAATGATTAAGAGGAGTGCCACACTCTGTAACACGAGTAAGACGACTCCAACTTGCAGTACTTGTTTCTTCTTTTTGTCAGAAATTGTCTTGTCACCCAACATGCGTAGCCTTGTGTTTCCTTAGCTTTTGGAGTGCTTGTTTGGAGAGATAATGTCACTGTGTAATATATTGGCAACAATGAATGTCAGAGTTCTCAGTTGATCGTTGGTAATGCTTTCCAGCAGCAGACTTTTCTGTTTCGTCGATTTACCAGACAGCAGGAACTGCAGGAACGTCAGGTTCTCTCTGATGACTTTAGACATTGTGATGCTCGACCCTAAATGTCACGCTATTTATACTCTCGGTACGTACACGACTGTGTCTTCGTTATAGAATACCTTGGTTCTCAGTCCGAGTTTATCATCAGCGTGGGGTGACATGCCCACCACCAGATAATTAAACGGGGTCTTCATGGCATCCAGATAGGCTTCCACCAATACGCCAGAGTGACCAGGAAACAACTGTCGGCCCAGCGTCGCGATCTGTGACATATCTCTCACGATGTACCAGGTGTTGAGAGCAATGGTTCTGGCAGACTTACCCTGTCCATAGAGATTCTGAGTGATGAAAACAACGATCAGTCGTCTGTGGTGACATCCTTGAGTAAACAGCAGTTCTATGTCTTTTTGTTCCAAGACTTGATGCATGAGATCGTCCAAAACTATCATTCCGTGTTGTTCATCGGCAAACTCTGCTATTTTTCATCTGCGTAGGTAATCCCGTATGAAACGTCAGATGAGGCACGGTCTTTTCCATATCGTCGTATAGTGGTTGGTACACTCCATAGCAATAAATTATCTTCTTAGGAGGATCCTTGACGTACATACCAGTCAGATTCTTCAGGAGTCTGTACATCCATTGAGTCTATCGTGCACCCGTCGGACCAGACACACAGATGCTTGAGCAAGGTTCTAATGGAGCCAGACTCTGTGTTTCCCACCAAGGTCGTGTGGGATCGATCGTCGCTTCGGGACTCCACAAAATGGCACTCTTGGGTAAAGTGGGTTTCACTTCAAATTCTTCTTCATTTGTCAGCCAGGCTACTCTGTTTTCCAACTTGTGCTCTTGAGACAGATGATTAGGAAGTCTTAACAATTTTTTTTGCTTCACATACAGGAACTGGACAATTTTTTCTGGCACGACCCATCTCTACAAGCAACTTTATACAAATAATACAATGTTTGGTGAATTAGTTATTTTTATAGGATGATCTGGAATGGTCCTATGTGTGGCCCTGTGGCCCTGAGTGTGGCCCTGAGTGTGGCCCTATGGCCCTGCGTGTGGCCCTGAGTGTGATCCTGAGTGTGGCCATGAGTGTGGCCCTGTGACCCTGATTGTAGCCCCGTGGTCCTGAGTGTGGCCCTGAGTGTGGCCCTGTGGCCTTGAATGTGGCCCTGTGGCCCTAAGTGTGGCCCTGAATGTGGCTCTGTGGCCATGAGTGTGGCCATGTGGCCCTGAATGTGCATATGTGGCCCTAGTGTTGCCCTGTGACAGTCATGACATTGCCATAAATTTGCACTTTATTACAATGTTTCCGGATCGATCCCAGTCGGTGGGCCCATTGGGCCATTTCTCATTCCAGTCAGTGCACCACGACTGGCATTAGTCCAACCACTTCCATCGCGTATGCCCTTGGTATGATTCCATGCATACATCTTAAATCCTGACCAGTTGCTAATATGCCAATAATCACGCTGGATCTACCTCTGTATGCTATTGGTAAACAAATTCATGAGACATGACCAGCAAGTCAGGGTGAAAACAGTTGTATCGTGTTCCTTGGTGTTTTTCATATTGAAATGACAGCCCTTAAGAAGGTCGGGGATATACGTGTTGACAGTGGTTGAACTGATGCCCTCGTATAGGCTGTAGTTGCCTCCTCGGCTACACCAGATTCTTTCTTTAAAACTACCCATGTAACACGCACTCGTAAATACCATCCAGTCACAGCTTGTAGCCTGCACATACTCCTGCAAAATACATATCCATGGTGCAGCAGCATACTCGTAGAAAGAAAGAAAGAAAGACGTGTTTTATTCAACAACGCACTCAACACATTTTATTTACGGTTATATGGCGTCAGACATATGGTTAAGGAACACACCAATATATATAGTGGAAACGCGCTGTCGCCACTTCATGGGCTACTCTTTTTGATTAGCAGCAAGGGGTCTTTTATATGCATCTTCCCACAGACAGGATACTACATACCGCGGCCTTTGTCACACCAGTCGTGGTGCACAGGCTGGAACGAGAAATAGCCCAATGGGGCCACCAACAGGAATCAATCCTAAACCGACTGTGCATCGAGCGATCACTTTACCACTGGGCTACGTCCCGCCCCCATACTCGTAGAAGACGAGCATCTGATGTTAATCAAATAGTGGTGCAGTATCAGACCTGAAGCAAGTCCCCAGTTTCAATTTTGGTGCATACGTCTTCAGATGGAAGTGAAAGTGATGATGTTTATCCGAGCAATCCGAGGGACAAACTTCTTTGTGTACACTGATGCCCTAACAATACTGTGCTCTTCGTCTTTGCCTGAGATTACCCAAATTATGCAAGATGGATTCCAATCCATTTGAGAGATTTGGTGACACCTACAAAACGCCATGCCATTGTATGTGCCAAATTTCTAGCAGATAGATTAACAGTCAATAAGACAGAATGCCTGTTCTCGGCTATTGTCTTTTACCAGGCCCAAAATAATGTTGTTGTGAAAGATGATAGTGGAGCTATAAGCCTGACAAAGAATCCGACAGCTGGATGGTATATGGACCCGACGTGGCTCGACTAATAGTTTGAGTCATCCATAGAGATGAGTCGGAAGACAACAAATTTAGTAGATCATGAGCAGACCAAACAAAAACAGAAATAATTTCTGCAAGATGTCCAGTTACTGATACTTCTCATCGATGGAATGGGCATTCAATTTTGTGAAAGCAGCGATGATCTACTCAAACTATACAGCATGTACAGACGTTGGAACAGGATCAGTATGGAATATTTCTGAAAGAACAGCTTGTTTTAGAGACAAAGTCCATCCAAGAATCCATACAAAATTTATCCTGCTCTTTGAACGTCCTCCAGTTTGAAAATAAATCCAAAGTACAACAACAAATGTCTTCCCTAAACAGACGACAGCTCTCTGTTTTGTAGTCTTTACGTTGCTTTTGCATGAGTTTTTTTTTTTTTTTTATCATGAGAATCAAGGCTGGCCACCTTCATTTTCAAATATGGGGAAAGTAATACAAAAACAAAGTCTGACCCTGTGGACTGTGTATCTTGTTACATCAGACCTCCTGTTGAGGTAATCATCACTGATGCTGCAGCTGTAATTAACATGTTGAAACCTGGGACTACAAATAACTGCTCTAAATATTCAAGTCAGGTTTTCTTCCCATATATTGCATCACAACAGCAGTCTGTGCTGAATGTTATGAGCTGGGATGTTTACAACCTAACCACTCTGAAGTCAAGCACTCGCAACATGATATAAAATGACATGTGGAGCCATTGAGTAAAATCCCTGAACCTTGGCATAGATTCATAAGGTTTGACGAAAACAAGACTGATGTGGTTTCCTTCCTTGCCAACCAAGCAGTTCTGTTGGAAACGGAGTGTCATCTGCACACATCTTCAAAATGTCCTATGTAAACAGACACTATATGGTACTAGTATAACTACATGCACCCAAGAGGAGGCAGACACAAGCATATTGTTTCATGTACATGACGTTGTCAATAAAGAACACACTAAGGTTTTGGATAGTTTTTGGTACTGGAAAGGTGTATCGATGCCTGGCTGCCTATAAGATATCTCATGACTTGGGTCCAGACAGATGCCTTTCATTGCCCGAGTGTTGTCTTTACCGGCTGTGACACGGTGTCTTCGTTCGGAGGTAGGGCAATAAATCATGTTGGACTATCTAAAAAGTAGCAAATGAAGACACACCCGTGTTATGCGTCTTAACAACAGAGCTCCACAGAGGACCAGTTTGAAATACTAGAATGCTTTATTGCTGTACGACTGTAACAGCAGCCTAATGAGGCACATAAAGTGCTTTTGAAAGAAAGAAAGAAGAGCTATCGATTAAATGCCTTCTACAAAGGCAGCCATTCTATAGCATGTTAAAAGGACAGTGTATCAGACATCACACTGTTGGAGCCTGATGCTAGTTTGTTCACCAGAAGTCCCACCACTAAATGAATAGGTATGATATCAAGGTAAGACTGTCAGCTGGGACCAATGTGGAGAACCTTGCCTGGGACAACCAGTGCATGCAGAGAACTCATTATATGTTTAGAGTAGATGTAGAAACGTGTGTGGAGTGCACTACTTTCTACCAGTGTGGTAACAAATGTGACCACGAAAGACTGCACAAGCAAGTATAGGGAGAACAAAAATAACTTTGATTAGCTTATATTCTGGAACTGCCCCTGAAATTTGTATAAAATATCACCTCTACATAATGTACAATAGGCATATCCATAAATTGGTGTAATTAGTTCCGAAAAGAACACAAAATATGGTAAATTCAGACAAAATAGCCACCTTGGCTAACAAAAGATAAATCTGCAATGTCCTTATATCTAATGTGTTTCTCTAGGATATGTCCTAGCACCATGCAAAGTTGCAGGTTTTTATCATCAAAGGCATAATTTTGTCACATATCCTCTGGACTAAAAGAAGCCATGTACGGACAACTTTCTGCTAAGTAGACCATGTTCTTCGTACTTTATATTTTTGGTTTCGTTTTCAGCGAAAAGGTACTATGTTTCCCTGATCTGTGAACATTGTTTTGTTAGGTGGTAGGGTTTTTTCGGATATTAATGTATGGGGTAAGGTAGATTTAATTAAATTATAGTTAAGCTCGAGTTTAGTAATTTAGGGGATGGTTTTTATTTTAAGTTCTAAAATCTAATTCGTTATAAAAGACCTCTTTCATATTCCACTGCGCATATCCGTGTCGCGGAGCAACTCATGGACACTAACCGTGAATTCATGCGAGATCTCTCAAAAATAGGCATGGTTACAAATTGGGGGGGGGGGGGGGGGGCATAGACAATGGGAGGCCACACAATAGGAATGTGAATATCTGTCGGTATCCAACAAAGACTTTTTGGAGACATTTGTGAAGTATTGCTTATCACGAAATAAAAATAATAGTTTGTTGTTAACGCCCGAGAAACTATAGGTTCGGATCCGTACACAATACATATCGGATATGGGCTGAAATAATATTAATTTATGTTAAACATGCACATCGTCCTAATACTTTTTTATGAGTTGTTTAATTCGTGGTAATGCTTTTATTTTCAAATGATTTCGTATTTGTTGGAGAGCTTGGTAAATATGTAGACATTTTCTTTTGTCTAAAAGTAATTTTGTATTTCAGGGTAATACCTTTATGCGCATTCAAGTTTTGTTATTTGTGGACATCTAATCTCGGTGACTCTAGCTGGATTTGTGATGTTATATCATTTCATTTAAATCTGAAAAAACAACAACATCAAAACAATTATTCGATGGAAGGTATTATTTAAACATCCAGTCAGTGTATTCAGCAAAATGTTGAATCTATACAAAATATACTGAATCTAAAAATATATTCTATTAATATACTTAAAATTGTCTTTGTTATTGGTTTTATTGTTCGTCCTATTATCATCATCATCAACATCATTATTATTATTATTATTATTATTATTATTATTATTATTATTATTATTATTATTATTGTTGTTGTTGTTGTTGTTGTTGTTGTTGTAGAGGTAAACAAGCAAAACTACCATTGTGGACGGCAGAAATATATCAATCCGTAATGCGTAGTTTGTTTTAATGCAATAAATGTGATCAACTAGTGGGTTGTTTCCATTAATAATTACATATGAGACGAAGTAAAAATAAGCCTATTTTAATTACACGGATTTGAAATATACATCAAAATACATCATTTATACGCATAGTCCAACTGCCAATTGGATATATTTCTTTTAATGGAGTTGTGTAGCGATGGGTATCCCTTTTGAAAGTCTACCCGATGAAACACAGTCAGTTATGAAGGAAGGAACTGTTTTATTTTACAACGCCCTCGACTCATTTTATTTATGGTTATATGACGTCGGACATATGGTTAAGAATCACACATATAATGAGAGAGAAAACCCGTTGTCTCCACTTCATTTGCTACACTATTCGATTAGCAGCAAGGGATCTTTTATATGCACCATCCCACAGACATGATAACACATACCACGGCCTTTGATCTATCACTCGTGGTGCACTGCCTGGAACGAGAAATAGTCCAATGGGTCTACCGATAGGAATCGATCGCTAACCGACCGCGCGTCTTGCGAGCGCTGTACCACTGGGCTACGTCCCACCCCTCATTATTATGATGTCTGATATATCCATTAACAGAAACCGTGTTGAAATCCATACTATTTAAACATGCCAACAAACACTTTCTTTCTTCTTTCTTTTAAATCATTTAAAACAAATGACTACGGAAAATAATGCATATCTGAACTGTTCTTTCTTTGGGGCTCCGTGTACATTTTGCATCTGTGGAAGCTGCTATATGAGTACCGGAGGAGTGCAAACTTGGCACCTTTAGCATTTTAACATATTCAAGATGGCTGCTATATGAGTACCGGAGGAGTGCAAACTGGGCACCTTTAGCATTGTAACATATTAAAGATGGCTGCTATATGAGTACCGGAGGAGTGCAAACTTGGCACCTTTAGCATTGTAACATATTCAAGATGGCTGCTATATGAGTACCGGAGGAGTGCAAACTTGGCACCTTTAGCATTTTAACATATTCAAGATGGCTGCTATATGAGTACCGGAGGAGTGCAAACCTGGCACCTTTAGCATTTTAACATATTCAAGATGGCTGCTATATGAGTACCGGAGGAGTGCAAACTTGGCACCTTTAGCATTTTAACATATTCAAGATGGCTGCTATATGAGTACCGGAGGAGTGCAAACTTGGCACCTTTAGCATTTTAATATATTCAAGATGGCTGCTATATGAGTACCGGAGGAGTGCAAACTTGGCACCTTTAGCATTTTAACATATTCAAGATGGCTGCTATATGAGTACCGGAGGAGTGTAAACTTGGCACCTTTAGCATTTTAACATATTCAAGATGGCTGCTATATGAGTACCGGAGCAGTGCAAACCTGGCACCTTTAGCATTTTAACATATTCAACATGGCTTGTATATGAGTACCGGAGGAGTGCAAACCTGGCACCTTTAGCATTTTAACATATTCAAGATGGCTGCTATATCAGTACCGGAGGAGTGCAATATTGGCACCTTTAGCATTTTAACATATTCAAGATGGCTGCTATATGAGTACCGCAGGAGTGGAAACTTGGCACCTTTAGCATTGTAACATATTCAAGATGGCTGCCATATGAGTATCGGAGGAGTGCAAACTTGGCACCTTTAGCATTTTAACATATTCAAGATGGCTGCTATATGAGTACCGGAGGAGTGCAAACTTGGCACCTTTAGCATTTTAACATATTCAAGATGGCTGCTATATGAGTACCGGAGGAGTGCAAACTTGGCACCTTTAGCATTTTAACATATTCAATATGGCTGCTATATGAGTACCGGAGGAGTGCAAACTTGGCACCTTTAGCATTGTAACATATTCAAGATGGCTGCTATATGAGTACCGGAGGAGTGCACCTTTGGCACCTTTAGCATTGTAACATATTCAAGATGGCTGCTATATGAGTACCGGAGGAGTGCAAACTTGGCACCTTTAGCATTTTAACATATTCAAGATGGCTGCTATATGAGTACCGGAGGAGTGCAAACTTGGCACCTTTAGCATTTTAACATATTCAAGATGGCTGCTATATGAGTACCGGAGGAGTGCAAACTTGGCACCTTTAGCATTTTAACATATTCAAGATGGCTGCTATATGAGTACCGGAGGAGTGCAAACTTGGCACCTTTAGCATTTTAACATATTCAAGATGGCTGCTATATGAGTACCGGAGGAGTGCAAACCTGGAGGAGTGCAAACCGGAGGAGTGCAAACTTGGCACCTTTAGCATTGTAACATATTCAAGATGGCTGCTATATGAGTACCGGAGGAGTGCAAACTTGGCACCTTTAGCATTTTAACATATTCAAGATGGCTGCTATATGAGTACCGGAGGAGTGCAAACTTGGCACCTTTAGCATTTTAACATATTCAAGATGGCTGCTATATGAGTACCGGAGGAGTGCAAACTTGGCACCTTTAGCATTTTAACATATTCAAGATGGCTGCTATATGAGTACCGGAGGAGTGCAAACTTGGCACCTTTAGCATTGTAACATATTCAAGATGGCTGCTATATGAGTACCGGAGGAGTGCAAACTTGGCACCTTTAGCATTTTAACACATTCAAGATGGCTGCTATATGAGTACCGGAGGAGTGCAAACCTGGCACCTTTAGCATTTTAACATATTCAAGATGGCTGCTATATGAGTACCGGAGGAGTGCAAACCTGGCACCTTTAGCATTTTAACACATTCAAGATGGCTGCTATATGAGTACCGGAGGAGTGCAAACCTGGCACCTTTAGCATTTTAACATATTCAAGATGGCTGCTATATGAGTACCGGAGGAGTGCAAACCTGGCACCTTTAGCATTTTAACATATTCAAGATGGCTGCCAAAATACAGACCTGAAAATATATCTGATACTTGCAATCACCTATGACAAACCTGTCGCCTATGACTGGGTTTGAGGGTCAATTAATTACTTTTGAACTACTCCCAGCTAAGATATTTGATTTAAATTCAAGATGGCCATCACTATAACAATAATTTATAAGGAAAATGCAAGATTTTTGTATTAGTGATAGCTTTAATCCAAATGGTCGCCAAAACAGTACTTTTTAATTTAAATACAGAGTATTAAGTTGCAAGGAATTCAGTTATTACACAATAATACTTCTAATACAGAGATTTTATCACTGTTTGAATCCAAAATGGCTGTAAATAGAAAGAAGAACCATGCTATGTATTTGCATTAGATAAGTTTTAATCCATCTCTGTAAACATTATCTAAAATATCATGTAAACTAATGATTCTTAAGCCGCCTGCTACATCTTTGTGGTGGACAATCTAGACATAATGATGCGTAATATAATTATGTTTATAATGCCAATCTTAATTTGATAAATAAACAATGATTGACGGTTAGCTAGGAACTGTGGGATAACATTTGTAGCATTTCCATGTTCTGTCCCTTGATAATGAGTATCCATTCCAGTGACAATAACAAATTGTCTCAGCAACTATATAATTCGTCCAACATCAACTTTGCGTACCATATCGTTACCAAAATGATTGTTGCCCAAAATAGTATTTGATTCTGAAAATACACGACAATGATTGGTGGCCAAGTAATGTAGACACAGAGAAAACTTCACTTTGAACACCACAATACCCAGTCAGCGCAGTTTGTTAAAATATCTGCATCGAATCAGCAGCATTTGTTTCAGAGAGGGCGGGTTTCATTCCACATGGCATAGCTATATGTGGAAGTGATGCACGGTAAATGCTTCATTTTCTCACTACCCAGTGTCTGTAGCATCTGCATGCGACAACACATTCTGTAGCTGTTCTGATGACTTATGCATGCCAACATTTAAATCGGCAAGTTAACAAATTTTATTATTTAAAGGGACAGACATAAAGGTATATTTTTCGCCTAGACCCTAGTTTCAACCGTAAAAATGGACACTAAGTTTGGTTAATTTACAAAGATGTAACACATTTGGA
>NC_054711.1:21413476-21429304 GCF_016097555.1 Gigantopelta aegis
CATAGTCCTTCGATATTGACGTAAAACCCTATTTCCGTGGCAAAATTGCTCCATGTCAAATCGATAAAAACCCACTGAAAAACTAGTGCTATAGCAGGTTTATCGTGCACTGCAATTGTAACCTGGTAGTAGCCTAGGGTTACCGAATCTTCTGCACGTGAAACACGCAATAAAAATAACCCATATGTTTTGCTGATAGTCCGGCAGATATGTGAATGAATTGTGCCTTTGATGATACAAGTGTGAGCTTTGGCACACTGTTAGAACATGCCCTATGGAAAATATTTAGCTATAGGGCCATCGCAGATTTGTCCTATGGACCACCAGTTGTTATTGTACCAGAAGCTCAGGTTCTAGACCACCTAGGGTCTTGATTCCTTTTGCTAATCTTACATTTTTAAGGATGAGGAATGTAGTGGTACTATTTACAACACGATACTGGCCTGAGACTCATGGCGAATATCACTGTATTGTGATGTTGAGTGGGCTTTACATCAAGATGGCGACACTCAATACACTTGGCGATCTCCTGGAGGGGAGCGGGTGGACAGGAGCACTGGTACAAGCTGGGGTTGCTACTCCTGGAACAGCAGATTCCCTTCTGAAGGCTTCTCACATGACACACACCCAAAGAGCTCACCAAGTCACCGCCAGCAGCCTATATCTTCTCCTGAAGAAGGCCGACACTGAGCACAACAATAACCTGGACAACGGAGATGATTTGATGTCCTTGGAAGACTGGTGCAATGAAAGAGTTATGCCAGGTCCCCAGTTTCACTTCTGGTTCATCATCCTGGAGCTGGACATAAATGTGATGGTCTACGTGCGACCAATAAGAGAAGCCAACTTCCTACCTTTATATAGATGCCATGACTAGCATTGTGCCTCAGTTCTTCGCCTTGGTACACAGCCACTATGACAGATTGATATCAGTCCACTTGTGTGACATGATTAAGCTGAAAGGTAATCATCCTGCTGTTCACAGCCAGTTTCTGAAACGAAAGTTTGCCGTGAAGAAGATGACACAGAGCTTCTCTGCTATTGCCATTGACCAGGCTCACGAGCAGAACAATGCCTCTGTGAAAGGTAACAGTGGTGCTGTGGGACTGACAGAGAACGTTGCAGCCCTGTGACGCTGGATGGTGTCTGGTCCAGAGATGGCACGTGTGATTGGAGAGTATAAAGCCTCCACTGAGAAGAGAAAGGGCACTGACATCCGGCACCACAAGCAAACTAAACATGCACAAATGGCACAAGATGTTAAAGCACTGACCGGTGCAATAGAAGACATGGGCAATCCATTCTGTGAAAACAGCAGTGTAGATCTTCTCGTACTGAATACCAGAGACATTGCAGATGCAGCAGTCATCGACACTATGAGCCAGATTAAGATACTTGGACCGGACCGGTATAACACCTATGTCAGCGAACGCCTGGTCAACCTCACAAAGCCCTTCAACGATCCTATCGAGAGGAACATTATCCCTCTATTCATCTGGCCTCCAGTCCGAGAGAAGTCCAGGTCCCAACAACAGCTCTCATCCCTGAATAATGACTGCTCCCTGTTCTCTAGGCTGTATATTGCATCGCAGATAAGTGATGGGAATCTGGATGAGTTCTTTGAGCATGAAAACCAGGCATGTCCACCAGCATTGTCGCAAATGGGCAAGCTGAGAACTGGTACCAAGTCAGCCTTGGTGGGCTGTTTGGAGGATCTGGTTCCTTCACAAGCAAATGCATCCAAACCCACAGTACAGGGCATCATCTTTGATGGGGCTGAACTCTTGAACATGATATGGCCTGGTGCAGCTAAGACATTTTCCGATTACGGGCAGCAAGTGTTGTCACCATACATCCTGTCTCAGCTGCAGCATGTCAGCATAGTTGATGTCATGTGGGATGAATATCTCCCTTATAATCTGAAGGCCGAAACACCCAGCAAGAGAGGAAATGGAGTTCGTAGAGCCATCCAGTGCCATTCCTGGAAACCTGCCAGAGTTTCTGCACATCAACAACAAAGCTGAGCTGTTCTCCTTCCTGGCTACTAGTGTGACAGACCTTGACACTGAAAAGCAAATAATCAGCACCCATCATGCTGAAGTCCTCTGTACTCCGCTCCAAGATATATCAGGTCTTGCACCATGCAAACATAAGGAGGCTGATACCCGCATTGCACTGCGCCTAGAAGATGCTGTGAAGGAATGGTATACCAAGGTGTCATTACGCACAGTTATCACGGATGTGCTAGTACTGGCAGTAACAACAGCCCAATGCCTCAACATCACTGAACTGTGGGTAGCCTTTGGAATTGGGAAATGTTTTAGGTATTTAGCAGCTCATGACATGGCGAGGGTACTTGGTCTGGATCGATGCATAGCCTTACCAAACTTCAATGCCTTTACTGGATGTGACACGGTGTCATTATTTTGGTGGCAGGGTCAAGAAGACGGAGTGGGATACATGGACGACCTTTGATGACGTCACTAGAGCCTTCTGTGCTTTGGCTGCCACCCCAGATGCCTCAGACGACTGGATGGAGCCTCTGGAGCGATTAGTGGTATTGCTTTATGACCGCACTACCAGCCAGGAATCAGTTAATGAGGCACGCAAGAAAGGTAGAACAATTGATGGACTTCCCCCAACAAAAGCAGGATTGATTCAGCACACAAAGAGGGTTGCCTACCAAGCTGGTCACTGCTGGGGACAGATGATGGTTGCAGCCCTTGAACTCCCATCCCCATGTGACTGAGGGTGGATGAGGAAGGACACAGGTGGATGGGACGTTCGCTGGAGCATACTACCAGAAGCGACTCCTCCGCTGTGGTTCCAAAAGCGGGTGCAGAGGACAGTGCAAATGTGTCAAGACAGCACTTCAGTGCACTGCTCTTTGCCACTGTGGTGGACTGTGTTTACAGAACTAACGTTGCATTTCATTGCAAACCTGTAATACTACCATGGAAGGCCTTATTTGATTAATAATGGAGGGATTGTCGTGGACTTGTCCTCAACACTAACATGTCAAACAACATAGGGACATGCAATATTAATTCTCAAGATACAGCATAATGTCGTAAACTATGTGTTCATATAAATAAATACCAAAGTATTATATACAAAACATTGGGAAGTACTGCATTGTACTCTCACATGTCACTGTTCGAAAGCACGTATACCTCCGCCAACATTAAACATGTTGATGGTTTTATTATTATTTCCCTGAATGCTAGATATATGTAGTTAGGTAGTTGCTAGTATGTTGTAAACAGAGTCACTGCATTCCTGATCCTTAAACATGTAAGAGTAGCCACCGGAATCAAGATCCTAGGTGGTCTAGAACCTGAGCTACTGGTAAAATAACAACCGGTGGCCGCCATTAGGGCATGCTCTAAGGGTTTAATCGTTTTGACGTGTGTGTGTGCCAACCGTATGTGAGCCTTGGCAACGGGAAGTGGAAAATTCCAAGGCGTTTGAAACGTGCCCATATATAGACATGGCGTGGGAACACCATAAGTCATCTCAGAACGTGTTCAAACACGTCTTGACCTCGAGATAGCGTGGGGACGCTACCGTGGGGCCTATACAAAGCCCAATTCATGGCGTTTGCCATTCGCTCAGCGACACTGAGAATAATTAAAATTAAAATAATGTGTAATTTTATTTCTTGGGGTAATCCTCGTTTTTTTTTTTTTCGGGGGTTCATCCCCCTGGAATCTGAAAAGATACAAATATAAAAACACAATATACATAACTGATTAACGTTTACAGACCACTAAAAGAACAAAACAGATTATGGTTTAAAATATATTAATTATAAATATTGCAATCATATTTTATATCTATATATATATATATATATATATATATATATATATATATATATATATATATATATATATATATATATATATATAAAATAATCTCAAAATATGGGGTTCATTTGTGTTGACTTTGTAATGACGGTGATGAGTCTAGGAATCTGAAAATATAAATCACAGACAGGTGGTTTACTTTTAGAGATAGTATGAAATTAACTTATTTTTTATGGTTACTCACAATGTCAAATAGGGTGCCATTTTTGGACTGTAACCGTCCGATCTTTTGTAAAACTCCCCTATCTTCGTCTGCCGTCTTGTAAAAGATCCAAAATAAACAAAAGATATGTAATATAAAGTTAACAACATTATTGAATCTTGTTTTATTTATGATTAACAATATTGAAACCAATGTATATTTATAGATTTTATACTTATGATTCGCCCACGACGCCCGCCTCCAAAATAGGCAATTCTTCCAGGATTTTTTCGATACTGTAAACAAAAATAATAAAATTAAAATGATAACTGCTTGAATAAAATTTGTGATAATCTGTCTATGTATATATTTATATAAACGTTAAGGTATTTTTAAAAATCAATAAGTCAATAAATCAGTAAGTAAGTAAGTAAAAATTACTTACGAAGAGCAGTAACCGCACACGACACAATATAATTCCTTTGAGGTGTGGCAAGTCATTTTTTTTTGTCTTCTAAAATCTAAAAAGTGCCAAATGACCGCATATCTGCGGTATATAAAGGATGCCTACACAAAGAATTTTGCCGTGAATGGTCAATTTTGAAAAAATGATGATGTGTTTATTCTTTTTTTAACATTCATTGGAAGAACATTTGAAAAATCAATTTAGAAGAAGCTCATTGACGGATTTCGAAAATAAACAAGATTGTGACTCAAGAGTGATACACGTGTTGCGATTTATTTGACAGATCAGCTGTTCCGTCTAATTTTTTGGTCTTCTTACTGAACACAACTATTTGATGTACGTTTTTATGCGAACGTCTGTCGTTCGCACGCTGAGGGTGTTTATTTATATCACTGGGCAATCTGTCGTGTTTAACTGTGATCTGGTATGGAAACTGGCTGAAAACAAAAACGGATGTCTGTGGTTCCCGAGACCATTGGCTTGTTTTGCCCCCCTAATGGTTAAACACAGAGAGGGAGAGAAACGATATGCCACACGTGCTTAATCCATTAACTCGGCGAAAGGCAGTAACACGAGTAACACGAGTAACACATGTCGATCAAAGGGAATTAACTGCATTTAAAAAAAAATAGTGTTCGCATTATAACCCCAAGAGTTATCCCACTTTACCATATATGTTTAAGTCAATATATATATATATATATATATATATATATATATATATATATATATATATTTATATATATATATATTTTTTTTTTTTTTTTTTTTTTTTTTTTTTTTTTTTTTTTTTTTTTTTTTGCGATAAGTCCATGTTATATATTATTAGAATATTTTTGGATCGTTCGTAGGCCACAGTTTGAGAGAGGGTCGTGTTTGTTTTCAGTCATGTAAAATACTGAACAGTTCGTCGCTGCCTTTGCCCACAGTAGAGACCTGGAACTCTTTGCCGAGTGGAACCACATAGGCCATTTGCAATGTGTCAAAGACAGGTTGGTCCAACTAAAATTCGAGGAGATGATGAACGAAATGGATCTTAAGGCAGAGGTGGCTTTTACGGACGAAGAGGTCCAGGAGGCCGTGGAAAATCTTCAAAAGATCACCTCTGAATAAAAGGAAGAAGTCTACACCAGGGCTTCTAGAATACGGTGGCCCGATGCCCGAGGCCATTGGTTTTTGGATTCGGGCCAGTAAAAAGTTATTTTGTGAGATCCCGATGGCAAGTGATAATTTTTTTTTACAAAAAATCTACAACGCTTGGAGTTGGCTCGTACGAAAACAAAAGAAACATCTACAAGCCAGTTCTTTCGATTTGCTATCACATGCGATATTTCACTAACAAATAGTTGGCAACCAGTAATCTTTGACCCATTGATGACATCAGTATACCTACCGATGTAACTTTATTCAAGTTATAAAGTGTAAACACTGAAAAAAACAAAAAAACTTTATTGCTTGCCGCCATGTTCTTATTTACACTGGTACCCAAAGATTTGTTACTCTAATGTTAATAGTAGTACAGTGCAAGCGTAAAATGCGAAACGGTAACCAGTCTTTTATTAGTTTTTAAAGGATTTCCCATTCTTAAGTACATAAATATATACTCATTCATAAGTGATAGAATATTTATTTGTTTTTAATACTGTTAATTGTCGTAATATGTAACATGGATTATATATGTATGTATGTATGTATGTATATATGTGTGTGTATGTATATATATATAGATATATATAGATATATATATATATATATATATATATATATATATATATATATATATATATATATATATATATATATATATATATATAGATAGATAGATATATAGATATATATATTAACTTAGGTGGTTTTAGTGGAAACAATTATTTAAAATTTTTAATAAGTAACTTTACTCTAAACTGATAAAAATGGTTTCATGGTTTTCTAAACAAACATAAAGTCTGCCTAATGAGCCTATGTGTTGTGCAAATTGACAAATTGATTACATATGATCTCAGTATGCAAAATGTACACTAAAAAGTTAATTATTTTAATTTACTGTTTTTTGTTTTGTTTTTTTATCAACAGTTAAAATTGGGCAAGTGAATTTTTTACCATGGCCAGTGAATTTTCAAATCCACTGGCCCAATGGCAAGTGAATTTTAAAAAAAATTCTAGAACCCCTGCTACACGGACCTCGAAATGGAGGAACTGGTCAGCCTTTTGATGGCCTATCAAGATGGCGTGCCACCAGTTAAACACGACTATGCCTCCAGGATGGTGACTTTTCAGAACATGGAAAAGGTCTACCATGTAACGTTTGTCATGCCATTTCGGAGGATGCCCAATCTCAGACGACACAGGGCGACGTGTCGTCAAAGACCCCAAGAAGATGACGCTTCACCCGAGAAAAAAATCGAAAATGGATGAACCCTCGACGCCGTCGGAACCACCCATCAAGAAACAGAGGATCATTAATCAGTTTGGGGCATTGGTCCAGCCGTGGTTGAAGACGACGGCAACAACAACAACAACAACCCAACATCAGGTGAAGTTCAGTGAACCCTGGCAGGGCAAAGGGATTCGGGAACTGCAAGATAATCTCCACGACATGTTTGACAAAGTCCTGCAAAAGATCAAACGTGACGTGTGACAAACGATGAGGGTCGCGTTATCATTCATCATTGTGATCTGAATGGACCCATCATCGTGCCACTACAGCCCCTGGAACATCTTGATGCCGAGGCGATCATTAAACTACTGGAAAAGGTGTTGAACAGTAACGACACCCTGGCACTGGACCAGTCCTTTCACATCACCATCGGGGTCGTCCAGATGCCACTTGGAGGGAAAGGAAACCCCATTACACAACAACAAAGGCACGGCAACTCCATCCAGATGAAGATGTCACTCTTCGAAATCGTCAATGACGACGAGCTGTGCATGTACCACGCCATTGCCGTCACCTGGGCAAAATTGCACATGGTCACCACCACCGAGTGGAAGGATCTCGTCAAAGTTCCCAATGCTGTGAATACGGTGAATATGATCCTAAAACACCGAAAGGTACCGGAATCGTTCTACAAGAATGTAAGAGACAAGAATCATGGTGAAAGGAAGAAACTGGCCGTCAAGCTCTGTGAACTCGCCGGGATCCACACCGACCAGCCATGCAGCCTCAACGAAATTCCAGCCTTGGAAATAGAAGAGTTTGCCGATGGACAACATGGAATGATAGTTTTGGATGATCTCATGCATCAAGTCTTGGAATAAAAAGACGCAGAACTGCTGTTTACTCAAGGATGTCACCACAGAGGACTGAGCGTTGTATTCATCACTCAGAATCTCTATGGACAGGGAAAGTCTGCCAGAACCATTGCTCTCAACACCTGGTACCTCGTTCTCTTTAAAAATGTGAGAGATACGTCACAGATGGTGGTGGACATGTCACCCCACGCTGATGATAAACTCAGACTGAGAACCAAGGTATTCCCTAACGAAGACACCGTCGTGTATGTGCCGAGAGTATAAATAGTGTGATATTTATGGTCGAGCATCACAATGTCTAAAGTCATTAGAGAGAACTGGACATTCATCCAGTTCCTGCTGTCTGGTAAATCGACGAAACTGAAAAGTCTGCTGCTGTAAAGCATTACCAAGGATCAACTGAGAACTCTGAAATTCATCGTTGCCAATATATTTCACAGTGACGTTCCCCTCTCCAAACAAGCACTCCAAAAGCTGAGGAAACACAAGAATGTGCTACGCGTGTTGGGTGACAAGACAATTTCTGAGAAAAAGAAGAAACAAGTGCTGCAAGTTGTAGTTGTCTTACTCGTGTTACAGAGTGTGGCACCCTTCCTAAGCGTTGCATGATGCAACATGTGACCAAACACATTCTGGTTACTCAAGAAAAATACAAGTGTCTGTTAAAAGGAGAGATGATGAATGTCCCACGTCAGGAAGAGGATCAAGATAAAAAAGGGCTTGAACAGACGGTGCCTCCTGGATACGTGACTGACGTGCAAATCAAAACTGCACCACCCATACGAAAACGCGAGCCACCTCCAGGCATACATCAGGAATGAAAATGGAAGAAGAAGAAGTCACCAGAATGAAAGCGTAAGAAGAAAATAACACAGTTTAAATGAAATCGTTGTAATGTGTAATAAAGGTCTGCTCCTTAACCCTTATCTCCACTGTTGGAAACGGGAGCCAATAAATGTTTGAAAATATATCTGTTGTGTATTTTTGATGTTATATGGATGTTGTGTTGATGTTGTATTGATGTTGTAGTAAAGACAAAATGCAGTGCCATACCTCCCAACCGTCCATCGATTCGAGCGAGACTTGTGTGGGCTAGTGGTATTCTGGTTTGGTTTTTCATTTATTTCTAAATTACAATCACTCAATACATTATAACTACTACACATATATAAAATGGACACACATAGGGTTACATAGATAGCCCTGAATGGCAAAAGCTACAATGTATAATGATTCTCGTGTCTGAACAAATATGGATCAGCATTCAGAGCACATTCCAACTGTAACGTGTTCATGGTTCCACGTACAAGACGTTCATGACTCCGTCGATTTGAAGCAGAAGGTTGTCTTCCCAGTAGATCAAACAGTTGACCGTTTCTGGCAAGGTCTTTTTAAACTGTAAGTCCAGTCATAGATTACCCCTTTTTATACAATCCAGGTATTCTTACCTTTAAGTGGTAAGGTTCCAACGTGAATTGATACAGAGCATATCCACTTCTAAAATCCTCTTTGTCCATGTCCAGTCCTATGGAATCTCTTCCTTCAAACAGGTTGTTGTAGGCCGAGATGTACTGATTATTACCCACGTGTAGAGGTTGAGCCGGTAACGATTCACCATTCACGTAGAGGGCGATTGTGTCAAGATCATACATGGGCAAATTGAATCAATTCTTGGTGTAACTGCCATTCACTGCTTCTGCAGAGACCAGTGCCACCACGACTTTGTTGGGACATTTGTTTTGAAACAAGTGATCCCAGGTGAAACTCAGTTGTCCTTTAGGAATGGAGGCCACTTTGATGTCGCTCTTTGTGAAAAGATATTTGGCTTCTGTGTCCTGCAGTGTTTTGGCGTGGGCCGTGATGATGGTCATATTGGGTTGCACTTTGCAGACTCTACTGTCAACAGATGGAAGGAATGTCTGGTCCGGAACAGTTTGATCTGTAGATTGACACCATTGATGAGATAACGTTTAACGTCAAAAAAGTATTTGTACAGAGGCCCTTCCATATCCACGGTGTGACTCGATTCATATAATGTACCTCTGTTAACGAGTCCTACGTTGATACCTGTTATTGGGTCTGTGTCGTCTATAGTATCAGACGAGTCTTTGTAGTAGAGCTGAGACTGAAGAGATGATTCCTTGGCCGTGGACGTGTCATTCAACAACACTTTCAGATAACTCTTGTAAGGGTACAGATTGGTCGAGGTGGTGATGAGTTTTCCATTGAGTGTCAGGTCCACTTGAAACCATAAACTCTGGAGCGACAGATTGACGGGTACCACTTTTTCATCTTTGACCAGAGCACTGCCATCGGCTTTGGTGATTTTGGCTTTCACGTGTAGATTGGTACATTTCAGGTCGATGTAATCGATGCCTTGTCCATACACGTTAAACTCCATGGGACTGCTCTCCGTCGTGATCGACATGCAAAATGAAGGTTAACAGAGGCATGTTTTGTTTCAATATTCTCTTTCTGGTTGCATCTGTCACAACCGGTGATGCAATCAATTTGATCATGTTCACATAACCGTTGTTGGGGTTAGACTGTAAAAGCCTATGTTTTTGTCCTGTCTTGACGTTAATGCGACCTTCAAGTAATTCTCAAGCGAACGTCACAAAGGCCAACATCTGTTCTCCACTCATACCATTCAGCAATGCCAAAATCGTGAATGTTTGTCATCAGTTTCAAATATTCGAAATGTTTTAATACATACTGGGCCATCTTTCAAAATGAAAAGGGTTGTGGCTGCATGTGAAGTGTCACCATCACTGGTCCCATGATGAATGAGGCTGTGTTACCATCTGCATCTTCTATACAGATGTTCACGATCTGTAGATCTTCAAGTCTCAGAGGTATGTAATGACATTGTGAAAACTGAAATTATCTTTCTTTTTTATCCCCCCCCCCCCCCCCCCCCCGAGCCATATTCGCCTCAAAAGAGGTTCTTTTCATTCGCCAACGTGTGAACTGTGACAAATGTTGGAACACACGTAAATACTGTGACAGTCCGATTTTCTCGAGACATCCCAATTCTGTACAGTGATTTCGGTGGCTGCTACCACCTACTGTCCAAACGTAGTCTGTCATAAAGACTGACTCTAAAAGACCAGGGTTGGTTGTCTGAAAAGTAAGTGGTGCTATCGGTACTTCGAATAGTGATATTCTTATCCATGGTGCTTCCCCTGCGTGTGCTGTAACCTCACCGTGGTGCAGGGGTGTAACATTCTCTTTGAGAATGGCCAATACAGCACAAAATTGAAGTTTAGAGTAAAATTCGGTGTCCGTAAAATTCTGTGATATTTGTATTTGTATTTTTGCACAGTTCTTTACACTGTTTTTGTTTAAACCTTGAATTTTTATATTGATGTTGATCATCACTTTATTTATTTGCATTACCATAGTTTGACACCCAATAGCCGATGTATTTTTCGTGCTGGGGTGTCGTTAAACATTCATTCATTCATTCATTCATTCATTCATTCATTCATTCATTCATTCATTCATTCATTCATTCATTCATTCATTCCATGGTGCTTGTAAGATTTAATCTTAGGATTCGATAACAGATACTCCAAGCTACTACCGAGTAGTGCCGTCCACAAGTTGGAATTACTTCGTTCTAGAGATAAAATTAATTAACAATGCACGTAATGACCACGACGTAAATGATGATGATTTGAGAAAAGAAAACGGTTTCCGATTTGGCCACACGTTTTCCCAAAAACGTCCAGGTATCGCCAGAATGACTCGAGACAGAGGTCGTGCTTCCACGGTTGCTTCCATGCTAATGAAAGTCAAACATGTGTTGGGTCCTTTTATACCATCTGGTACTGAATCAGGTCGGTTTCAGGAATCCAAAATTTATACTTGCTGGGCCAGTGAAGCCACTTGACCAGCACTTCTTTCCGTTTTTCAATACCTCCTGTATTCTCTATACCTGGTCGGGATTTTCTGTCACCTTTTGAAGCTCGGCTGCATAGAATGTCCCTTCGATAGAATCACCTCCCCAGTCCTTGAGTTTTTACATACTTTGTTTTGAGACCAGTATCTTCTTTCGATATTCCCAATTGAACTTACTCCTTACTTGACTGATTCTCACCTTGTTTCCCACTTCAAATGTGAAGTTTGACTTTTTCTTTGGGGATTTATCGGACTTCTTGATAAGATATTGAGATAATCTGACTTCGCCCTCGTTTCTCTTAGTGACACTGGCAGGACTCTGTCCCAACCTGCGGTGTTGCCTGCGATTATAACTCTGTAACACGTCCAGATATCCGTAAGAAACTGTTTTTAACATGTATCTGTAAATGCACATTTTGATGGTTTTGATCACGTGTTCGGCTTAGCTGGCCTGTGTTTCGTTTAAGGAAAACAGCTGAATGACACCACGTCCTTTAAAGAACCGTTTGATCACATGTCCCGTGTATTCGGATTCTATATCGGACTGAAATATCTTGGTCCGTCTGTCTTGGGATTCCCACAATTTTGTAAGTGCTTCGACCATCGATGCGGTCGTTTTGGACTTGAGTGGATAGATCGAAAGATATCTGGAGAACAGATTGATGACGATCAGTAAATATTTGAACCAATCGTTATATTTGGCCCAGCTGACCATGTCAGCCAGTGACTGTCTAACCCTTCCACTATCGTCTGGTTTCGTGGAAACTTACGTCGCACCTGTCTCGTCATGGTGTAGGTCTCTTGACGTCTCAGCCATTGCTTGATACGTTTTAGAGAAATATTAAATTTCCCCTCCTTTTTCACGACCATGTAGAATTTGGCCGGTCCCGATAAACTACCCGGATGTTTGGGATCGTAAGTACTCTTCCGAATCAGCCATTTCGTACAAATGACATCTGTTTCTAACAACACCCATAGTTATAGCAAAACACAAAACAAACAAAACTAAAAATGATTAAACTTTTATTTTTACTACAGTTCAAACATACAAGCAATAATTGTTTATAGAAGCATCGTGGTCACCCTTCGAATAAATGGACATCTCGGGGACAGTCTGTAATGTTCCATCATCTGACTTCTGCCATCCGTAGGCCCGTAGTCCACAATAGTAGCAGACGACGGCATTGTGGTCTCCCGTGTAGAAGAAACTCGCCTTGACGAGTTCCCTCGGTCTCTCTCTCATCTGGAGTGGCCACCGACCAAATGTGTAGAGACGTCTATAGAATCCTCTCATTTCGGGACGATGGCAGAACAAGTAATGTCTCGAAAGGCCATCCCATTCGTGATCGGCGTCGTAGACTTCATCGTAGGGAGCCAAGTCCATTTTATATTCTCGAGCAGCATCCTTCTGATCCATGGGTTCTTCGTCCACGGGTTCACGGGTATCCATGGGTTCTTCATCCACGATTTCACTGGGTTCACGAGCAGCATCCATTTGATCAATGAAATGTTCTTCTGGTTTAGTAGCCACTCTTTTGCATTTGATCGTGTGTCTTTCGGAACATTTGCATACCAAGACATCGCCACCGCTGCTACAACTCCTGTTATTGCTGCTGTCCATTCTCGAATATCCCGATGCCATCTCTGGAGCGCACGACTTCACTCTACAACGGTCGACTGACGAATGACGAACAGTTCTAAATCTAAGGCTTATATACACAATGTTTGAACATGTCCAAACACGTCCTGGGTTTTTCCGGTGACGTCACCGATCTTGTCTGGACACGTCTAATATCTTGCATTGCATTCCGAACACTCTATGGCACCCATTAGATTCTGATGATCTTGGTGACACGGTATGGCGTCTCTCAGTTCGGGCACAAAGTCGTAGATAGTGTCAAGGCATTTCTGGAGCTCTTTCCACTGTTCGGCAGTCAGTCGAGTGCCTCGACCGGAGAGTTTCAGTTCTTTATCACAATACCACCACTGACGAATATCCACGCCGGCATAACTACGTATGACGTAGATGTTCCCACCGAGATGTTGTGATGGTTCCCGTTTGGAGGTGGCCAGTTCCTACAACTGTTTCATCGACAGAGAAACGCCTTTCTTGGTGGGAAAATGTTTTCCACGGTCCTCGTCGAACTGAAGAACGTGAATGGCAATGTCCCCCTTCCACAGTTTAGCCACGACGTAGACATCTCATTTCGTTTTCTTCGTTTTTGACAAGGGCCTTGGTAGTGTTTCTGTTATATCTCGATGCCATTTTATATATAATATTATATATCGTAAGTATCATCAGCGGTATACGTCTACTCTCCAGCAGTGTCACTGAGCGAGTGGCAAGCGTCCTGAATCTGGGTTTTTTTAATAGGCCCCCAAGGTAGCGTCCCCACGCTATCTCGAGGTCAAGACGTGTCTGGACACGTTTTGGAATGACTCATAGTGTTCCCACGCCATGACCATATATGGGCACGTTCCAAACGCCGTGGAATATTCCACTCCCCGTTGCCAAGGCTCACATTTGTTTGACACACACACACACACACACACACACACACACACACACACACACACACACACACACACACACACACACGTCAACACGATTAAACCCACGCTATCTTGCCATCTGATTAACGACTTCCGCCCCATCTGTTTCCTGTATAGACCCCCGCCGGCTAAAACACTCATAAAACCAACACTGTTTTGTCAAAAAACAATGATATTATTACTGATGCTCAGTTTGGTTTCCAACCCAAGTTTGGTACTGTTGGTGCTATTTTTGCACTGCATTCAATTATTAGTAAGTATTTGTCATCTAAAAAGCGTCTTTATTGTGCATTTATAGATTTGAAAAAGGCTTTTGATACAATTAATTGGTCTAAGTTATGGTTTAAACTACATACGATTGATATAAGGGGCAAAGTGTTATCTGCTATTTATTCTATGTATCAGAACGTTAAATCGTGTGCTACTATTCATGGCTTTCAGTCAGATTACTTTTGTAATGGGTTAGGTTTGATGCAAGGTGAACTTTTGTCACCGATTTTGTTTTCTTTATATATCAATGATTTTGAAGTACATTTTATCCAAGGGAACTGTATACCATATGAGTGGCAGTCACTTAGTTTATATTTATTAATGTATGCAGATGATATTGTAATTTTTCAGAATCAATTGATGACTTGCAGTTACAATTAGACACTTTGCTAGATTATTCTAGAAAATGGGATCTACATGCAAATAATGCAAAGACAAAAGTTGTTGTTTTTAGAAATGTAGGTAAACTTAGAAAGAATGAAAAATGGTTCTACGATGATATTTGTATTGAAATTGTGAATAACTTTACATACCTGGGTATTGTATTAAATAATGATAACAAATTTAATATTGCTGAAAATATATTGTCTGAGCAAGGTAGAGAAGCTACTTTTGCATTAAAGCGAAATGATAAAGCTCTCTGTCTCAGTCCAGCAACTATGTTATCATTGTTTGATTGTTATATTGGTAGTATTTTTTATTATGAATCGGAAGTATGGGGTTCACACAAGGGAGCTAATATTGTACGTATTCATCTGGAATTTTGTAAAAAAAACCTGTTGGGTGTTAAAACATCTACATGCAATGTAATGATTTATGCAGAACTTTGTCGTTATCCATTAAGATACCTGCGGATACATAATATGATTAAATACTGGTGTAAGCTGTTAGTGACATCTAATTGTATATTGAAGAATTGTTCTGAATTTTTGTATGATAGAGTAGAAAATTATAAAGAACAAAACTGGGTATACCACATTAAAAAGGAATTGATTAATTTGGGTTTGGGGGATATAGGGTTTAATCAAGTACTATATCCTGGATGTTCATTTGTAATCAAACAAAGAATTCTAGACCAAGCTATGCAATATATTAGGAGTGAAATTGATATTTCGCCAAAATGCATTATGTACAAATAGTTTACAGATACATTCAATCTGCAATGGGTCATTAACGACTTCCTCATCATCTGTTTCTTGTACATCAAAGGACCCCCGACGGTTAACACACATCTGGCCGACATCCGGTGCTTCCTGACACAAAGGTCAGGTTCCCACGCCAATCCCACAGCTGTCCAAGTCATTAACCGAGTTAGATCTATGTACTCGAAGTAGGTCAAGGTTAGCGTCCCCGTGACGTCATACCCCACGCTT
>NC_054711.1:21429504-21439504 GCF_016097555.1 Gigantopelta aegis
ACGCTTCAACCCGAGAAAAAAAACGAAAATGGATGAACCCTCGACGCCGTCGGAACCACCCATCAAGAAACCACCCATCAAGAAACAGAGGATCATTAATCAGTTTGGGGGCATTGGTCCAGCCGTGGTTGAAGACGACGGCAACAACAACAACAACAACCCAACATCAGGTGAAGTTCAGTGTATACCATATGAGTGTCAGTCACTTAGTTTATATTTATTAGTGTATGCAGATGATATTGTAATTTTTTCAGAATCAATTGATGACTTGCAGTTACAATTAGACACTTTGCTAGATTATTCTAGAAAATGGGATCTACATGCAAATAATGCAAAGACAAAAATTGTTGTTTTTAGAAATGTAGGTAAACTTAGAAATAATGACAAATGGTTCTACGATGATATTTGCATTGAAATTGTGAATAACTTTACATACCTGGGTATTGTATTAAACTATAATAACGCATTTAATATTGCTGAACAAATATTGTCTGAGCAAGGTAGAGAAGCTACTTTTGCATTAAACCGAAATGTTAAAGCTCTCTGTCTCAGTCCAGCAACTATGTTATCATTGTTTGATTGTTATATTGGTAGTATTTTGTATTATGAATCGGAAGTATGGGGTTCACACAAGGGAGCTAATATTGATCGTATTCATCTGGAATTTTGTAAAAAAAAACTGTTGGGTGTTAAAACATCTACATGCAAAGTAATGATTTATGCAGAACTTTGTCGTTATCCATTAAGATACCTGCGAATATATAATATGATTAAATACTGGTGTAAGCTGTTAGTGACATCTAATTGTATATTGAAGAATTGTTATGAATTTTTGCAAAACTGGGTATACCACATTAAAAAGGAATTGATTAATTTGGGTTTGGGGGATATATGGTTTAATCAAGTACTATATCCTGGATGTTTATTTGTAATCAAACAAATAATTCTAGACCAAGCTATGCAATATATTAGGAGTGAAATTGATATTTCGCCAAAATGCATTATGTACAAATATTTTACAGATACATTCAATCTGCAATTTTAATTACGGAAACAACTTCCAGTACTTTATAAAATATATGTGTCAAAATTTAGAATGTCATCTCATATGTTAGCAATTGAAACTGGCAGATATAGTCATACACAGCGACATGATAGATTATGTTTTCACTGTTTAAATGTTATGGAAGATGAGTTTCATTTTATTTTAAAATGCCCCTTATATACTGATTTGAGAAAAAAAAATACATTAAACCTTATTACTGGAAAAAAAAGAATCATTGTTTAAGGTACTGCAGTTATATAATGTACAAAATCCCAAAACTATGTAATTTTGAAAAATATTTATATGAAGCAGTTAAATTAAGAAAATAAGGTTTTTAAGCCATTTTTCGTATGTGTAGTTTATTTGTTTCATGTGACATGTATGTTTTCTTGTTTATTGAAGTGTGTTCTCCTGTGGTTATGTATTTTTGTTTATATATGAACAAATGAGCTGTAAAGCTTAATGTGAATAAAGAACTTGATAGCCATTAACGACTTGCGCACAATCTGTTTTCTGTACATCAAAAGACCATCTATCACAGTCAGATACCCCCCCCCCCCCCCTGTCATTCGACACCACTCTATGGGTCATTAACGACTTCCTCATCATCTTTTTCCTGTACATCAACGGACCCCCGACAGTTAACACACTCTGACCGACATCCGGTGCTTCCTGACACAAAGGTCAGGTTCCCACGCCCATCCCACAGCTGTCCAAGTCATTAACCGAGTTAGATCTATGTACTCGAAGTAGGTCAAGGTTAGCATCCCCGTGACGTCACACCCCACGCTTTGAGGTCACCCAATCAGAAGAGGCTACGCCCAGGTCACGTGACCTCAGGGGTCAACGAGTCCACTTGAGGCTCAACAGACCCTGTTACTAGTACTCGAGACACTAAGGCAAGACATCGCCATACAAATTGTATGCGTGTGACGTCATTAGAGATTGAGTCGGGGCTCTAAAATGTTATCATCACGGACCCAGAGCCTCTATAGTGGCTTGCGCCTTCCATGCTCGTTCGTTAAAAAACAAATGTATTACCCCCCCCCCCCCCTCCACACACACACACGAATAATAGCTACGACCCTGGCAAGGGATCTTTTATATGCACCATCTCACAGACAGGGTAGAACACGTCACGGCCGTTGATGTATCAGCCGTGGTGCACTAGCACTGGCTAGAACTTAAATATATAGAGATGCAGTTTATCTCCTACGTCTCACATGTACATCACGAGTTGGCGGTGTAGTATAGACATTTGAAACCGGTCCTGTCATTGTGTCACTCGGGTTGACTTGTCACGGTACACTAAACGGAGGCATTCTTTCAAAAGTGCCAGTGGCTCATATCGAAACTGCGGGACTTCTTTGCATTCGTTGCCTTAGGTGTACTGTGTGTGTGTGTGTGTGTGTGTGTGGTGTGTGTGTGTGTGTGTGTGTGTGTGTGTGTGTGTGGGTGTGCATTTCTTTTATTATAAGACCTACTTTGATTAACTAGTGGATATTAAACAAGATGAACGAACAGTGTGACTGACTGACTATTACAAGAAAGTTGAAGTTCTACTACCAACAGAGAAACAAACAGAAAAAGGAAATAACGGAAGTTTAATCGGTGAAGGTTTGTCGTTTATGCGAGTAATTACGGTAGATGATTGAGCTTATCATTTAGGCGATATCTCATTAGGTAATCCATGTACATGGTTTTGTTTCGCCGAATAACGATGTTACCTCCAGCCCTCCCCTTATCCGTACTGATATGTGAATAGCAATGAGGGGAGGGTTGGGGCTGACTCGAGCTGGTAATAGTCTTGTCAGTGGCAGCAGTAGCATAGCTCGAGTTACCTCCAGCCCTCCCCTTATCCGTACTGATATGTGAATAGCAGTAAGGGGAGGGTTGGGGCTGACTCGAGCTGGTAATAGTGTTTGTGGTGCTGGTGGTAGAAGTTGAATTACTTAGTAGCAGAGATTATATTAGTAGTGGCTGTGGTATTATTAGGAGTAGAAGTAGCAGTATTAAATTGCTATAGTAGCAACAGTTGTAGTAAATATAGTAGTAGTGAATAGTTATAGTAGAAGTAGTTGTAGTAAATATAGTAGTAGTAAGTAGGTATCGTAGAAGTTGGTGTAGTAAATATAGTAGTAGTAAATAGTTATAGTAGAAATAGTTGTAGTAAATATAGTAGTTGTAAATAGGTATAGTAGAAGTAGGTGTAGTAAATAGTGTAGTAGTAGATAGGTATAGTAGAAATAGTTGTAGTACATATAGTAGTAGTAAGTAGGTATAGTAGAAGTAGTCGTAGTAAATATAGTAGTAGTGAATAGTTATAGTAGAAATAGTTGTAGTAAATATAGTAGTTGTAAATAGGTATAGTAGAAGTAGGTGTAGTAAATATTGTAGTAGTAGATAAGTATAGTAGAAGTAGGTGTAGTAAATATAGTAGTAGTAGTAAATGGTTATAGTAGAAGTAGTCGTAGTAAATATATTAGTAGTAAATAAGTATAGTAGATGTAGTTGTAGTAAATATAGTAGTAGTAAATAGTTATAGTAGAAGTAGTTGTAGTAAATATAGTAGTGTAGATAGGTATAGTAGAAGTAGTCGTAGTAAATATAGTAGTAGTAAATAGTTATAGTAGAAATAGTTGTAGTAAATATAGTAGTTGTAAATAGGTATAGTAGAAGTAGGTGTAGTAAATAGTGTAGTAGTAGATAGGTATAGTAGAAATAGTTGTAGTACATATAGTAGTAGTAAGTAGGTATAGTAGAAGTAGTCGTAGTAAATATAGTAGTAGTAAATAGTTATAGTAGAAGTAGGTGTAGTAAATATTGTAGTAGTAGATAAGTATAGTAGAAGTAGGTGTAGTAAATATAGTAGTAGTAGTAAATGGTTATAGTAGAAGTAGTCGTAGTAAATATATTAGTAGTAAATAAGTATAGTAGATGTAGTTGTAGTAAATATAGAAGTAGTAGTATTTAGTGGTAGTAGTAGTATAATGGCTATGGTTGCCAATGACAGATCCAGCAACTATTTTAGGGAGGGGACCAATTGCAAAATGGCACATGGAAAACAGTTATTGAAAAGGGCAATGAAAATAGTAAACACATTATTTCAAAAGGGGACGTAAATTTAGGGGAGAACTTGTACACACCCATGGATCCTCAAAGAGGTGGGTATAGGGGGCCCAGGCCCCCCCCCCCCCCCCCCTGAATTTTGCGACAGTTATAATTTTATAATATATTAATTTTAATTTTTTACGACCCCCTCCAAGTTCCCTTCGCATTCCGCCTCATGTCATTGGGCCCCCATAAATGGATTTTCTGGATCCGCCACTACCTTCCTTGGTGGTAGTAGTAGTAGTAGATCAACTATTAACAAAAAAGACTATATCATGTGTGGGGTTGGGACAAGGAAACAAACCCCACCCTAGCAAGTCGTGTTAGGAATGATCGTAAGACACGTCGATATACAAGATGCAGTTAAAAATAAATAAATAAAATTGATGGGACAAGTCCCCCTTTACCCACCCTCAATGTCCTCTCCCCCAGACCGAACCATATTACATTTTATTTTGAAATGTTTTAATGCGTTTTATTTTTGTGATGTAAAGATATTTAAACATTTCCCGAAGATTATTTGTATCAGAAACTTGTGTGTAATATTTGCATGTACAGTGTTTTCCCAGTAGACCATAGAGAGCAAAGTGACATCAAGTTCGCAAAAGGAAAACGCCTATTAACGATTTACTATGGTTTTGTTTGCTTTAACTAAATATTTTCTAGCATGTGATAAAGCTATCATATACCTTAAAGACGGGCATAAATTATTCACATATTGAGCAGTTTGTTCTTTTTATCATATACAGTAGAATATCGTTGGCTCGACCTCGGAAGGGTCGAAGACACCGCAACGCTCGAACCCAAAACGAAGTCCCGAGTTTTTTGTTCGGTAAACCCTTATATTAACTGCTGAAGGGTCGAACACGTCCAGGGTCGACTATAAGTCTTCGCTCGAACTAAAGTGTCGGTCCGATCTATGTTAATAGCTATATTTCCCTCGAACTGGTGATCCATCAAATATCAATTAGGTCAATCAAAAAAAAAAAAAAAAGTTGGTGATCGTCCTTTTGATAACACAAATCAGGGGGGGGGGGGGGGGGGGTTTCTGTGAAAAACTTTATAAAACCCTGGAGACCAGGAGTAGCAGCCAACAGCACATGCGCCTGGCTGTTGTAGCTCCTTCACTGGCCGCCAGGTGGACCTGGTGATGGTTTAACCCGTTACAATGCTTACGAAAGTTGAATTGCTGCTATCACGACACATGTTTAACAGTTTTTAACTTTATAAAAAATAGAATAATTTCAGGGGCGGGCGTATTTTTCAGGTACAGGCGGGGACTATCACCAACTCTTTTTTTATTTGGCCCTATGGTAAACCACCAAACAGGACTAATAATTGCTGCGCCTGCGCAGTTGGTTATTATAACATTCGAATTAATTATTTAGGCGGAACGAACTATAGAAAGAAAGAAAAAAATGTTTTATTTATCGACGCAGACATAGATGAATCGGGGAATCGCAACACTAGCCATGCAATCCTTTTGTCACCACACTTGTCATATTGGTTGTTAAGCGACTGTCGGTAATGATCTTTCAAGTACAGCTATTATTACAGCAACTGTTAGATGAACCGTGATACCAATCAAACAATTAGTGCACAAACGGGCATCAGCATAAAGCGTTACTTTGAAAACGACTATATTTCTGGAAAGTGGACAGTGCTACGTTTTTTATTGTTGAAATATTCAAATTGTTTAGTAATAAATTCATGTAAATACAGATTAAGAATTTGCCATTTATGTATTTGATTTCAGTGCATTTACATGTATTACACAATTTGTATCTAATTCAACTTTCCAACTGATGTTACGGAATTGTCCGATGTTGACCGAATGGCTCGGTCGAACTACCCGATGAGTCGAACACTTTCTCGAGCACCGACGGGGTTCGAGCCAACGGGATTCAACTGTATACATATACATATACATATACATATACATATACATATACATATACATATACATATACATACATATATACATATATACATATATACATATATACATATATATACATATATATATATATATATATATATATATATATATATATATATATATATGGAAAATATCGACCGAATCTATGTTAATCGGTATTTGTCGAGGCTCTACCGAGACAAATACAGATTAACTAGACGAGGTTGATATTTTACTTACTATACAGGAGTAGAGAATTCTATTTATCTTGTGACACTTATAAAATATTTTAATTACATATTTAGTAAATCACAGTACTAAAGTCGCTGCCATCGGTAGGATGACGTCATCACGATTAGCACAAATTAGTTTGACATCACGTATTTTCACAAACTATTTGAAAACGTTACGCTCGGGTATACAGGTCTTGTTTGCTTGTAAATAAATGACCCATCGACAGAAACACATTACCCAGAAACCTTGCAAATTTGCATACTATTATTAACTGGGTTAATACAATAAATTATCACATTAGTATATGACATAGATATCAAAGTTGTAAGATAAATATAATGTTTTATGCTTATCAATTACTGACCGTCATTGAGGGCAATATCATGATTTATGGACCGAAGAAATTCATATTAACCGATACCAACGGTCGAGGTCAATATCAATTCGTTCGGTCCATAAAACATGATATTGCACGAAATGTGAGAAATAGCCCAGTAGGCTTTCTGACGAGGATCGGCGCTAGACCGACCGAGCACCAGGCGAACGATTTATTAGTGGGCTACGTCCCACCCGGTAGGGGTCGAAATGGTAAGTTGCATTAATGTATTAGCTAGAGTGTAAAATAACACAACGTATATTAGGATACATGTGGATGGTTTTGACTTGGTCCTATTTTGTTTCATGGTGCTTTCGTTGGTAGGTACGATGGATAATGTAGCTTTTAAACACAACACACATGCACAGACGTAGGCACGCACACACGCTCGTTCACTCACGCAAGCACGTACGAAAACACACACACAAACACACATGCGCATATGCATGTATACACATGCATACACAATACTGTTGAGTATTTTGTTAAAGGAAAGGTGTAGGCTGGCTCTAATGCCAAATTAAACAAATATGGAGCCTAAAATGAAGAATGATGCAATAAAATGTTTAATATGTTAACGGGTTTAGGATTAATTGACAATATTAACACGGTTTCTATTTTACGCGCATGGATAAAATAACTACGCGAAAAGCCGCGTGCATTGGCTGTGACGTAGCACGTGAACAGCCAGCCAGTAAACAATATGTGAAACCATGTGCTTTTTGATAGATTTGTTTACATTAGCGCTTTGATCAATGGCTTACCAACCGTTTATGTTTTAGCCCGAACGTTCCGAACATGATAGTGAGTCGGACTTCGACATAGGATTATCTTCAGGTGATGAATTGGAAGAAAATGTCGAAAATATTGCGCGATTGGGAAACCGAGATTGGTGTTATGTGTGGCAACTGCAGACCAATGGACACGGTAAAAGAAAGTATCTGTTGTTTAGAAGTAGACCAAATCGGCGACAAAATGCAAACCACCAACTTGCAGTGCATTCTAGAACATTATGATTTCCCGATTATATGTTTGTATCCAGAAGTGCTCAGGACAGCCCTCGTAGCCAGAGCCGACATACGACTACACAGAACCAGTACCAAATAGGTATGTAGCTTACTATGGTCCGTACCACAGGGAACGCCCTTTTTCATACTATACAATTTACTACAAGTTATTTATTTCTGAACCGATTGGTTTGTAAATTTGCACACAAAAATAGTTTAAAAAAAAATGTTATTTCTAAAACGCTTTTACCTTCCTTCTTAGGTCAAACCAAACAGCAATTACTGAATTAGCCCATTTTTGTTTTAAATTCAAATTTTGGTACATTTCCTTGAAAATTATTAAAATGTGGTCGATTTATGTAATCTTTTATTACTTAAAGACTAAATATGTGCTTTACATACATTTTTATATACTAATTTATTGTGAAACATCTATATTGACCTTGTAACACCGGAGCCTGGCGATCTCGCCCCGTGTCGATCTCGCCCGGGGCGACTTCGCCAGGACTTATTTTCATCGTTAGGCGAAGTTATCATACATATTAGACTTGCTAGAAGACATATATTATAGTATATATCTACTGTCATTATCAGCATGTTTTTGTGCCAAAACTACAGGGTTATACCACTTATACTACTAGTTTTGTGTTGGGACACGCTGTGGCGAGATCGCCATATTTACTTCCGTGTTGCATGTCTGTTTAGCGAAGTCGCCAGTACATTATAACTCAACAATATTCAAGTTACAAGCTGTTTTATGTTTACTTCATTAAGTAAATACATGTGCAGTAGTCATGTTTTGATTTTCTTGTTGTAAAATGTAATACATTGGCAGTTTACATTTCTGACGATTTCACTTGCAAGCCGGGGCGAGATCGCCAGGATTTTCCAACGGAGCCTGGCGATCTCGCCCCGTGTCGATTTTGTTTTTTCTTGTTTAAGTTTACAGTTTACAGTTTATTATAATAAATACACGTAAAGTACACATTTATGGTTTGTTTCATCATGTAATGTAACATTTTTAAGTTTACATTTCTTATTATTTCACTTTTTCAGGCTGTGGCGAGATCGTCAGGATTTTCTCAGTGTAGCATTTTTATGTTGGTGAAGTTGTCACACGTTACTACGCAACTATTTGTCATAAGTGCACACTTTGATGTTCAATTTGGTATAATAAATATATGAACAAGACAACATTTATTTATTGTTTTGTTTTTATTGAACAGAACAGAGTGTTTTGTGACAACATAGTTCTTTCGCCGAAGATTATGTACCCATATATACTTTGGTACGTTTTCTCTCTCGCCTGTATCGAGTAATACCCAATGCCTTTGACCCTTCTTGAGTCATTACTACAGTTGACAGCTGCACAAAGGACCATTTTCCATTCATAGAAACGCGATTTCTCGCGAACAAAGATGTAATAACAATTAACTTAATCGATGATAAGAGCTTCCATTATTTATGCGGCCATTACGTGTTTTCCCCACATGGCTGTTTCACCTGTGACGTCACGCATGACTGTTGTAGTGTTACAAAAAGAAGAGTTCCGTTTTTTACTTTCGTACACGGTTGAGCTCGTTTTTAAATATAAATATATATTTTTTTAATTTATATATAATTTTCCCTTATACTTTGTAAGGCTATGAATCCATTTTATATGAAGCCCTGTACGCTCCAGTACCCCTTTAAATAATAATAATAATAATAATAATAATAATAATAATAATAATTTATGTTACAATGTTATTGAGTTACAATGTATTCATTATAATCTAAAGTAGATTAACACTTTCATGGTCCTTCACTGATCAGATCTAGTAAATAGTTTCTGGTGTATTTCCCTCAATTCTGTGGTTGACAAGGACTCGTTATTAAAAATCTTGACACACATTTCGTGATCCCTAATATCAGCCCACCCTCCATATGGAGTTGTCCGCTTCGCGAAAGCGGGGAAATCAGAAGCAATATTCACGTGTTCTGGAAATAAATATTTTTGGTTGCGCTTTAAAATACTTAGCACCTTGTTCAAAACGTCAGTCGTTTTGCAAGCGTTGTGTTGATGTAAACCCTTACAGCTTCCTAAATGGAAGACTCTACTCCCTAGAGGTTTTAACATTTTCAGACCACCTGGGATGCACGTGGCTGTCACAACCATTAGCGTCGAGTCCCAGTTGCAGTCATCAAAGAGGCAAAATGATTGTTTACAGTATTTGAAGAGTTTCCAGAAATCTTTCCGCAAGGCCATTCCTCTTCCGTTTCCTACCAACCAATAATCTTTCTTCGCTGCGCCCGACTGGTATTCGTCG
>NC_054711.1:21444504-21478352 GCF_016097555.1 Gigantopelta aegis
CTTCTAACTGCACTGCGAATGATCCACTGTTCGTATTTTACCTGCCTGATTTCGTACCGTATCATCCTTTATAGCTCACTGCCATATAAACCTGCGACGTAATATGAAGATCAGTAGGCGGAGCTTAAATCCATAATCAAGTCATACATCTATAAACGCGAGCGTTCTCGGCCAGCGTTGTTTTTCTTTTCTTTTCTTTATCTTTTTGTCTATGTATCTGTATTTTGATATGCAAACGTTTTCTAAAATGGCTGCCCAAAGCAACACAACTGCTTGAATTTGTATTATTATCAAATAGTCCTCTGACAGTACAAATAAAGTGTTGAAATGATTTGTACCTTTAAAAAAAACCCCAAAAAACCCAATCCATATAAAATTTAATGCACGACACAAAATTAGTTTAATTCTCAGCTTGTTTCCGTTAAACGATTAGCCCAGTATAGTCTAGGCACATTTTGGAGATTTGAGACTTGTTAAAGCATTTTTGGGTAGAATATGGTATACAGTCGTTTTTATATGACTAGGACTTATTGACTGCAAAAATGCTGTATACCAAGCTGAATTTCGTTTTTTTAACCCCCTAAAGCCCTAAAACAAGATGGCCGCCAATCTTTCTATATGATTTCATTACTTCTCAACTAATTGAGATATAACAATGATCTAAGACATTTTTCTGACATACTAAGCATCCAGCAATTCAATAAAAAGAAATTGAAGTATGTAGTATCAAGGTTTTGGTCATTTACAGGAAAGGTCAAGGTCAGTTTGCAAGGTGGTTTCTCAATACAACAAGACATTGTATTGTTTCTTTTTACAAACGTAATTTGGCCTTCACTGTAGTTTTTACATGTTATGTTTTGGATAATTGATGAAATTAGCACCAAAGTATAACATTAGATTAATAACTAACATTTGAAACATGTTATTGTTATATAAACATAAACTTCAAATATTGCATTCAAACTCACACTGATATAGACTTCTTACGTTGGGTCACACAGACATTAAATCTATTATTGGTCAACTACGTCATCGTTCATGCAGTCACCTGCACATTCACAAGCACCAGTGCATGACAGTTTTGCCTTTCTGCATTTATATTTCTGAGAGGAACACATTGGCGTGCAATTAGTTGCAAACAGGATGCTGGTACAGATGGTAGGGATACTAAAACTGGTTGGAGTTGGTCATCTTTCAGTTCCCATCCCATAGTTGTGGCAGGTGGAATATTTAGAAGTAATGTACTAGCCTGAAGCCAAATGATGGTTTGATAATGAGCTCTTTGTATGTGGTATCACTTGTTGGAGGGAGCATTTATGGATCCTGTGCATTTTTTAACGGTACATATCTGGCCTTGTTTGTAGTGGCTGCATTGGGAAATTTATAGATCTTACAAATTAATGACTCAGCATTATGCATTGTATGTTCTGTTAGAGGCTCTTTACCAAGCCCATCAAGCAGTTCTTTGTACTTGTAGAAACTATCAAGAGTTGTTTTCTTGGTGTGACCAGAGAGGTATGAAGTTGTATCACAGCCTGTTAGTGCATGTACAGGAAGAAGTTGAGCTGTTGGGAGGTCTAAACCATGTGTATCAATAACCTCTCTTACTTAAATGAATTTTTGTGTTTTGTGTGTCCCTCCCTTTAACCACAAATTGGTGCACTTCATTCTTGCATAATGTACAATGAGCAGCAGTAAAAAATCAGTGTCTATTTCAGAAACCACAATGGTGTCGGAACTTCATTTCACACAGTGAAGCACAATTCGAGTATCGGCCTCCTCATGGTAACCTTGTAACTGTGTGATGTTGCTGTCTGAAGTGTTGCTTCTGACATCTGTTCCATCTGTAAATCATCCAGTAACTACAATACTCTTGTCTGATCAGTTCATCTGATACAAATCTAGCCCTGATTCCTGACTTGATAGAATGATGTGTGTATCTATCAAAAAGGATATCAATTCGACTGTACTTTGTACAGATTGGTAGACTGCCTGTACAAAAATATCTGCAAAATCACCAAATGTTAATGCATTTTGCGGATTCCCTAAAGCAACAACCAATGCCTAGCTATCAATGATAAGTGTTGCACCATTAGGGATTTCTATGGTCGCTAGACAAGATATGTTCTTTGTTAGTTCTTCCATAAGCACTGATTTGTGTCCTGTGCGAAGACTATCATCAATCTATGCAAGTGACAGAGGTACTGGCAGAAGCCGTGCTTTAGTATGTTTTTCAAGTCAACATTTCGACCAGCTTCAGAAGCAATGAGTAGTCTTTGCAGGATAGACCTGTCTGCTTTCAATGTCTTCCCCTTGTCATTAGTCACCTTGGGAACATCATAAATGTTGGAAAATGCCAGTGACTTATTCTTTTGCAAAGGATCTCTGAACTGTTTTCCAAACTGTCCTTCACCAGTAAGAATCAGTCTGTCCCTCACACATTCTCCAACTTGCTTCTGCCTTACATTTCTAACATTGGTCTCTTGCATGAAGCAACGACTCTGTAATCACTTTTGTTGCCTGATCCTTCGTTGCAATGTTGCACAGTGTTGCATCATCATGTTTAACTTCTTGGAACACACAAAAAGTGTTTAGAACCTGTATAACTCTTTCTTCATCTTCACACTTTCTCTGTCTTTGGCTCTTGGTAGCTTCTTTGTGGACTAATGAATCATCGAGTGCAAGATCATAGAGCTGCCTAGTGACTGCTGCAATCTGTGCTCGTAGGTTAAATGATAAAGCCATTCTAATTAAAGCAGATACGGTCTTTGTTATTCCAACTATTCCACCTCCTCTCTTACCTCTTCCATTCAGCCATTCCTGAGACTGATCAGGATCCACATGGTTGAATCTGGAATTCCCCACCTTCACTACAAAGTTTCCCTCTCTGAACCGCTCAAGAACATCACTGGGCAATTGATTCATCTCAGCAAGGTATATAATACCCCATTTTGCATAATGTGTATGATCATATATGTTAAAATAGGGAAGCATACATTGGAATGCAAAGATGTGTAGCTCCCAAATGCCATCTTGTTGAGCACAGATAAACATCAACAGCACTTTCACCATCTGCAGATATTCCCACTATAGCATAAAGTTAGGATCTTCAGCATGTCTTTGACCACACCGAGATAGTGCATTACTAAGTCTTGGTATATACCAGAGTTATATCAACAAACATTCTGCTGGACCAATGTTAGAAATGTAAGGATTCTTTTAGAATTTCAAATGTGGAATTTGTTTTCATTGAACTACTGGGTACTTCAAATGTCAAAAACAGATCTGAGATGACTATAATATGTCAATTAGATGAGGATTAATGAAATATTATATAAAATATGGCGGCCATCTTGTTTTGGGGCTTTAGGGGGTTAAAAACACAACATTCAGTTTGGTATACAGCATTTTTGGAATCAGCAGGTCCAAATCATATAAAAACAATTGTATACCATATTCTACCCCAAAATGTCTTAACAACCATTTTCTAGAGCTCTTTTCCAGTTTGGTGCCTAGACTAAGTACTAACATAGTGAACATTTTAACAACGAAGCATTTAGAAATAGTTCTCGTTGCCGATGTATTTCCATTTATTTTTTAAAATGATATACACATTTTAATGTTTTCATTTTTGTTCTCCGCATGTCACTTTTCAATGACGTTAGCTAAAATCCGATTTTTCACGAGGCGCACAATCGTATATATATGAGGGGCAGTTCATAAATTAATTTACAAGTCACATAATGTCTTTAAAACCGAGGCTTGTCTGGTCTGATTTAATTGCAGAATACGTTTTACGTTTAGCTGAAAAACGTTACGTAATGTGGCAGCACTGTATTGTGCCTGCATAGTGCCGGTCGTTGGTCAAAGATGGCCACTCGATTGGAGCTGTGTCCAAAGCATATGTCCATGTATCAATTATATTTTTCAATGCTAGGAATATTCCTGCAGCGGACATTCGTTTTCAGATTGTCAAAGTATACTGGAAAGAAACGGTGACTCTTTACTGTGACAAAGTCGTGTGCAGTCTTCAGAAACGGATGAGTGACGGCTAAAGTTTGCGTGAGAAGCGGCAGAACCATGACTGTGATGACAGCAAACACGCGGAACAAGACGACACGTCTTGAAACAGCAATTGTGGAAAAACAGAAGAGTTACGGTAAATGAGTACAACAATATTCGAGTCCGTTACATGGAGCCCCAGTTGTCAGGTATCGAGGACGTGACGACAGCTGTTTTGCGGTGGTTGAACTTACATAACACTGAACTCTGTGTCAAAGGAATATAAAACAAAACCAGTCAAATGCTACAAGTGTGGTGGCAACTATATTGAACAATAAAGAGATAAGCATAGAATTACTCCACCTTTTAGTATGTGTGTGTATATATATATATATATATATATATATATATATATATATATATAGTATATATATCTATATATATACTATATCTCTAGGTATGTAATATGTATCATGTATATGTATATATATCTATAATATATATTATGTATCTCTATATATGTATATGTATATAGATATGTCATATAGATATGTATATATATATATATATTATATACGATTATAGATCTAGATTATCGTATATAGATCTAGATATATATATACTCTATATATTATAATATCTTATATATATATATCTCTATCTATAGCTAATATATATATAATCTAATATATATTCTCTATATATATATATCCTCTAGATATATATATAATATATATATCGCTCATATATATATCTAATCGCTATATATCTATAATATATCTAGATGATATATCTCTCTAATATATATATCTATATATAATATATATCTCTATATATAATATATCTATATATATATATATTAGCGCTGCAAACTATTTCACCTCACCATATTCGGTGCCAGCATGAATTACTTCGGCTTGTTACAGTAACTGTTGTTGAAGAATTCTTCCGCCGGTTAGTTGGCTACCTACATATAACATGCCGCGACCTTTTTGCGCTGTGTATGGCTAGTTTGACCATTGATGGTTATTACAAGATTTTAAACGACGAAGTGCATAATTTTTGTTATTCGCGAAAGTATCAAAGGTGTTGTTTGTTTGTTTTGTGTGTGGTTTTTTTTATTGTTGTTGTTTTCTTGGAAGGGGATTCGTTCTTCGCTAATAATTGGTCGAAGTGTTTTCAAAAACCCATATTGCCGGTGTAAACGGAATGCAAGTCCGTAGGAACAGTTGTCTGCCCGGACTTAATCTCCTAGGAATGCATGCACTAGGTCTAATATACCTAGGAATGCAAAATTTAAGTCCGGTGGTACACGTAAAAAGTAAATAATAAATGTAAACAAAACGAAAAGCCGTTTCCTTTCTGGTTTATTTAATTAACTTAGGATACTGCCGCCTCTCTTTATTTAAGTAATTTCTATTTATTCCAATATTTTCCATTTATATCATTTGCAAGAGTATGTACACACTGTGTTGACCTTATTACACGAGCAGAACCAAGAACCAACTAATAAATGTATAAACATTTAAAAGTAACTCGAAAAGATTTTCCATAATTCGAAGCATGTATTAATAAGTATAACTTGCCTATATGATATACCAACACAAGTATCTGTTAGACATTATATACTGGTATTTGATAATAATAATAATAATAATTCAACTATAAAAATGTGACATTTGTGTTATATAAATTATCTCGTTATTATATATTTTTAAGTGTGTACCTTTTTGTCAGTAATGCTGCAGGCGCGTGTGCATAGGGTGTGGGGTGAGGCAGCATGGTCTAAACACCCCTCTTCAAAACAAATTTCTACTTGCATAACTTACTGAACATGTGCCTGCTTTGTCAATTTTGATCATTTTCAAAAACTAATTTTGCCTAACATATGACATATCAGACTCTGGGCTCTATGGTATCTTAGTCCCAACCAACAATACCATCGATAACAAATTATGTTAAATGGTTTTCAATAAGGTTTATCAATTAATATAAATATCAAAGACTAAGAGTGGGTTTTAGCAGCTCAGTGGGCCACTACACCGAATAAGACAAAACAGTAACTTAAGAACAATTATCATACTGTAAATAATATGCACACACAATTTACAAAGGTATTTTTATACAGACTAACTACTCATGACACTTTTACACCTGTCAGTTTTGGTCACAATAGGCATTCATGCTCCCCTTTTGGGAGTAGGGGTGGAGTGGGAGCATGAATGCCTATTGTCTCTTATGTTTATGATGGTCAAAACTACCACGAGACAGTCAGTGATAATAAATTTCCAGTGTTTTGATTCTATTTTTAATTGTTCATCAATAAAAGGCAATTGTTCGTGCTTATTATTCCTGTTATTTTTATATTCCATTACCTGGTCTTTATATATATATATATATATATATATATATATATATATATATATATATATATATATATATATATATAATATCGATATTCAATCGGATGAATATATAAAACACTATTTTAAAATACTGGCTGATATCATTATGAACTAACAATTGTATTTTGAAGGCCATTTATCTACAACTTGGGCTACGCGTATCAAACACCTTCTTGAAAACGTTTTCATGTCATATGTCTGAATACTTCAGAATGTTAATAATAATAGTATTTGTCACAGATGTTACAATTCGTTTAAGAGATGCATTTATTCAAGAAATGTATGCTACTCTCTCAGTTTCTTCACAAAATGTTTATTCACAAGCACTTAACTAATAATCACTGCCTCCAACACTTTTTTTTTAACAAAAAAGCTTTCTTTTGCATTTAGAAGTTACATTTGTAAATGCTGATGTTCTGGTCATCAACTAAATATTGAAATTAGTTGTTACAGAAATATTGAACGTGAAATTAGGACCTCCAGTCTCTGTGACACTAATATTATTGAAGACAAATTTCGCTTTAGTTTGCAATATCCGTTCTACTCTGATCTGCGTGCTACATGTATTAAAACAGTATCAATGAAAACAACACCTTCTGCATTTAAACTGATTACACTTTTAAATCTTCAAAATGTAACTCAATTACGCAATCTTGGAAGACATTGTATCCAATCTACTAAACATAAAGACCTTGGTAATTAATTCTAAACTGTGTCCATCTTAAAATTCTTATTTCACTTTTCTGTTTACTCCTAACCTATTACTGTATCTTTTACTAATTAGTATAGACGCACTACCATGTTACATGCATATTTACAAGTTTGTCTGATGTCGCTGTTTTTTTCGTAATTATGTAAATGTATTATGTAAAATAAGGTTTATGTTAGGCAATTGCTTCGGCAAATAAATGAATTGAATTGGATTTTTCAGATAGTACACAACGGTACGCTACAATCGATTAATTTATTATTCATAGCATATTAATTTTCATCGGCTTAAATAAAAACGAATGTATGATTTGATTAAAAATAAATGTTTATATATATATTTTACATATGATATTTTTGTTTATACATTTTTGTTACATATTTGACTTAACGTTTGTTTCGATATTTCGTTAACTCGATATTTGTATGTGCTCCCCACGATATCGACACAACGGTGCTCATCTCTCTCTCTCTCTCTCTCTCTCTCTCTCTCTTCTCTCTCTCTCTCTCTCTCTCTCTCTCTCTCATCTCTGTGCTTGTGTGCGCATGTATGCATGTATGTATGTATGTATGAGTGTGTGCGTGCATGTATATATATATATATATATATATATATATATATATATATATATATATATATATATATATATATCAGAGATGGGGCGATTACTTGACAAAAGTAATCGATTACGATTACGATTACTTTAGAATGTCACGATTACGATTACGATTACGATTACAAGATAATTGAAAGTAATCGATTACGATTGCGAATACATTGTCTAGCAATCATGATTTCAATCGTGATTACATTTCCAAAAATCTACATATAATGAAATGATGTTACCACCATGAAGCTATGCACTTTGTTTTGCAACCATACCAATTTCATTCATTGAACGACATAATGGATAATTTTGGATTATTTATTAAATTATTTCAAACATTTATAAACGTATGTATACTGCAGGGAGGGAATCAGTTTCCAAAACCAGATTTAGTATTCTTAAATTTGGATTATTGACGAAAAGGTACCCATAACCATAGGTATAATTATTGTATCAATGCATAACATATACATTTTGTTATATTATTGAAATAAGCCATAATTAGTAATTGCAAACTGTCTGATCACTATTACTTTTTATTGTTTGTAGAACGTATACCATTTAATGCCATCCACAAATTAAAATAAATTGCTATTTTAAAAAAATCTATAAATGAAGAAATAAAGAACGAAAGAAAAGAACAAACAAGTAGATTAATAATTAATCTGCATACATATACATTTGCACAAATTGCTCATTGCATTTATTTATTCACATTCTAAAAATGACTATTATTAATCAATCGATTTGCAGTCATGCTTGCTTTGTGCCATATTATAAGGATCCAATTGTATCGGTGAAAATTACAAATATCTTGGTCTGGGTGTGTTTATTTTGGTATCATTAGAAGCGCCGCGTTTCGTAAAACATCTATTAAAATCAGCTATCGGGACTTTTTATCAGATGTATTGATATTTTAAGCTATTTTAAAGGAAAATAAACCAAGGTTTATCGTGATAGACTACTTTCAACTGGGTGTTTGCTTCATTAGTTACGTTATTTGTGGTTTTGTCTGCGACAGGGTGAGGATGACTGCCCATGGAATCAAGCTTGATACGACCGGCTGGCTGCCCGTCTGCAGTCGTAACTATTAACAACAGAAGAGAAAGTTTGTCACAGTACCACTGTGACAAAACGAGATATTGTCAAGCGTTTTTTTAGTTGAATGCAGACCAAAAGCTCATGCAAATCGCTAGACAACTTTGTAATGGCGTCCATCTCGATGTTGGTGTTGAAAACTTCGGATGAGTTAGAAACACGCTTACCTTCCCCGTGGCTATTTTCACAAGAACAGGAACACGAACAAGTTTTCATCTTTTTACACTTCTCGCTGAAATCGATTTCAGTAACTTCATCAAATTGTCTTTTCCTATTAGCTCGATTTGGTCAATGCTCCATAACAGCAACCACCTCGATTTGAGTTGGCGCCATTACACTGTCAACATAACCTTGCGAGGATTGAATTACGATGACTGAATCTAACACATCCATCATAAACTCAGCAATACTGTCCCAGAATAAGCACAGAAGAATCCAAACAAACTAACAAACTGCCTTTAAAAACCAAATAAACATAAAAAAAATAAAAAAATACTGCTAAATTATTAAAATCCAAACAAACAGAAAACAACACGTCTTTCTGTTCAGACGCATGCGCTTAGCCTCATATGTATGAAACTTACAAGTGAAATCACTAAAGGATGGAATCCATTTTTGATTTTGGTGGCCATTTTTAATTTGAAGTCGAAATTCAGCTGGTACCAAAGCATATTTTAATATACTAATAAGAACATTCCTTTGTATTTCGACAATTGTCTAATACAGGATACATTGTCTAATACACAGATTTTCAAGATAATAGGCAGTTTTGAAATTTCAGCATACAACTCTATAAAAGTGCGAATAAAAATGGTCCTCGATATTGTAATCAATGAAGACCAAACTGGATTAATGTCAAAACGATATATTGGCGACAGCATAAGGATTTTGTATATCCCAAAATAGTCCTGGTATGTTGCTAAGAGTGAATTTTTAAAAGGCGTTCGACTCTATTTCATACATAAGACTCTTTAAAAAAAAATGGTTTGGGGAACATATTAAACGTTGGATTCCACTTTTTACAAATATATTAAATCAAGTGTTATAGTTAATGGAAATACATTTTCATCTTTTGACATACACATGGAATGCAGACACGGGAAGCCATTTTCGCCCCATATATTCCGCCTTTGTGTAGAAATTCTGGCAGGACAAAAGTCATAAAATCAAATGAATTTCAGTACAAAATAAGGAATATCTCATTTCACAGTATGCAGATGATATAGATTTTAGACTTCACGGAAAAGACAATAAATATTTGGGAAATATTTGCGGAATTATCTCGACTAAAAATTAATTATCATAAACCCGAAGTCATATGGATTGGCTCATTTGAATACAGCGCAGTCAGATTTTACACAACCTTAATTTAAAATTGAATCCTTCCACTTTTAAAGCACTAGGGATTACCGTTGGTACTGATCTGGCTGAAATGACTAAACTTAAAAATAAAACAATTTATCTCTGTACAATAATCCCAAATTGGGAAACATTTCAGCATAAATCACTATTTTACAATTAACTCCCTACATTTTGCGGTATCAACCAGAGTTCATCAGGGAGGTGTGTGTGAGTGTGTGTGTGTGGGGGGGGGGGGGGGGGGGACTTAGCCCAGTGATAAAGCGATTGGCTCATGTGCGGTCGGCCTACGGCGATCCCCGTCGGTGGTCCCATTGGGCTATTTCTCGTCCCAGCCTGTGCACCACGACTGACATATCAAAGGCCGTGATATGCGCTATCCTGTCTGTGGGATGATGCATATAAAATAGTCCTTGCTACTTAGCCCATTTTAAACCACGATCCCATAAATGACATCAATTATATTTCTGGATGGATTATATTAGGTGATAGTATTTGCCTATATATTATTGTATAATTGGGTAAAAGGAGGTCATCGCTGATCTGGGAATGTTGTTTGGAGTTTGTCTCCCTTCTTTGGCAACTTCTAATGGCTAATGTAGCGGGTTTCCTCTCTAAGACTATGTCAGAAGAATGTCATTGCTTTAATGTTCTTCGATTATCTGAGCCCAATTTCACAAAACACCATAAGCCTAGTTTTGCAAATAAAGGTAAATCTACAATTAAACCACAGTTATTACTATTAACAGTCCAATAACTACAGTTAAAAGTAGAAAGTAAAAAAAAAGTAAAGTTTGTTTTATTTAACGACACCACTAGAGCACATTGATTTTTTATCTTATCATCGGCTATTGGACGTCAAACATATGGTCATTTTGAAACCCGCTGTTGCCACATAGGCTACTCTTTTACGACAGACAGCAAGGGATATTTTATTCGCGTATCCCACGGGCAGGATAGCACAAACCATGTCCTTTGTTGAACCAGTTATGGATCACTGGTCGGTGCAAGTGCTTCAGACCTTCCCATGGAGCCTTGCGGAACACTCACTCAGGGTTTGGAGTCGGTATCTGGATTTAAAATTCCATGCCTCGACTGGGATCCGAACCCAGTACCTACTAGCCTGTAGACCGATGGCCTAACCACGACGCCACTGAGGCCGGTAGTTAAAAGTAGATGCCAGGCACATGCGATGATATGACGGATATAAATGTTAGACACAGATGTAAACCTACGATGTTTCGTGAAATTTGATTCTCTAGTAAATACTTTCTGGTGAATTTCCTCAAATCTGTGGTCAACAAGAACTTGATATTAGAATTACCAAATGTTTAACACCCAACAGTCGATGACGCATTAACCAATGTTATCTAGTCGTGTTGTTAACAAAAATAAAAATAAAACTTTAGATGGGTTACATTAACTGTTTGGGGCGGCGGGACATAGCCCAGTGGTAGAGCGCTCGTTTGATGTGCGGTCGGTGTCGGATCGATCCCCGTCGGTGAACCCATTGGGCTGTTTCTCGTTCCAGCCAGTGCACCACGACTGGTACATCAAAGACCGTGGTATCCGCTATCCTGACTGTGAGATGGTGCATATAAAAAGATCCTTTGCTACTAATGGAAACATGTAAAGTAAAGTTTGTTTTATTTAACGACGCCACTAGAGCACATTGATTCTGACACTATTTTTAGAGGAAAGCCGTTGTCGCCAAATAGACTACTTTTTTTTACGACATACAGCAAGGGATCTTTTATTTGCGCTTCCCACAGGCAGAATAACATAAACCATGGTCTTTGTTGAACCAGATATGGATCACTGGTCGGTGCAAGTGCTTTACACATACCCACTGAATCTTGCGGAGCACTCACTCAGGGTTTGGAGTCGGTATCTTGATTAAAATACTATGCCTCGACTGGGATCCGAACCCAGTACCTACCAGCCTGTAGCCCGATGGCATAACCACGACGCCACCGAGGCCGGTTTAATGGAAACATGTAGCGAGTTTCCTCTCTAAAGTTCAATTCATACCTTGATTGCCGGCCTAATGCGAAACTGAAATTTATTGTTGTATGAGGTAAACAAAAGAAGAACAAAACGTTGAACGAACGCGCGCAAAAATTTAACATGGACTGTGTTAAAACGACGCTGAATTCAGTGAAAAATGAGGATTATGCTTGAACAGAACCAGAACTGGGCGAGTCAACTACTTACCGACAAGAGTCGGCGGTGAGGTATAAATCTAGCTTTAGACTAAATGTCAAAATCACCAAATGTTTGACATCCAATAGCCGATGATGATTAATAAATCAATGTGTCCTTCGTTCTAGCAGTGTCGTGAAAGAAAACAAAACATTTTTTTGTTTTTCATTACCTTTTTCTCTATTCTTCAGATCTTTCAGAAGATTTCTTTATTGTTCGCTGATCAACCGAAAAATATATCTTGCCATCGTATGTATGCCACGGTATGTGTTGTACTGTCTGTGTTCAAGGGAATATACAGATCCCTTGCTGCTAACTTTAAACAAAATGTAGCCAGTTTCCTATGACAAATGTGTGAATAATCAAATGTTTTAACTGGAAAAGCCGATAATTAATTCATCAGCATGCTCTTTAGTAGAAATGGCCAACAAAGTCAAAATGAAAGCGCAAAACTAAACACTTGATCCATACATTAAACATATATATATATATGTATATCTAATTGAAATCTACAGCTGTGCAATTGTATTGTGTCAATTATATAGTATACACAAAAATATCTGTCATTTGAATTTCTTGCGAATTTTACGAACGAAATAAGTCGAGTGGTAAATGTTTATAGATATATATATACACACACACATACACGTGTGTGTGTGCATGTGTTACCGTATGTATACTAAGAGAAAAATTATGGGAACATTTGGTGTTGTCGACCTCAATTCTGTCGCTGTTAGCGTTGTAAAATATGTATGAAGTACAACACTGTAATGTCGAATGGAATGTCAATAACTTCAGACAAAATGTCACAGACACGGTTAATTTCCTCACACTATGGATGAGGTGATCGTTGTAGTTAAGAGAGCGGGACGTAGCCCAGTGGTAAAGCGCCCGCTTAATGCGCGGTCGGTCTGAGATCGATACCAGTCTGTGGACCTATTGGGCTATTTCTCGATCCAGCCAGTGCACCACGTCCGGTATATCAAAGGCCGTGGTATGTGCAATCCCGTCTGTGGGATGGTGCACATAAAAGATTCCTTGCTATAAATGGAGAAATATATCTGATTTTCTCTTTAAGACCAAATCAGGGGCGGCGCAGACGGTACCACGTTTCCAAGAGGTTCTGCATGGCCAGTACCACTTTTTTTGTGTTTGTGTGTGGGTTATGTTTGTTGTATCTGGGAAAATGTCCTTCACAGGTGAATTTGAAAGGAGAGTCTGGCAACCTCGAGCCGTACCAGTATTTTTTACAAGGTGCCGCGCCTGGAAATGGTTGACGCAGATGATTAATAAATCAATGTGCTCTAGTGGTGTCGTTAAACGAAACACAAGTTTAGCATTAACTTCGGTTGCAGTTGCTTTTATCTGTTAGTGTTGGTGTGAACCTTTATTTCTTTTCATCAGTATAGTATAATTGATAGGTTATTATCAGAGTGTCTTTCGGTGTTGTCAGTATCACATATGAGAAATAAAAATTGTGTTATGTGAGCCTCATGAAGCTGATTTTAAAAGAAAAGTGCTCAAACCATTTATGGTGGAATATTAATGAATGTTTATCTATGTATGTGGTACTTCAAAAAGAAAGAAAGAAATGTTTTATTCAACGACACACTCAACTCTTTGTATTTACGGTTATATGGGGTCAGACATATGGCTAAGGACCACACAGATATTGAGAGAGGAAACCCGCTGTCGCCACTCCATGGGCTACTCTTTTCGATTAGCAACAAGGGATTTTTTATATGCACCATCCCACAGACAGGGTAGTGCATACCACGGCATATATATACCAGTCGTGGTGCACTGGTTGGAACGAGAAATTGGTGGTACTTCAAGATCTGACTGTAAAAAAAGGTTCATCACTGACAGAACATTTTTATTATCTCATATTCATTTATTCACCCAGCCCCTGCGCGTGCTGTAACCTCACCGTGGTGCAGGGGTGTAACATTCTCTTCGAGAATGGCCAATGCAGCACAGGTCCCCTTGTTTTCTTCGAGATACAATTGAAATTTGAGTTAAAGTCAGTATCTATCTGTGATATTTGTATTTTTGCACAGTTCTCTACACTGTTTTTATTTCAATTTTGAATTTTTATATTAATGTTGATCGTCACTTTGTTTGTTTGCATTGCCATAGTTATGGCACCCAATAGCCGATGTATTTTTCGTACTGGGTGTCGTTAAAGATTCATTCATTATTCACCCAGCATTACTATCTGTGCAAAAATTATAAAGGTGTAATGACTTTTAAATCTTGCATATAATTGTGAAGTAAATAGTCGGTAAATGTTTTTAAAAGTCACTTTTTCCTTTAGCTCTAATGTATTTAAAACCCCGTTCTAGTAGTGAAAATATGTATGTGTTTGCCTGCTGGATATCAGTTTAAGCAACACAATTAATGTTCTTTTTGTTTTATTGCAGAAAAGTTTAAAATTAAATATGGTTAATGGATATAAAACATGAATAATTAGACTACACACGCTAAAAACGAAACGTTATAGTGATTCATATACCTATTCACTTCATGGCTCGTGGATCAAACTATTGTCCGGTGACCTATGCTTCTTCTTTTTCTTCTTTTTTTCTTTTTGATATTCCAGTAATATAAGGATATCTTTATAATGTGTGAAAATTTCAAGAAAGTGTAATGACTTAAATCTTGACCGAATAGTATCATTTCCCCTTAACTTTTGTTTTGTTGTTGTTGTTTTCTGAAGAAGAAGAAAAAGACAAACAACATCCATTGTTGAACGAAATACGAATAGTAAATAAAATACAAGGCATGGAAAACGAGAAAAAGCTATCGCGCATGCTCATTCCAGTCATCCGACGCACTTTACTACATTGCTGATTGATTGATTGACTGATTTGTTGATTGATTGATTGGTTGATTGGTTGATTGGTTGGTTGATTGATTAATTGATTGATTGATTTAAACATATTTTACCGGCATCTGTGTTGTCGTGGTTAAGCCATCGGACATAAGGCTGGTAGGTACATAGTTCGCAGCCTGGTTCCCGGCTACCACCCAGAGCGAGTTTTAACGACTCGGTGGGTAGGTGTAAGACCACTACACCCTCTTCTCTCTCACTAACCACTAACAAACTAACAACTAATTACCCACTGTACTGGACAGACAGCCCAGATAGCTGAGCTGTGTGCCCAGTACATCGTGCTTTAACTTTAATTGGATATAAGCACGAAAGTAAGTTGAAATGAAATGAAATATTGCTTTATAAAAAAGCAAATGGAATAGGCACAAGTTGTACAACATACTAGGCCTTCTCCATAATACACACATGTCACGACAGTAAAATAATTTTGCAATTTAAATATGAACAGAAATAAATATTAATGAAAGAGACAAAGAAAGAAAGAATAAGAGAAACATAGAAAAGACTCAATACAGTTTTCAATGTGTTCAATAATTAAACAGCAGGTTTGCTAATAGAACACACAAACAAGGCTCGCATAATACGTTTTATTCCTAATATATATACTACTCAAAGCAAGTTAAGGGTCAAGGTCTATATATCTGCATATAACGACATTAACAATTATTGGTTTCTGTGATGAATAGAACTGTGAAAACAGACACGACCATTAAAAATGACTAACATGTAAATGTTTCAACACAAATAATTTCCAACTGCTCATCTTTGAAACAAAGACTAGGCATGTGTAATTAATGACATATATAATAGTCAGCCAGCCAACATTGATAAAAGGGCCTGGGAAATGTTTGGATGGCATTTCTTTGTTACAATCAATCTACCTACACAGATATGTTCTATATAGTCTCCAGATCAATGTCCAGATGGATGCCAGTTGATAACATGCCTAATTTAGCCATGAATCAACATTCAAAATGGCTGCCATATGCATTTGAATGAACAATTCTGAGAACAAGTAACACATCTCAATTCATAAATATAATTGGCTCTGTCCTGTTTCATTGCATATAAATACAATATAAACATGTAAAACGCTATGAGAATTCTGCACACAACACGTTTAATATAAAAATCCAAGATGGCTGCCATTAAAGTGAAAAATACATACATCATACTTCAAGCTGAGGTGACCAGTAAGTCTTGGATTCAGCTATTTGCTATAGGATTACAACACTGTTCTGCATTACATCCACATGTGTGCAGATTTGTTGTGCTTTACTGCATTTACAGGCAGCATATCTGCACTTTGTTTGGCAAATGCGTGCCACCATTTCAATACAAACAGTTGGTACAGCAAGGAGGGTTGTCCAGACTACCTAGATTCCTGTGTCAGCATGTTTCCACCCTCCAGATGTCTGGAGTAGCCCAGTTGTTGATGCAATGTTCTGTCTGTCGGCGTTCAACCACACCTTGGCTTGATAGTTAGCTCTGGCATAGTGTAAATTGAGGGCATCCTTCGTGGGTGGAAGATTACACATATCCTTCTTCCCTTTCTGGAACATGTCATTCCTTGCTTTGTTTACACCACTATGTGGATCAGGTGCAGAGTACATAAGACAGATGAACTTCTCAACTGCCTGTAGTGGATCATCACTACCAATCCCTTCCAATACTTTCCAATAGGACGTTTTACCAAAATCCGTGAATGAGGATGTTGTGTCTGAACCTATCTGTGCGTGGAATCGAAGTAGGTTGTTCTTGACAGTCTGCGGTAGCTTCTGTGAGATTTCATGAACTGGATAGATGTGTCGATCTCTAGCAGTTCCTCCAATCATCCACACACGGCATTTCATGTCTCCAAAGAAATGGACCAGAAGACGTAGAACATCTGTGTATTGGCATCATTATTTGCTTATATCCCGCATATTTGGCCTCCAGACCATACAAAATGAGCCTTGTGACTGCGTCTTCGTGGTCACAACTAAGAGTTGAAATGTGTCCTCTGAATGTAGATACAGCCTTTTCAGTAGAGCTAAAACAACCATCTACCATCACTTCACAGTTTGAGGATACTTGTTCTGATCTACCGATCAGGTTATCAGATAGAAATCAAGCAAGATCTGCTTTGGTTTCACTCCTGAACAGAAAATGCTCCAAATCTGGCAAACTGTTCAACTAGTTTCTTGACATCTGCTTCATCATTCTTCACCTTTGATGGAAGTGCATCCTTGCGAGTTGATAGCGACTCATCTTCCTCTTCTACCACCAACAGCACCGTTGTTGCATTTGATATTGTAGATCTCTCTCCCCATGTTAAGTAGAACCTGTCACGAGCTGTATCATTTCTTGTAATATTCCAGTGATCCCATTTCATAGCTTGCACAATTTGTTCACCCATTCAGTAGCCTGGTCGATTGGCACCTGGCTGAATTTCCTCTTGCTTTTCTTCACGACAAAGTTTCCTTCCATAAACTCTGCATATACCTCAGGAGCGGTTTCATGCAAGGCCAATATTTCTGCATAGTAGACAGGACCCAATCTGGCATAGTTGACATGATCGTACACACTAAAAATACATCGGCTATTGGGTGTCAAACTATGGTAATGCAAATAAATAAAGTGATGATCAACATCAATATAAAAATTCAAGACTTAAACAAAAAAAGTGTAAAGAACTGTGCAAAAACACAAATATCACAGAATTTTACGGATACTGAATTTTACTCAAAACTTCAATTTTGTGCTGTATTGGCCATTTTCAAAGAGAATGTTACACCCCTGCACCACGGTGAGGTTACAGCACACGCAGGGGTCCCACCCAGAGCGAGTTTTTAACGGCACAATGGGTAAGTATATAACGCGGACAACAATGGGAATACAATGGAAACGCCTCCATTACAATGGATATGCACCTCCGGAACAATGGGTCCCTGCCTCCGGAACAATGGTGATGTCACCTATTGTTCGCCTCTAGTACAATGGAGACGTCTCCTATTGTTCGTCTTTAGCACAATGGCGACGTCACTGATTGTTGACATTAGTACAATAGAAATGCACCTATTGTGTTGAGAGGATGACTGGCATTTTTTTTTCAAATTTTTGGCGGGAAGGTTAACTTTTGGCGGGAAAACAACGTCTTCTATTGAAAGATGTTTTTAACAGATATTTTAAACACCGTTGTGACGAGTGCGATGGGGTCGCTTCAACAGTGCGTTTTGACGCCATTGAAATGGTTTTTTTCACTCGATGTATTTATAAACGTGTTGCAACACGTCTTTGTTTACTTTATTTGAATCGTTGGTGAAAGGTTGTTTTTATAAATGTGTGTGAGTTTTAAAAGGGTTTAATTATAGGTGTTGCGAAATAATATTTTGGATAGGAAATCAATGTTATTCAAGACATGTAGGCGAAAGACCTAACAATTGTGTATGCATATAGATTAATAATCATAAACATTATGTTTAATTGACATTAGTGCTTTGTATGTAACGGTTCATTCTAAGCCATGGCTGAACAAGAATGTTTGATAAAGATAACGACCCCTACAACAATTACAATAGTAGGTGGAAGTAGTAGCGGTAAAAACGTTTTTTACAAAGTGTCTTTTGGAGAATGACAAGTTTGTGTTTGATGTAGCACCTAAACGTAGCGTTTATTGTTACGTGGTATGGCAGGATGTGTACACATACATGCAACACTCCGTTCATAACATACTGTTTTATGAGGGACTACCAACACAGGAAGAGCTGTACACCTGGGCAGACGAGGCACAGAGACATATGGTGTTGGTCTTGGACGATCTGATGATGTCAGTGTGTAACAGTGAACTCATGTTGAAAGTTTATTCTACTCTGTCACATCATTTGGGTATTACCTGCATTAGTTTACAACAAAGTCTTTACCCTAAAGGAACGTGTTCTCGAACCATGAGTTTAAATACACATTTGTTTGTGTTAATGGCTAATGCGCGATCAGCGCATGAATATAAGATTTTTGCTTCACAGATATTTGCCGGTCAGTCTAAGTACTTTGCCGAGTCATATCAAGATGCTGTGCAATCAAGAAAATATGGATAGCTGTTACTAGATGTGGCTCCATACAGTGATCCCGAATATGGACGGCTACGTACGGGTATTTTACCTGGAGAACTCTGTACTGTATATTTACCTAAAGACTAAATATATAAAGCAGTGCCGTGTATGAGAATGTTCATTTGTACGATTGTATACGACATGAGCAAGCAGTACTCTTGGATCATTGTGGCGTACCCACGTGGTAAACCAGAGAGAGTATTATCGGAGGGTTCGCAGTGGTATAAAAGCAAGTCTGAAGCTATTCAGTCACTCAAACGTGTTATCGCACGTGGTGTCGACATTCCAGATTGCTGGGGTGGACCATACTATTATAGAGTAAGGAGATCTGCTTACGTTGTAAATTATGACAGACTTAATTAACGACAATTTGAGCTATCTGTTACTTCTCAAGGATGCATGTATCAACCAGAGACGAGCGCTGTTGATCCACGCATCACACGAACGGTTCAAGGCGTTAATCGAAGTTATCTACAACATTCTACGTGGTAACATTCCAATCTCGGACAGTGTACAAAAACGTCTGTATCGCTAAAGAGTGATCATTTGTGAACTGGTTGATAGATCAGCTAACAAAAAGGAAACACACAGACTCTTACGAACTCACCATTTTATAATACCTAGTTGCATTGAAGCGCTCTTAAACTACTTGAAAGGGAACGACACTGCCCAATTACAGGTGAACAATGGCGAAAGCACATGTTCTACTGAGCCGAGAGACGTACAACCATCTATTGAAGAGGAGCAACACACCGACTCGGATGAGTGATTCTACATCTATTAAGAGTGAATGTGAAGATCGTACTATTGTAACCGATTCATCGTCAGAGAAACAGACAATGTCGAATGATGGTGATACAGCTAATAAACATTATAGGAACTTATCAGAACAGTCAAACAGCAATTCACTGCTATCGTTACAAACTGCTATACTACAAGGTGTTCCCAGTGCAAGACTAATCGGGAAATTAATGACTTTGTGGATTTTTGTAAAGGGTCAGTTTGAAAAGGGAACATTACACTGGAATGATGACGGTGAACTACTTGATAAAGATGGCCACGCTCACGTGGGATCTAATATACCAATGATGATACGCTACGCTGTGTTTGGTACTGATTCTACAAAGCAACCCGTGGGCTATGAACATTTCATTAATAAATTGAAAGAATTAAATGTACCCCAGAAACTCTTGGTATTAACACAGAAAGGTAGTGGTAAACAAAGAAAACAAACACAGACAGCTGTAAACAAGAATAAACAGTTTTATTTAAAAAGAAAAGCTAACGCGGGCATTCCTGGCATGAAGAACTTAAAGGTGTTAGAAAAGTATTAAATGAACTAAAGTGTTCTTTATTCTCTAGCATGGTTTCTTGATTATGTGTAGTAGTATAGTTTGTTTATTTTGTAACATAGTTAATTGATTTTCAGTTAACAACACTGAAATATCATTCAAATAACATCACTCGTAACATCATCTCTAACAGGCTTCGACGTTGTTCGTTGAAGAAATGTGACATTAGCCATTCAACACTGGTGTAACGAATGATGTGAACTGCGTGGTAAACATTGCTGGCGTGTCGTTCAACAAAGCGTTGAGCGTCCCTCACAATGATCTCGTGTGGAAGCGAGTTAAAGGCTGCATCGAAGTAATTATCAATGATATCATTCATTGAGTACATGAAACAGGTGTGTCTTCTCTGGTAGAGGTGGTCGACAGCGCAATCTTCACACCTATCCTTCCACATTTTAGTTATTTCTACTGGTATAATCCGCAGATAATATGTCATCAGTAGAGTCTCAAACAACAATCGCTCTGGACTGATATTTGTCATGTTGGTGTTGGGCTCGGTAACATCGTTCACAGTACACATAATGACCTTTATGCGCACAGCTGTATGGTCGGCGGTGTATTGTGCTAAGTTGTGACGAATTGCGCGTCGCATGCAATGTCTACGTCTTTTGAATAGAGTATGATCCCTGTAAACAACTGTTCCCGTCCCTCGCTCTTGTACTTGGAAATAGTAGAACTGGGATTCCATTCTGTAACAGAGAAAATAGTGGTTTAATATTAAAACATACTACATCAACATACGTACACGCACACGTGCACACACACTTTAACACAAACATATACTTAAGCGCGCGCGCGCGCACACACACACACACACACACACACACACACACACACCAAACATACTTTAACATATGTTAATAGTAGGTGTCCTACTTAATCAAATATACATTTAATTCGTTTACAAGAAAGTATTACCTTGTATGCTGCTTGTCTTCTTTTGTTCAATGTGTACAATGTTAACAATAAGTGTGATCTTTGTTTTATTTTAAAATGCTTGATAACCATATGGTACTGAGGTAATGTCATCTTCTAAAATGTATCGTTTGCTATCTAAAGGTATTAAAGCTACTTTTGTGTTTTTGATCGTGTACAGGGTATTGTTAAATGAACGTATCAAATTAAATGTAGCTGAGAACGTTTTTTTTTCTGAAACAGATATTGCTTAAACAGTTCGTGACGCAGTGACTTTTTAACAAAACCCCGTTTGATACCCTTTGTTTTTTTTGTGCTCGATTTTAGAATTTGTATTTTTATCAATGATGGTAAAACTGTAATATATAGCCCTAAGCCCCACGAACTCGTCAATAACTGCACCGCCAGCTTCGTCTTTCATTAGTCCTGTCACCTTGTGCCTTGCCATAGAAAATAGTGGATGATCTGGGGGAAAGTTGGACGTGTCAAACAAGTGACTGTTTTGTTGCATGAATTCGTATGGGTCTAACAAATGTTTACCCGGAGCTTCTCTAATTTCCATGAACAAACTGTCAGTGTCTGTCATGAGTAGTCGCACACGGTCTTTGTACTGTTTGACCATGGTTTCATAATAAAAAGACAGAATGTGACGTTTAGCGTGTTCTAAAATACAAAATCCTACTGCAATGGGTTTGTCTAAGGTAACCGTGGTTCTTTGCAGTTCGACTGCCACCAAGTCATCCGAAAAAATATTCACGTGTTTGAATTAGATTTAGCAGTGTGTCGTCTTAATCGTTCTCGCTGTGCGATCAGTTCGACTTGTTTGTATTTTCTGACTGACTCTATGAATTTTCCATAACACACATTTGACATTGCTTTGTACAGGTCTTGTGAGCATTTGTCTCTAGCATGCTTACGGTTTTCAATATTCCGTGTTACAAAAGGTTTCATCCACTTTGATTGCTTGAATCGTAAAACTTTGTGAATGTATTTCAATTTCAAACCGAGTTTTAAATATAACTTTAGAGTTGCAAAGTGAATGACGTAGTTGTTTTTATCTGTTAAAGTACAAAACAATTTTTTGCCTGATGGTTTATTTAAATTTAGTCCAAATTCTTTGAGTAACTGTTTACAGTATGGCGAAAAGTCATTTGCGGGTATGTTATCGTGTACGGGTGCAAGGGGAAAAGAAGCATGTTTTGCGTGAAGTTCTCATGGATATTCTAGATCGACTTCTAAAATGTACCCTAGTTCACCCGTGGTGTTCAAAGTCGTCCACTCAATATCAATAAACTCTTCGGGTGGTATGAACTCGTAGTCACAGAGAGCAAGCGGTTCTAACATAGTTGTTGCATACAGTGAATTAACATCGAAGTACATGAGGTAGTTCGTTTCTTTTTGTGAGTTAAAATCACTCATATATTTATTATTTGCTTTGGAATATCTATGCGAAATCATCGACACACCACCCCGCAAACCTTTCTCAATGAAGCCATACATGTCCGGGTCTGTGAACAGATCGAGTTCAACATTGGTCATTTTTAAAGCTGCGTCTAAAGCAAAACCCGGGAGACTTTTGTAATGTAACGGATCTAGTTCGTAACTTTTAAGACACATGTCCCTAAAAGATTCCATGATATCACATAATAATAGTACATCGACAGAAACATAAAGTCTCATGAATTCCTCTAGTGTTGTTATATGAAATTCTTGCCAAAGTTGTTCTGCAAAGGTGTAGTCTTCTACAGAAATGTTACTTTCCGCGAGCTGAGAATAAAAATCTTTGTGACTGGGTAACTGTGTGACATTTAATTTCTCGAACGAATCTATGTATTCATAACAAAAAGGAAGTTTACGGGTTAGCATGTCAGCGTGATCGGGAAAATGTTTACTTAAATGTACAAAACAGTGCTTTCCTTTGCTCATAAGATTTTTTGTTAATGAATCGAGATATGCTGTAAGAAATTTAAAAGAGTCAACAAACATCAAGTCGTCAATGGAGAACGACAAAAACTGTTCAGTATTGTGTGGAATGCATCTGAGTTTTCTATCTGCAAACTTAGTCGAGGCTTGTAGAATTAAATGCGTGTCGTACCGTTCACTGTTATGCAAAACACATACCACTTTTTTTTCCAGTTTGAAATATAAATTGCAGTAACCATGACAGACTCCCCTAAACTCACCCGTGAGGTGACAGCGATGGACGTGTCTACTGTAATCTAAGTCTTCACCGCACAAATAACAGTGAGTGGCATTGGTAATTTCCCATCTAGCCTGGGGTGTGAGCACAACATCAACGGGATTATTAAAAATGTCCATTATTTCTTCATATTCCTCTAAAATGTTTTCTATAAAATGTTCTGACGCATCTTTACCGGTGTAGACTTTCAGGGGTTTAGTGTATTTATCTAGTATACTTACGACTTTGTATGCATACCCGCACGGTACGTGCTTTTGTATTCGATTTCCTTCAGTTGCGGGTTCAAGTACGCTTTCACAGTCAGCAAATATGACGAACGGAAATCGCTGTGTTTTATACTTTTGTTAGACACCAAAACATTTTATTGCCTCTTCAAACGGTGGCATAGCTATTTTCTGTGCATTGTGATAACAGTAGTCTTTGTGTTTGTCTAATAGATCTTCACTGGTAAATGACCACAGACACTTTTTACATATGTAATGTTGACGATCGTGGTATTCCGTGCATGATATTAGTCCTGACAAACTTTTAATCAAACAGAAATGAACCTTTTGTGTATCGTTAAGACCATTTACCGTTAACATTAGTAGATCAACGTGTCTATTGCTCACTACAACGTTGTGCACTTTGCTTATTCGTATGGGATACACGACCTTTTGTGGGGGAGATTTACTGTTTGGTATCGTTGGTATTTCTTCGTAACCGGAAACATTTATTGACAAGTTATAATTTTTTTCAAATAAATCGATTTGTTTCAGTGTAACTGGGAATGTTATATCATTTACATTCAGTGTATTTTCATGACGTAAATAGAGATGTGTTGTCTCCGGGTGTGAGTGGGTGGGAGCGGGATGCAGATGTGCCAAAACACAATACAGAAAGCATTTGTCATCATCGTTTTTAATGTTAAGTATACTTTTTTTTTTGCTTTAACTCCAGTGGTAATTCGATATACGGCGCGCCTCTGAAAGGTTGAAATCTAACAACAGTCAGTTTTAGACTAATGACTTCTTCAAAATTAAGATTTGACTCCTCACCTTCATAATCATCTAATCTAATCATAATTGTGTTCATTGCAGTAGAATATTGTTCTGCTAAGTCATCTGTCTCGGTAGCAACAATCATTTTGTTTTTGAAGTATGGTTCTACAAACGTCGTTCACCTTCTATGCTTGACTTTTGACATTTTTATTTGTACACAAATACCCCATTTAATCGATACTTTTTTTCTTAGTTCGGATTGAATATAACGAATAACGTCACGACGACGTGCGACTAGAAATCTCATCAAGTCTGATCTGTCTTGCTCAGTACCGTCATAGTCAAATTCTCGTACGTCACCATGCAGATCTTGTCTATTACAACCACTGTTCGGGGAAAGGGGTTCGGTGGGAATCTGAACAGCTTCGGCTTGTGCAGGTAACGGTACGTCATCCACTTGGGGTGGGGCCGTTCTGTCAGGGTTACGACTAAAAGTGGCTGAAGGTTTCCGTCGCTTATTGTGGGGTTGAACACTAACAGGTTGGAAAGATTCAGTACTGACTGACGGCGCTGTCGTTGCTCGTTTCGAACGTACCCCACCACCCGACTGTGTGCGACATACTTTAAAATGTCGTTTTAATGTATGCACAGTAATAAAGTCTATTTGACATAAAGAACACTGAAATGTTCTTTGTGGTTTATGATTTCGAGAGTTGTGTATTGCAAGATCTCTAGAAGTTGAAAAAATACATTGACATTGATTACACGAATAAGTTTGAGCTCTACTACTACACGCTGAAACGTGTGTTACATACTCGGATCGGTTGGAACACGGATACGAGCAGTTTGTACATTTCAGAGTATCTTCGTGATACGAATGAATGAATGAATGTTTAACGACACCCCAGCACGAAAAATACATCGGCTATTGGGTGTCAAACCATGGTAATGCAAATAAATAAAGCGATGATCAACATCAATATAAAAATTCAAGACCTAAACAAACACAGTGTAAAGAACTGTGCAAAAACACAAATATCACAGAATTTTACGGATACTGAATTTTACTCAAAACTTAATTTTGTGCTGTATTGGCCATTCTCAAAGAGAATGTTACACCCCTGCACCACGGTGAGGTTACAGCACACGCAGGGGTCTTCGTGATACCGTCTAACATGTCTGTGATAGTTATCTTTTCTGGTAAAATGTTCGTCACACAGTTCACAGATGAAAATGTGTGACTGACTGAAACAATTATTTCTGTGTCTAAGAAGGTCAGAATGTCGAGAAAAGCGACACTGACACAGTTCACACAAAAATATCCTACACGTTGTGTGGTAGGACATTTTTATAAAAGAAAAAGAAAAGTAGTTTATTCTTGTTTACATATATTTGAAAACTATTTATTCCTGAATACATATTAATCTATTCCCGATTACATATTAATATATTTCTGATTACATGTTTTAAACTATTCTCGATCACATTTTGTTGTTAACAACTCACATTATATGAACACTTTCACTGTCCTGCAAATAAATAAATACATTTTTAACAACTTCTCTTAAGTTATGTTTGAGTTTTATTTCTAAGTTAAAGCGACGTATATGTTGAGTTTTATTATCAATCTTGTTATAAAAGAATCTGTTTAAATCAACGTTTTTCTTCAGAGTTAAGGCTACTATCTTATGTTACATTACTAAAACTTGTTATATAAAAAAAAGAGAATGTGTTCTTCAGAGTTAAGACGACTAGTTTCGTCTAAAATATAGTTAAGAATTTTAAGAAGTTTATCAACGTTGATAAAAAAAAAAACAACCCAAAAACCCCAACAACAAGAAAATGACTTACCTTACAAGCAGTAGTCGACTAGTACAAAGTAGATTCAATATTCCTAGTCAAGAGTAGTAGTGTCGGTCAGAGCCAATGGTATTTAAAGCAAATAATTTTCCCGCATTTTCAGTTAACCTCTTTAACAGCCAATCATAATATGTTAAAAAATGCTTGCATTGCAAGAAACACCCCCCCCCCCCCCACTCCCCCAACCCCTATTAAACTAAATTGATGTTCAGTGGAAAATATACATCAAAGATCTTTACATTTATTTAATCTCTGTTAATAATTTATTTAAATTAAAGTTTTGAAGCTAGGGTAATGCACTCTGTAAGATAGATTTTAAAATGTACAAACATCGTTAAAACCATTCAGCTTGTGTGAAAACTAACAGTATACCTTGTGGAAGTGCGTGCTTTGAAAAAGATATTGGATTTGTTTTTTAAATGAAATATACTCCCATCATTGAATTTATTATGTATACCACCCTAAAACCAACATCAATGTCACGCGTTAATATTACAGCTGTATACCAAAAAGACGCCGCAAAGTCTGGGACTCTTACTAAAAGGAGAATGAAAGTCTCGTTTTCTGAAGTATGAAACCGTTAAAAAACACAATATGTTTGTTAACTGAAGATGAAGCACAGGAATTTCAAAGACATATATTATGCCCTTGAAATTTGACTATTTTAATGATGTAGATGTTCGTTCCGATTTCTTCAGCAAACATTATTTTAATCACAACGGTAAATTACCAAGTCGTGACCAAACATTTATATTGTCAATATTGGTGGTTAACATTAAGAAAAATACAAACTCGGCGATTTGTGAGAAACGGTTTAGAGTAAAATTCCATTGGTCTATTATCTACCAATCGTTTTGAAGTTCTTACGCTATTGTTAGCCGTTTGCATAAAACTGGTCAACGCATGAGTTTGTAGCACTCTGCGGAATACTTTTTTTCGGAAAATATGAATCAGTCACATAAAGTTGAATTTGTTTACAAGGACAACGCCTTGGTTAAAGTATGGGATGTAAACGCACAGGTTTACGTACATCTAAATAAAGTAACAAAGTCACTGACTTTTAGTGTTCCTGCTTTCCGTTCTCTTTTGGAGCACGGAAACGAAATTCTGGATACAATAAATGATCTAGAGAGCGGGGTACAAGAAGAGCGCGAGATGATCTCGCTAGCGGTGACGAACGAACAGCCGCAAGATTATGAAAAAGAGACACCGAATTCGTTACGGCGGTTTCAGCCGTATAATGGTGAGTTTTTCTACATGTTAACAGGAGTTATCTCCCTTATAGTGCAGTTAGCATTTGCAAATCATATTAACTCAGTAACTTCAAAGTATTTTGGAGTTTTCTTTAACATCGTAGTAAAAATATTTATTACTGTTATGTCTGTTTAAGAAATACACGGATTTCACTACAAAAGTAGTAACAGCAGGGTAAATGGTGTAAATGAAGGAAGATCAACAATGTTATTGTTAATAATTCATAATGATTAATTAAACTGTTTTCATTTGTTTTAAGGAATTGGAGCAAGCCTGCGACAGGGGCGAGGAGTCACTGCAAACAACATGCCACTTGGACAGGGGCGATGAGTACCCACCAACAACATGGAACAGGAGTATGGAGTCTTATCCAACAACCTGCAACTGGGACAGGGTCGAGGAGTCCCCACCAGCAACTTGAAACAGGAGCATGGAGTCTTATCCAACAACCTGCATTTGGGACAGGGGTGAGGAGTGCTCACCAACAACCTGCCCCTGGAGCATGGAGTCTGATCCAACAACCTGCCCCTGGAGCATGGAGTCTCAACAAACAACCTTCAACTGCAACAGGGGCGAGGTAGAGGGCGTGGTCTACTCCTGGCCCTTCAACATCAACAACAATAACAACAAACCAATAACAGCAACAGATACTAAAACATTTCTCCTCAAACAATTATGGATTAAGCTATAAGCTATTACCACAGTGTATTTGACATCCTTAATTTTGACATTAGACTTTAGCGTAAATATTCTTTCAAGAAAATCATTTAAATCAACTACTGTACTTCATTTGGATTACTTACTGGATTACCTTCTATTGTTTCAATTTTAATTACATACTGTTGTTGTTTCAATTTGGATTATATACTGTTGTTGTTTCATATTGGACTACCTACTTTTCGATTACCCACTTTGGAATACCTACTCTGAATAAGTACCAGGAAACATCCTAGTTCTGCAAATAAAGAAGTAACAAATGAAATAAATCTTACAGGGTTTATTTATGTAATAAAATATAAAGAGATATAACAAGGACTAACTATGGGTAAGCAGACAATTTTGACACATTATCTTTAAATACTAAAATTGAAGAAACTATGTTTTAATAAACTAACAGTAATTACATATGCTTATTTTAGTCAATTAAATACAATTTAACAATTGTTTTAAATGGTATCAATAAAATTCATCTGTTCTCCCAGCATTACTCTTGGTTATACTAATAAAGTATCAACAATTTGTATAAATCACTTATTGTAAATAGTTAACAAAAACACTGATTGTAAATAATTAACAAAAACATTGATTGTAAATAATAATCAAACACTGATTGTAAATAATTAACAAAAACATTGATTGTAAATAATAATCAAACACTGATTGTCAATCATTAACAAAAACACTGATTGTAAATAATTAACAAAAACACTGATTGTAAATAATTATCAAATGACCTTGTAAATCATTATCAAACAAATCAGAGCACTTGTGTAAATAACACTAATTATAAAATCACAGCACTTGTGTAATCACATTAATAAGAAATCAGTCATTGTTCGTTGATTATATATAATTTGTTAAACTATCACACACACACACACACACACACACACACTCTCTCTCTCTCTCTCTCTCTCTCTCTCTCTCTCTCTCTCTCTCTCTCTCTCTCTCTCTCTCTCTCTCTCTCTCTCTCTCTCTCACACACACACACACACACACACTGATTACAACAATGTATATAAAATAAAATAAGTAATTCTTACTTATAAATAGACATGTATTTTCTTACTTTTAGCATAAATTTGAATAAAATATTTCCATAAATAATAAAATAATCAACATTAATTTGTGAATAATCAAGTAACTAGCTCCAGATAATAAAACAAAGTCTCAAAACAGATGTTTACTTTAATGAAAATAATTCGATTTCTTCATCGGAGGATTCTTCAGAAGGAAACCACGGGGAAAGAAACTGAGGAGTGATAGCCACAGCGACAGGAGCAGGAGCAGGAACATGAGTAAGAACATCGTCAAGAGGTACTAACGGGATATCAAAGAAAGGGATAGGTGGGGTATGTAAAAGAGGCTCAGAAGGTGTATCTGGAAGATGAATTGTTGGTGTTGTGTCGAGAGTGGGGGTGTGAGAGAGGAATGGTGGAAGTTTGTGCAGGAACAGTAGTGGGGATGTGAGAGAGAGGAATGGTGGAAGTTTGTGCAGGAACAGGAGTAGGGGTGTGAGAGAGAGGAATGGTGGAAGTTTGTGCAGGAACAGGAGTAGGGGTGTGAGAGAGTGGAATGGTAGAAGTTTGTGCAGGAACAGGAGTGGGGGTGTGTGAGAGAGGAATGGTGGAAGTTTGTGCAGGAACAGGAGTGGGGGTGGGTGAGAGAGGAATGGTGGGAGCGAGAGGAGTAGAAACAGGAGTGGGGGTGGGTGAGAGAGGAATGGTGGGAGGAATGGTGGGAGTGACAGGAGCAGAAACAGGTGTATTGGTGGGAGAAACAGGTGTATGAGTGGGAGAAAGTGAGAGAGGAATTGTGTCAAAAGGTATATAAGTTGTGTGAACAGGAGGCGTAGATGGAGGTGAAACAAGTATTTTGGAAATAGTATCTGGTGAGAGAGAGAGAGAGAGAGAGAGAGAGAGAGAGAGAGAGAGAGAGAGAGAGAGAGAGAGAGAGAGAGAGAGAGAGAGAGAGAGAGAGAGAGAGAGAGAGAGAGAGAGAGAGAGAGGAGGTGGGGCGAGTGGAGATAATGATAATGGTACATAAATAGAGAAAAAACAATTAAAAGCGCTTATGAAAACAACACATACATTCTAAACGTAATAGTCGGTAGTATCAACATTTCCACGATCATATAAACAGTACGCTATAGAACGAAGAAGATTGAGTAAAACCAGCGTATACCTTTTTTAAATGTCGACAGAAGTATTCCACATAACATTTACATTTAATGTACACTATTAGAAAGAGGGCAGGGGTTACCAAAGATTAGTAGGCCTATTTGTACGTTCGTTAAAATGTTCATAATTATGACAGCTCCTAATCCGAGTACTCTGCCGTTTGAGAGCGATTATAGCCGTCGAAATGTCCATCTAGCTGAGTAATCGGGCTAGATCGTAGACGGCTGCATAACACAACAATTCTTTGTAAAAGTTAAACATATTATTATAACAAATTCTAATGATTTTTAATGAGTTTTCATATCAGTTTCATACATACCTCCCGTAACTGCACGCACCCGTATGAATACAATATGCGTATCTCCGTTCCTAGGGTATTTACGTAGAAGTCACCGACTTTGTAAAGGGTCCAATTAGTTCTTTAGGAATAAACACACGCTTGTTGGTCTTAAATAACATAGTGCCAAAACAATAACAAAACCCCACAAAACAGAGGCTAGTCAAATCGCTCGTGAAATAGTGCAGATTGAAACCAAAAAAAAAAGAATAAAAAAAAAAAGAGAGCGAAGAAACTATCGATAAGGCTGTATTCCGCTTGGGGGATAAAGCCAACACTTATCGTCAAACAAATACCATTATGTCTGCTAAGGTAAGGTATAGGTATAAAGATGAAGGGAGCACCTGATAGAATCGGGATAAACCGACAGCCCAGTCGTGATTGACAGGTCCAGTGTAAATATGTCTCTCATTTGAAACGTGTAATAGACCCGTGGATAATCGGATCACCTAGAATCGCCGGCGGAAACTACTGCACTACAAAGTTGTAATGGACGCTAAATTATCCCATCGTTAAGTTATCACGGGAACTTGTTTGATAACCCGAAGATTAAAATAATTTCGCTCACAGTTGCTGACTGACACTCTAGTAAAACCGCGGCGGTCCCCGCCCCGACTGAAACCCGCCCCTAGTAGAAGACCGTCAAGTCAGGATCGTTCATTTTGGTGGCCGCTGTATAGAGCCTAACGGTTTCTTTGTTCTCGCCGCTCAGGTGGGCAGGGCAGAAAATTTGGAACATGACGGCGCGAGCACGCGTGAAAATGAGCCATGTTGTGTATATTTCCTCTGGCAATACGGCGGGAAACCAAGGGGAACATTTAAGCGCCACAATAGTCGTTTTATGAGTCGTAAATGAGACCCATTGAATGTTAGAGCAGAGGAGGTTATTTTTGCACTTAGAACAAGAAGAATGAGCATTGCGGTTGGCGATACACATTCAATTTAATTCTCATTTATAGTTATGTTCGTGCTTATATCCCATTAAGGTTCACGCACGCTGTCCTGGGCACACACCTCAGCTATCTGGTATGTCTGTCCAGGACACTGGGTTAGTGAGAGAGAAGTCGATAAGGAAAGGAAGGAAATAATTTATTTAACGACGCACTCAACACATTTTATTTACGGTTATATGCCGTCAGACATATGGTTAAGGACCCCACAGATATTGAGAGAGGAGACCTGCTGTCACCACTTCATGGTCTACTATTTTAGATTAGCAGCAAGGGATCTTTTACGTGCACCATCCCACAGACAGGATAATACATGCCATGGCCTTTGTTACACCAGTTGTAGAGCACTGGCTGGAACGAGAAATAGCCCAATAGGTCCACCAACGGGGATCGATCCTAGACCGAACGCGCATCAACGAACGCTTTACCACTGGACTACGTCCCACCCCGAGAAGTCAGTAGTGCACTGTCTTATGTCCAATTTTGAGGTCCCGTGGAAATTTTTTGAATAAAACAAATGACCATGATAAATCGATTTATTATACCTCACAGATGAAGAAAACTGTTCGTGCCAGTCTTGTATTTTTGACAAGGCGTTATAATGACGTCATCAAAGATGGCGGGCATTTTGAATTTTGCTTTGATCTAAAAACACTTATTTCTTGGCCAATCTTCACAAGATATCAAAATGATCAGAATAAAGAGCTTAAATAGTTTATTTGAGTAATAATAAAGCTATGGCCATTTCGGGGTGTTTATGAAGTGTGGGTTTTGTTTTGTTTGTTTGTTGTCGTTTTTTTGTTTTGTTTTTCATGTATGTTTTGATATAATTCAAAAAGGTAGTAGACCTAGACATGAAACATTCAGTTTCTTTAATGTATCAAATTTAAGGCACTAACCGGATAACCCTTGTTAACCCATGACTATTACACTTCTTACCATTAAAGTATTTGTAATAGCATCAAGTGATCCTAAACATCCCGACATTAATTCTGATACACTAGTCGTCTTCGTCCCTTAGAAGGTTGTTTCGTAAGTCCCCTATTTCTAGTTCGCGCCACTTCGGCTAGGGCTTTCCGACTTCAGGTTTGATTTTTGTAGAGTTATCTCCTTAGCCTTTGGCCCTTAAAGTCATCCTGCAAGGCAGCATTGGTTTGATTTGAATGGTTGTTTTACAAGACTGGTGAATCCATTGTATCCAGTGGGTTGGTTTCATTTTGGAGCGTCCGTCTCCTAGATGTCTTGCCTTCCAAGGTTGACGAATGGCATCTGTCTGGGTTTTATTTCAGAGTTTTCTATCTCTTAGACAGATTGTATTTTATGACTAACGTACTCTGTCCGTCCGTGCTATTTGTTCATAGCTGGAGCTGGAGTAGTGAGTCTCTGAACATGTCCATACGACGATGGGTCATGCATACTGCACTGGGACTCCAGCTGCTCCGAGATCCCCCTCAGTCTAGCCTGAGTCCGTAAGAGCCCAGTTACCGTGGTTTGCCAAGCTATGTTAGCAGGGGGAACTGAGAGAGTCTTGCCTGCAGAGAGGTTATGTACCTGAAGAGTAGAACTTACGTGCCTCTGCCTACCTTTTTGTCGTTAAACTATCCGACGGCTGCAGCTGAAAGCGAGAAGGTCAAGCCAACTACTTCACTACAGCACTAGACACATCACACATGCCTGTGGGTATCATACCACCACACCACCGATACACTAGTTATTGTTTGTTTGAAATTG
>NC_054711.1:21478552-21534160 GCF_016097555.1 Gigantopelta aegis
TACCCATTTTGTAATAAAATCGGACCCATTTTGTAATAATAAATAGGTGCCCATTTTGTAATAAAAAAATTGCCCATTCTGTAATAAAGGCTTAAAACGTCAGATTACAACATAGGTATAGGCCTTTGTTTAATATATACAAAGTGAAATAATATTAAACTTTGTGTTTAGATTTTATTTCGATGGTCGATGGTTCGCCTGGGATACGAAATTTCTAACGCTAACCCCCTAAGTATACATTGTTTTCTTGTTCCAACCAGTGCTATTCGGTTGGGGTATGAAGAACCAAGTATGTTCTACAGCTGTGTATCAAAAATAGTAACTTGTGTGGGTAGTCTGTATCATAATTATCGGAACAGCAACAGCTGATTAAAATACTTTGTGATGTTAAAGAAACATACATTAAAGATTTAATTAATATTGATAAGTATATTAGTTTGGCATAAAAATTATAAGTTAAGGCACTCTCTGGTCTAAAAGCATACTAGTTGTCACTTTTCTTTTATACTGTTTGTGAATGTAATACTTTTATGCATGTAGGTAACATTTAGTTTATATATTTCATTGTATTACTACCTAACATCAAAACCAAAAGCGTGTAATTGATGAATATAATAACTGAATTCTCTTGTGCGTTTATACATACTGTGTATATATGCTGTGCTGATAAGCTTACAGCGTAAAGCAATAAAATAATTGAATTGAAACACATATACATTTAAAAGAGGAGATGATTATTTTGTCGTGCATTGATTATACTCTCCGTATGGATGAAAATTTGGATCCTAGCTAAAATAATACAAAGGTGAATGAATACATATACACAATCCATTGGATGCATATGTAAGCTGCACATTTTTCTACCCCAGCCCTTGAATTCTCCTTAATTTGCATCAGTTTACTTTTAACTAAATGTTGTTTATTCGTACTATAGATTACACATCAATTTTCTTTTTTCAGATCCTTCATATCCTGCTTCTGCATAATAATAATATTAGAATAAGTTGTATTGGGAAAAGAAAATTATAAATTTGACGCAATCAAACGGACGCTCTCTCTCTCTCTCTCTCTCTCTCTCTCTCTCTCTCTCTCTCTCTCTCTCTCTCTCTCTCTCTCTCTCTCTCTCTCTCTCTCTCTCTCTGTCTCCGTTTCTGTCTCTGTCTCTCGCTGTATCTGTCTCTGTCTCTCTGTCTGTCAGTCTCTCTCTCTCTCTCTCTCTCTCTCTCTCTCTCTCTCTCTCTCTCTCTCTCTCTCTCTCTCTCTCTCTCTCTCTCTCTCTCTCTCTCTCTCTGTGTGTGTTGTGTGTGTGTGTGTCCATCTTTGTATTTATCTGTGTGTGTCTCTGTGAATATATAGTTTTGATAACGTTTTTTTTTCATGAAAATTTTCATTATTCAAGGAGAACTTTCCTTTGTTAGAAACGATGACAGTTTGGCTAACAACTTTCAGTTCTTTTTGCAATACAGGTCTGTCTGTCTGTTTCTCTCTCTCCCTCACTGTTTCTCTGTATGTCTCATTATATCTGTATCTCTGTCTCTGTTTCTCTCTGCTTATCTGTCTGTTTTTCTCTCTGCTTGTCTGTCTCTCTCTCTCTCTCTCTCTCTCTCTCTCTCTCTCTTCTCTCTCTCTCTCTCTCTCTCTCTCTCTCTCTCTCTCTCTCTCTCTCTCTCTCTCTCTCTCTCTCTCTATGTGTCTGTGTGTCCATCTTTGTATTTATCTGTGTGTGTCTCTATGAATATATAGTTTTGAAAACAAGGTTTTTTTTTCCTTGAAAAGGTTCATTATTCAAGGAGACTTTCAGTTCTTTTCAAAACATACGTTTATTTTTCAGTGAATTCATGCATTTATAATAATATTTTGTGTTGACTTCAGGAGGAAGTACCTGTACATGCTTATAATTTATGTAAAAAATAAACCGGTTTTGATACACAATGTTCCTTATCGAAATATTATTAGCACATTTATGAATTAACTTAAATAGTTCCTATTGTCATGCATAAGGGATAGTTCATGTTCAGTTACTACGATAGATAGATAGATATATATATATATATATATATATACATATATATATATATATATATATATATATATATATATATATATATATATATATATATATATATATATGCATTCAAGACCGCATATGAGCACATAGTCAGGCGGCAAACTAAAGTACAGTGTAAGCGGTAAATCGGTTAATGGACAGTACCTGTACACAATAATTGTAGAATTAACTTCCACAACCATCGGCTGAATGATCACATGTGTTTTATGTGTATTGTTCACTTGCTCGTGGTGGGTGGGGGATGGGGTAGGGTGGGGAGGGAGTGTCAATGGGAAATCACTTTTGACGGATACTAGTTTAAGTGTATTTCAGCTTAAGTAGTTGTTGATTAAACCCACTGTTTTTAATCAGCTGCTACGGCTTTTACAACACATTCATGCAGGTTACTTTCTCTTACACATATCTACACTTAGATTATAATGTAACAGTCGTGTCGTAATGGGGGGGGGGGGGGAAGAAGGAACTGGTTGGAACGGCAAAAAGCCCAATTGATGTGTTCACCGAGGAGGTTCTATCCTGTTACCCAAGTCCCCCAGGCGAACGTTCAACCGATTAAGCTAGATCCCGCCCCGATCATAATAGATAATATCACACGATGGGTTACGAAAAACAGCAAGGATATTTTATATGCACTTTTCCATAGTCAGGATAGTACATACCAAGGCTTTTAGTATACCAGTTTTAGGGTACTGGTTGGAATGACAAAAACCCCAATTTGTGTGTCCACAGAAGTTCGATCCTGCGACACAAGCACCTCAAGCGAGCGGTCTGGAATAATGGATGAACGGAAAAACTTAATAGGTTCACTTACAGAATCAACCTTAAGACATATTCGTACCCCTGACGAACTCCCAACCACTGAAGAAAAATCTAAACAAAAAGTTTAAAATTATTTCAATTTGTATATATTTAACATCTATGTCGTATTCTGACGTTTTAAGCCTTTATTACAGAATGGGCATTTTTTTTATTACAAAATGGGTACCTATTTCTTATTACAAAATGGGTCCGATTTTATTACAAAATGGGTACCTACGTTTATTACAGAATGGGTCGTTTTTTATTACAAAATGGGTACTTATTACAAAATGGGTCGTTTTTTATTACAAAATGGGTACATATTACAAAATTGGTCGTTTATTACAAAATGGGCCTCAACATGTGGGGAACACCGTTTATGACAAATATTTATGTTTAACAACCACCGTTCACCCAGAACAAACAGATGTCTTTGGTGCGTTCCAGGGCCGTAGTTAGTATGTGTGACAATTAAAATTAAATAAATCTTCTGACATTAGCTGCGTGTATTCAGCGTGAGGGTAGATTCGTAAACTGAATCCCAAACCATACGTCTAACGTGCGCGTGGTTTCTCGTCACAATAATAATGTGGACGCGACATTGTGTGCATTGTTTTCTGGTCAACACAGAAATCATAAAATAAAGCGTCTAGACGACATAGTCTATATACCATGTTGTTGGTAACATTGGTTGGTAACTATACAGCCTATACCCGTGGTTGTCTTATGGAAATGGTGCTCCGCAAGGCTCAATGGGTAGGTGTAAACCACTTGCACCGACCAGTGATCCATAACTGGTTCAACAAAGGCCATGGTTTGTGCTATCCTGCCTGTGTGAAGCGCAAATAAAAGATCCCTTGCTGCTAATCGGAAGAGTAGCCCATATAGTGGCGACAGCGGCTTTCCTCTCAAAATCTGTGTGGTCCTTAACCATATGTCTGACGCCATATAACCGTAAATAAAATGTGTTGAGTGCGTCGTTAAATAAAAAATTTCTTTCTTTCTTATGGAAATGTTAACAATAATAATAGCTTTTAAAATAACGCAATGACGTTTTGGATCTAATAAAATAAACCTGTTTTCGGGGGTTGTTTTCCATCGTAAAACGCGCGCGCGCGCGTGCGTGTGTGTTTGTGTGTGTGACATTTGAACGTTAGCCCCCAACTGGAAAAAGTATCCCCCACCAAGTGATGCCCATGAGTAGGTGTAAGGCCACTACACCGACGTCTCGCTCGGTAGCCACTAATAACAATAAACAACTAAAACACTGTCCTGGACAGACAGTCCAGATAGCTCAAGTATGGTTTATTACAGACTGACAGTCTAGTGTTTTTGTCATATGAGATTTAATACAGACTGAGAGACTAGTTTTTAATCACATATGATTTAATATACACTAACAGACTAATGTTGGTGTTACATATATATAGAATACTATACGAGTTTTCGCTAGATATCATTTTTACGAAACGAGTGAACTTCCCAAACGTATCTGACTGAACAAAAGTGAGTTCAGGTACGTTTGGGAAGTTCACGAGTTTCGTAAAAATGATATCTAGTGAAAACGAGTGTGGTATTTTATTGATTATTTTTTTAATTTAAGAAATAGCTGTAAGGTACATGCATAAATATATGTTCATTTTCATATTGGGTGAAAAATGGGTAAAACTAATGCATAATTCCATATTTTAACAAAACGCCCCCAAGGAACAAATGTTCCTGTTACCCCACTGGTTATGCTAATAATGATGAATTCACAAATCACAACTGACAATAACAATTTGTTGACCAAAAATCCAACCAATAAGAGAATAACAAGTGTTTATGCAGTTAAAAACGAGTTCACGGGAAAACTAAAGTCGACGACAGTCACTTTTCGCGCCCTTGTTGTGGCTTTGTACACAATAAATATAGCATATCTTATCGTAATTTCACTTGAAATCCATATTTCGTAAAATGTACAATATTTTAATCACAGAATTTTCTTCAAACACATTCAGGTGCTTCAGTAATGTTAAAAAACCCACAAAACCCCCCCCCAAACAAAATCAATAGGAATTTTGCATCGGATTTTTTCCAGCATTCTTAAAAAGGAAACGTCGCGCGGTCCAGTTTACATCAGCTTTTAATGAATGACATTGCTGAATCAGTGAATGACATTTGTAGTAAAAGTTGTGGATGTTACTGACCTTGACATTAATTACGAATGAAAAAAAAATAGTCCCGTTATGCTAATAAGGTCGCTGTCCAACCAATCGAAATTGACTCTGTTCCCTGTTGACAAATCAAAATACAGTTTGTAATACGCACCTGGTGGTGCGTACGAAATTTGTACGACACCGCTATATCTTCACCAGGAGGGTAATAAGATAAAACACCAGTGTTTTTATCATATATGGTTATTAAATTAATACAGACTAATAACACACTAGTGTTTGTATCGCATATGATTTAATACAGACTGACATACCAGTGTTTTTATCATATATGGTTATTAAATTAATACAGACTAATAAAACACTAGTGTTTGTATCGCATATGATTTAATACAGACTGACATACTAGTGTTTTTATCATATATGGTTATTAAATTAATACAGACTGACTGACTAGAGTTTTTAATCACATACGATTTGATATAGACTACCAGATTAGTGTTTGTGTCTCACATGATTTAATACAGACTGACACACTAGAGTTTTTAATCACATATGATTTGATATAGACTACCAGATTAGTGTTTGTGTCTCATATGATTTAATACAGATTGACAGTCTGGTGTTTTTGTCGAGGCATGGGATTTTTAATCCAGATACCAACTCCAAACCCTGAGTGAGTGCTCCGCAAGGCTCAATGGGTAGGTGCAAACCACTTGCACCGACCAGTGATCCATAACTGGTTCAACAAAAGCCATGGTTTGTACTATCCTGCCTGTTGTAGGCGCAAATAAAAGATCCCTTACTGCTAATCTATATAGTGGCGACAGCGGGTTTCCTCTCAAAATCTGTGTGGTCCTTAACCTTATGTCTGACGTCATATAACCGTTAATAAAATGTGTTGAGTCCGTCGTTAAATAAAACATTTCTTTCTTTCTTTCTTTCGTTGTTTGTTCTAACAGACGTAATATTTCTGTATATTTACACTATAGCCCAGTTATACACAACTCTACAATAAAACAAAATGCAATGAAAATAAAGGAAACAGAGTCATATATAGGAATTTGAAAAGGCGGCTCAGAAATATTTTGTGAATTGGGAGACAATACATATTTACCAAATACTCCAAACAAGGTATACATACTGAGACATACATATTCGATCAATGTTTCCGAGCGTTTTTAAAGTGTATTTATAAATGTGTCAGGCTTATAGAGGTAGCTACCCAGGACAGGTATTGATTCTACAATGCACAAAGGCCTAGACACATTTAATGACTTGACTGAAATATACTTGGAACTATTAGCAGCATGTTCGGTGAAGCGCAACTGCATGTGATCCAGCTTTGTTTATACTACCCGTCAGTATGAGAAATATCTGTTTTTAACCATGGCAGAAAAAACCCCAGGTAAATTTGCTACGAAAAGAAATAAAAGGAATGTTTGCTTAACAACACTCTTAACACGTTTTAAACTATGGCTATCTAATATAGAGGGGAACGGGACGTAGCCCAGTGATAAAGCGTTCGCTTGATGTGCGGTCGGTCTAGGATCGACTCCCGTCAGTGGCCCCATTGGGCTATATCTTATGCACGCCACGATTGGTATATCAAAGGCCGTAGTATGTGCTATCTTGTCTGCGGTATGTGTATTTTGGAACGTAATCGTGACAAGGAATCGGGAATGAAACAAGCTGTCATCATATAGGCTACTCCTACCGAATAGCAGGAAATGTCTCTCACTGCATTTGATATACAAGTCGTGGAGCGCCGGTTGGAATGGGACGAACCTTTGTTAGACGCCCAATAGCCGATGATTATTTTTGTCCTGGGGTGTCGGTAAACAGTCATTCATTCGTTCATTCATTCGTTAGTTCGTTCATTCATTCGTTCGTTCGTTCGACCGTCCCTCCGTCCGTACGTTCGTTCATTCATTCATTCATTCATTCATTCGGCTGTGATGGAATAAAAATCCGTCAACCTGAGACGATCGGTCAACGGCGGAGCTATATCCCGATATGGTTCCTTGAGAATCTAAGCTTCTCCGAGAATCCAAGTTTCCCCGAGAATCTACGTTCGACAAAGCAGACCTCGAACCAGTCGATCTGTCAAGAGGAGATAGGCGTTACGCTAATTGCTTCCAGTGTACTGAACGGCAAAGTTCAAAATTCTACATGGCAACATAGTAAACATTCACTACACGGTTGTCACACACGCAACGTACGTGTGGTACCCGATCCAGTAAAAAAGATTAGATATATCTACATTCAGTGGCGTAGCCAGGATTTTATTGCGCTATTTCTCGTTCCTGTCAGTGCTCCACAACTGGTGTAACAAAGGCCGTGGTATGTACTATCCTGTCTGTGGGATGTTGCACATAAAAGATCCTTTGCTGCTAATTGAAAAGAGTAGCCCATGATGTGGCGATAGCGGGTTTTCTCTCTCAATATCTGTGTGTGGTACTTAACCATATGTCTGACGCCATATAACCGTAAATAAAATGTGTTGAGTGCGTCGTTAAATAAAACATTTCCTTCATTTATATTGGGAAGTACAGTCATTGCGTGTGTGCGCAGCCTTACCCTGATCAAAATCCTAGGGAGGGGGCACTACTTTTTATAAACAAGCAAGTAGACATTGGGGCGTCTGGGGGCAAGGGGGAATCAGTGGCATCGAGGAATTATAGCCTGTAAGAGTCATGGTTTAACAAGAAAAAAATTAAAGGTGGTGGGGGAAAATAGACGTGATTGTGTTGAGGCTACGCCAGTGTCTGTAGAGTATTTTCAGATCATTAAATATTCAATCCGCCTATAACACCACTACTGTAGTCATAACTCATAGCAATCCGTATTAGGCGTCTATGTTTAAAGTGACATTCCTGAGTTTGCTGCATTGTAAGATGTTTCCGACTAATAAAACTTACATAGACGAGTAAACTTACATACTAAATATATTTTCTTGTTATGAATATCACTATCTCTATATTCAATGTGATTCTGGTCGTCTTAATATTTGTAAGAAGCCCAAAGTGGATTGCGTTGTCAAATAATTTCGTACGTACGAAAACAAAAACAATTTAGGAAATAAAATGAAATTTAACCTAGTACAAATATTAAATACGTTTAATATGTAATTACGATCGTTAACAAGTCTGTTAGTAAATAACATGTTAAAAATTGCAGCAAACTCAGGAATGTCCCTTTAACTACAACAACAATTGGTTCAGCTGAAAGACCATTCTACAAGGCAGGCATCGAAATTGTAGAACTTGTACGCCATATTTCATACTTCATTTGTCATGATTCAGAGGGATGTGTGCACTCAATCCCTTATTTAAACAATATTTGTTCATTCATACTTAATTTGTCAATCAATCAGTCAACCATTTGACTCGTGCTTACATCCACTGGATGTTCATGCACGACTCTCTTGGGCACGTTCTCCGAGATTCCCCAGTAGATGTGTCCAAGACAGGGCGTTTGTGGGGTAACGCACACACACACACACACACACTCATTTTCGTGTCTTGGGAGTCATTACGTAATGGAGAATACACGGTTAACAGTCGATTCTTTAAAAATAACCCAAGAGGGCCGAAAATGTATTTCCATACTACGTGTATAGGACCGTACTATCCTGGGGTGCATGGGAGGGGGGTGGGGGGGGGGGGGGACAGACGCCATAAAATAGGACGCATTCAGATACATGTATTTACTTTGTACCTGGTTATGGATGTTATTTTTACGTGCATATTTAACAAATTCATGCGTTGCTATTTCAGGAAATGCCCTTGACAGCTACCTTGATTTGATAGACGAAATGTCCGTCTTAGATAATGATTTGGATAATTTTTCGATCGATAGCGATGACTTAGATACTGCTACGTGCCTGGAACTGGACCGTGTTGAACCACGGCCAGAGCAGACTATTTCACCCATAACTGAGGAATCGATCTCAAGAATAAAGACTATTGTCAGAGATGAGCACATGGCAAACTTGGCGCAAAGAAGGTATCACAATTCCACAGTTATCGCTTATTATATAATTTACGTTTCGCTCTTGAAACATACACTTTTATAAGCGACATTCGTTTCCGAAATTACTAGTCATCGGAGTGAATCGGTACAGGAAGACAAGCGGACGAACGAGGCGAGGAAGAGGCAGGCGAGCTCCGTTATTAATGGTGGATGTCCAGTGAAAATGGAACGTGTTGAACCAGCAGCTATTGCCACAAGCTCGAGCATGCAAATCAACATAAATATCAGTTTACAGAAATAAACACCCAACAGAAACAAAATCGATATGCTATTAAATTCCTGTAAAGCTAGACTTGTTTTGTTTGTTTGTTTGGCTTCTTTCTTTTCTTTTTTTTTCTTTTTTTTCTGTTCTTGAGCTACCCCAATCTAATTAAAATTATCTCCTCTATTACATGTGGATCTAACAGCAGCCCGTTAAAACTCATGTCCAGCTGACCTTTCATTCGACCAATCAAACCCTTACTTGCAAAATCATGCCAGTGATTTGAAAAGAATTTGAAAACATTCGGGATTATGCCGAGGGTATACGAAATGATTCGGGTGAATTACGAAGTATGCCGGAAACTAATTGCAATATAAAATTTTATATAAAATTCGTTTCAAGACGAAACATTCCCAGTCTGGAGCTCGACGCGGTAAGACGTGTTTGTTTCGCTTTTGCACACTGCACGTGCTTTCGCGGCTCGACTTGCGGATCCTTCACTTCGTTGTTTTTGTCAGTGAAGTGAAGTTTTCTACTGGAATGTATGCGGCCATTGGAACTGATTGAACGCTGGAACGCTTCTCGTTTCGACAGTCTGCACCACCAGGTTGGATTCTTTTTTAGCGAGATTCCTTGCCTCCACGTCATTTCTCCGTCTGACTATGTATTCGTAATAGATAAAAAGACACACTTTCGTATCACCATCCCAATTAAGGGATGAACCAGCTTCATATTTCGTAAAGCTTGAAGACACGAAAGTGAGTCAGTAAAAAGTATAAATTTGGATGCAACCGAATCTTTGATTTGTTCCAAACTTCAGCACTAAGAATTGATACCGAGTCAGGCAGTCTCATGGCAAGTATTGTGTCTGATGGAAAAACTGTAGCACAAGCCACAGAATTCCCATCCCGTGATCCGTCTGTATTCACAGGAATGTAATCACGGTACTTGTCTTGAATTTCCATGAACAATTGCTTGTACACAACAGCATCTGTACGATCTTTCTTCAGATGTGAAAGATCAAATACAATTTTAGGTGGTGTAATACACCATGGTGGTAAAACAAAATATGAAGGAGTTTCCAAAGTGTCTGATAAATCAATGTTGGAAAGCGATACAAACGCTTAATGTGAAGACGAAATGTACGAATAATATTTGGCCTTGCATCAAACAACTTCATATATTTGTTGTCAAACACCGCATCATGTGTAGGATGTTTCGGTAATGAGTTAATCTTGGTGGCATACTGCAGAGAAAGCTTTGCACGCCTAGCACATAAACAAGGTTCGTGTGCATCAACATACAAGCTCTCTACAGAAGATGCTCTAAACGCACCAAGACAAAGCCTAAGTCTCTGACTGTATATAGGATCTAGCATCTGCAAGTAAGACTTGCGAGCCGACCCATACACAATGCATCCATAATCTAATTTTGACCTCACAAGAGATCTATACAGACGGAGCATAACCTTGCGGTCTGCTCCCCATTCCGTATTACCAATAACTTTTTATAAATTCTGATCTTTCAAGCCCTTCTTTTTAGAATATTTAAGATGGGGCACAAAAGATAGTTTCCTGTTAAATATAACCCCCCCCGAAATTTAGTCTCCTCCACAACTGGAATAGGTTTTTTGTCCAAAAACAACTGTGGATCTAAGTGTAGACCTCTTTTCTGGCAGATATATGCATACAAACCGTTTTTGACTTTGTGAATCGAAAGTCTAAAAAGGGGAATGCCTGTTAAAGGACACGCCAGTAAGTTGTAAACATCGGAAATGTTTTAACGACGCACTCAACACATTTTATTTACGGTTATATGGCGTCAGTTGTAAACATTTAAATTTTTAAAAATATAATTAGGTTATGTTATTTATTTTGTTTAACGACACCATTAGAACACGTTGATTTATTAAAAATCGGCTATTTGATGTCAAAGGTCTGGTAATTGTGACACATAGTCTGAGATAGGAAACCCGCTACATATGTTTTCCGTTAGTAGCAAGGGATCTTTTATATGCACCATCCCACAGACAGGATAACACATACCACGACCATTGATATATGATATATGGCTGGGACGAAATATATCGCAGTGGAACAACCGACGTGGATCAATCGTAAACCGACCGCGCATCAGGCGAACATTTTATGAGTGGACTACGTCCAGCCCCCACACCATCTAGAATCCTGAGCACGACTTGCTTCGACGTCAGAAGTAATATTCACATTGAGCGTGATTGTATTTTCAAGGGATTGGGAAATACCAAATGTCTCCTTCCTTGCACCCTTCTCAGTGGCGGATCCAGAAAACACCCATTTAGAGGGCCCCAATGACATGATGCGAAATGCCAAGGGAACTTTAGGGGAGGTTTGGAGGGGGATCGTAAAAAAACAACCCACGTTAATATGCTATATATATATAAATGTCGCAAACTGTCGCCCCTGCCCCCCCCCCCCCCGCCCTAGATCCGCCTCTGCTTCTCACAAATCATTAAAGGAACATTCCTGAGTTTGCTGCAATTTTTAAGATAATATCGACTAAGAGAGACGTTTTAACGATTGTGTTTGACCTGACCACTATTTGTTGGGTACATATATAATGCTGAGATATTTGCGACTAACAGAACCGTTTTAACGAATACAATTGCATATTATAATTAGTAAACATGTTCTTGTCTAGAATATCAGAGCTGTATATAAAATGTGTTTCCTGTCGTCACAATGTTTGTAGTAGATTATACCAACAAACAAATCTGTACCTATTAAATTATATACACATGTATATTGGGAAATAAGAACAAACCTGACCTACCAGATACTGGAACAACCAGAAACACATTGGATATGTAGACACTGTTATGTTAAACAAAATTGTTATCTTACACAATATAGTATATTTAATATATTATCTAATTTTAGTCATTATATTGGTTCTATTACTCAAAAGCGGGACAAACTGACGATGGTCTCTTACAAGTTATGTTATTATTTACATTCGCGAAGTCTTTGTGACCTGTGACCTACGTTGTTACCTGGTGACGACCTCATATGGCAGCCGCCAGCACTACCGCATGGGGGAGGTCAGGTGTCAACACACGCACACACACACACCCACACAATCCCACACACGCACACGCGCGTACATACACATACATGTACATAGAGGTTATTTCAAGAGTATTTTTCGGTATCGTCAATATCATAATATATTAGGAAAAACAGTTGTATTATGCGAGCATCTGGCGAACATAATACCTTGTTTTTATTTCTAATATATGATATTGACGACACCGAAACACACGAGGGTAATAATCTCTTTATCATATAATCTCAAGCTCAATACAACGTGTTTTTGTAAACTCTACACGCAACTTTAATTCCAGTCCGCCATTACTAGATATTTAAATAACGTAAGCATATGTGACATGGTGTCTTTTTGAATGGAAATGACGTCAGTCTTGAATGACGTCATTTTGTATATCCTCACATACTATTGCTTAACGTTGTTGTTTTTTTTCTTCTTTTTTTCTTTCGTTTTTCTGAACGTTGGGCAGCTTTCGATGTAAAGTTGTCAAATACTGTACTGTTAAAACTATGTTATAAATGAACGCATTTAAAATATGTTTTGTTTGTCAATAGATTCATCGTTCTTGGACAATCATGATAGGAAAAAAGGGTGCTTAACTAATTTCTGCGAATCAGTTTACCTTACTATCTACGTACAATGCATTTTGTCCACAGCGAATTCAGATGTAAATGGGCAGGATCATAGTTAAAGTTTGTTTCGTTTAACAACACCACTAGAAAACAATGACTTATTAATCATCGACTATTGGATGGCAAACATTTTGTAATTTTGACATAGTGTTAGAGAGGAAACCCGCTATATGTTTCAATTATTAGCAGGGTATCTTTATATGCACAATTCCAGACAGGATAGCACATATCACGGCCTTTGATATTCCAGTCAGAATGCACTGTCTGTCGGAAATAGCCGAATGGGACTACCGACGGGGATTGACCCCAAACCAACCGCGCATCAGGCGAGCGCTTTGCCACTGAGATACTATTATTCTATTATTATTATTATTATTATTATTATTGTTATTATTATTATTATTATATTCACGTTCATGTACAATTATCTGGATACACACTTATGTTATAGGGTGGTGGTTGTGGGGACCTGGATTGATCAATCAAAACGGCAGAACATGGGTTCATTAGTAACCCCCCCCCCCCCCCTCCCACCGAGCTTTCCGGACGATCTTCTGCATCCCAAACTCATTAAGTAATTATTTAAATATGTATTTCCTGTTGAACGAATCGATTAAAATACTTATTAATGAAGGTGAAAATCCAATTATTTTGTTTTCAGTATAAAAATAAATCTACTTACCTGTCAAGTTAAGGTATTAAGTAATTAAACACTTGTACTACTGCTACTACAACAAATTGGGCTCTTCCAGGTTATAAACACTGAATATTATAAGTGGATCGAGAGACCCATATACCAGTAGTATTCTAAAGTGCACTAAAATGCATTATGGATGTGACAATCCAGGGTTGTGGCTAAAGTAGGCAAGGGGGAAAGGTGTGTGTGTGTGTGTGGGGGGGGGGGGGGGTTGTCAGATAAATTCGAAAAGCTGAATTAATCAAAGGAAACTGCAGAAAATGGGTTCATATGCCCCCCCCCCCCCCCCCCCCCCACACACACACAGCTAGTTTTCTGACGCTTCTACTTCCCACTGGGCTACGTCCCGCACCCTATTGCTATTATGTCAAAATCATGGAAGTATTTTGATATCAATAGTATACGAAACCAAGCATTTCACAATCAAGAAAACAAGTTTGTTTTATTTAAGTTGACTACTAGAGCACATTGATTTATTAATCATCGGCTATTGGATGTCAGACATATGTACATTTTGACATATAGTCTAAGATAAGAAACCCGCTACATTTCTCCATTAGTAGCAATGTATATTTTATATGCACCATCCCACAGACAGGATAGCACATGCCACGGCCTTTGATATAGTAGTCGTGGTGCACCGGCTGGAACTAGAAATAGCCCACTGGATTCACCGACAGCGAAAGTTGTGGGGCAGTGTTTGGGATGAAAAACAAAACCAATCAGAGAATGGGTTCACCGATTGGATTTGATCGTAATACACGAGAGAGAGAGAGAGAGAGAGAGAGAGAGAGAGAGAGAGAGAGAGAGAGAGAGAGAGAGAGAGAGAGAGAGAGAGAGAGAGAGAGAGAGAGAGAGAGAGATCTTATCTAATGTTAGTCATTATGTTGGTTCTATTACTTAAAAACATGGCAGACTGACGATGGTCTCTTAACAGCTATGTTATTATTTACATTCGTATTCAAGTCGCTCGCAAAGGCGTTGTGACCCGTGACATGTGCATGTATTATGTTCAGCGCCATACGGTGTTACTTTGCGACGAGTAAACAACCTCAACTGGCAGCCACCAGCACTACCGAATGAGGGAGATCAGGTGTCAACGCACACACACACAGACACGCACGCACGCTCGTCCGCACACACGCATGCATAGAGGTTATTACAAGAGTATTTTTCTGTATCGACAATATCATAATATATTAGGAAAAACAAGTGTATTATGCGAGCGTCTGGCTAGCTAAATATATTGTTTTTATTCCTAATATATGATCTTGACGACACCGAAACACACGAGGTAATATCCTGACATGAAAACATATTAGTGCTTAATTGTCTTCTTGTTTTTTTCTGAACGTTGGGTAGCTTTCAATGTAAAGTTGTCAAATACAGTACTGTGAAAACTATGTTATAACTCAACGCAATTAAAATATGTTTTGAGTGTCAATAGACTCATCGCTCAGATAACAATATTTTGTTTTGCCTTATTTGAGGCTGGACACGAGTAAGAACATTTTCTTAGACAATCATGACAGAAATAAGGCTGCTTGACTAATTTCTGTGAATCGGTTGACAGTACTATCTATGTACAATGCATTTTGACCACACCGAATTCAGGTGTAAATGGGCAGTATTATAGTTAAAGTTTATTTCGTTTAACAACACGACTAGAAAACAATGACTTATTAATCATCGACTATTGGATGTCAAACATTTGGTAATTTTGACATACAGTCTTAGAGAGGAAACCCTCTATATGTTTCAGTTAGCAACAAGGAATCTTTGTATGCACCATTCCATATAGAATAGCATATATGACGGCCTTTGATATTCCAGTCAGAAAGTCAGAAATTGCCCAATGGGACCACCGACGGGGATTGATCCCAAACCAACCGCGCATCAGGCGAGTGCTTTGCCACTGAGATACGTTCCAGTGTTCTATTCGTATGTGACATGTGCATGTATGATGTTCAGCACCATACGTTGTTATCTAGCGATGAGTAAACAACCTCAACTGGCAGCCACCAGCATTATCGAATGGGGGAGGTCAGGTGTCAACACACACGCACACACGCACGCACACACGCACGCAAGCGCGTGCGCACACACACATGCATAGAAGTTATTACAAGAGTATTTTTCTGTATCGTCAATATCATAATATATTAGGAAAAACAATTGTATTATGCGAGCGTCTGGCCAGCTAAATACATTGTTTATATTCCTAATATATGCTATTGACGACACCGAAACTCACGAGGGTAATACTCTCTGTATCTAATAATCTCAAGCTTAATACAACGTGTTTTTGTAAACTGTACACGCAACTTCTATTCTAGTCCGCCATTACTAGATATTTAAGGAAGGAAGGAATGTTTTATTTAACGACGCACTCAACACATTTTATTTACGGTTATATGGCGTCGGAACTAGATATTTAAATGACGTATGATGTGACGGGTGTCTTTATCAATGGAAATGACGTCAAACTTGAATAACGTCATTTTAGATATCCTGACATGAAAATAGATTAGTGCTTAACGGTTTTCTTTTTTTTTTCTGAACGTTGGGCAGCTTTCAATGTAAAGTTGTCACATAAAGTACTGAGAAAGCTATGTTATAACTGAACGCAATTAAAATATGTTTTGTTTGTCAATATCGTTCAGTTAACAATATTTTTTTCGCCATATTTGAGGCTGGACGCGAGTAAGAACATTTTCTTAGACAATCATGATAGAAAAAAGGGTGCTTGACTAATTTCTGTGAATCGGTTTACCGTACTATCTATGTACAATGCATTTTTACCACAGCGAATTCAGGTGTAAAAGGGCAGTATCTTTGTTAAAGTTTGTTTCGTTTAAGAACACCACTAGAAAACAATGCCTTATTAATCATCGACTATTGGATGTCAAACATTTGGTAATTTTGACATACAGTCTTAGAGAGGAAACCTGCTATATGTTTCAATTACTAGCAAGGAATCTTTATATGGACCATTCCAGATAGGACAGCATATATCACGGCCTTTGATATTTTAGTCAGAGTGCACTGTCTGTCTGAAATAGACCAACGGGACCACCGACGGGGATTGATCCCAAACCAACCGCGCATCAGGTGAGAGCTTTGCCACTGAGATATGTTCCAGACTTCTATTCAGATTATTATTATTATTATTATTATTATTATTATTTTCACGTTCATGTACAAATAATATTATCTGCATACACACTTATGTTGTAGGGTGGTGGGTGTGGGGAGCTGGATTGATAAAACAAAACTGCAGAACATGGGTATATGGCATAATGTGTATGCTAGCTACTCTGATATTACATGTATATTTCATTATGTGTAGATACAGTTTTATGACATTTTTTAAAATGAAACTTAAGATAGAATTTCTTGGGCACTGAATGTGTTGATTCATTACCTATCGACCGGTCATACATTTTTTTTAAAAACATGATGGCAATATGTACCTGAAACCATGCAATGTTTATATCGGTTCTGTGGAAACAGTATTGATCTTTCCTAGTGAATACCTGTTGGGGCTAAATCTGTCTCTAACAACACAGTACAACTATTGATCCTTTTGTTGTTTGATATTTTGTGAATTAAAGGAAAATATTGATTATTGACTTTTATTACGATAAAACGCTCTCGGAATGGTAACAGGACGTAGTCAGCTTTCAACCACTGTTTTTCTTATTAGCATGGTTTACCTGACTGCAGTCTTTTAATATCTTGTTACCAGAAGGAATCAATCTTTTGACTCTTGTGTGTGTGTTGGTACATTTCCAACTGCGTAGACATGTACACTCACTGTTAAATTATTTTCATCTCAATTCTCAATGCAGATAACATTGTACTTGTACAGTGAACTATTTTACACAATAAGCAAAAATGTGTTCAGTCAAAAATATTACTATTCTTTATAGTATACTAAGTGTAATGAAATCTTAGTTTAGGCCAGGGGCATTACATGTCAAATAGTCCCTTTCATAACTCACTGCCACAGATGTCAATGGAATTTAATACACATGTAGTAGTCATTTAACCAAAACTTTAGACTTCAAAATACAGGTTATTGAACTTTGACCTTTATTGTTAGGGGTACCATCGTTTTCAAAAGGTCGTAACATTTTTAATAATTGAGGTACAAACTCATTTGTGTAAAAACGGATCTAATATATATATATATATATATATATATATATATAAAATATATTTGTGAAACTCGGCGTTTGATGCAAAAACACTTTGCACACAGAAATATGGAGATAACTCGCATGTTTTGTAGATTCTGCAATTATCGCTTAGCAAATAAACTGACAAAATTTTACTCATTTGTTTCATAAACAGTGGCACTAATAATATATGGCTCTGACTATGTGTTGTTATTTTTGGGTCCAATTTGAAATCCAAAATGGCCAACATGTTTTACCATGTAGATTTCAACCAAACTTGTACAATAGTCCAGTCAAAATAAGGTTTGACCTAGAACAAATTGCAACATAATTTATTTTTACTGCAACTGTTCCCTCAACCCTACCTGAGCAACATATCAAAAATGTGCATTGATGTAGGTGGGGCAAATATGCTAATTTGCATACTTTCAAAATGGCCGCCATAACTCATATTTGCAAACACAATGGCGAACTATTCTTAAGAATCAGTGGACAAATACATGGAATTATCAGTGCTATGACTTCAATGTATTCACACATATTCTTTAAAATTCTTTCAGAGATATATGGATGAAAAGTAAATTCAAGATGGCCACGTTTGTTCAAAATGGATACCAATATCCCTAAAATCGCACATAAATGTAGATATAAACAAACAATGTACCTTTGTTAGTGTTACTAATATTGTGAAAGAAAGCCTATAAATATAAACTAATTATTTAGTTACAAAAGTGGCATAATGATATATTAAGCCCACCGTTAGCATTGAATTATATCAACTTAAGTTGGCCAACTGACGAAAAGCTTGGGCAAATAAAAAAGAAATTCTACATTAGATAATTATGCCCTGTCATTTGTATGGTATTTTTTATGAATAAACATGAATCTGGTGGAATGTTTTGTTTACGACCACTTTTTAAGACAGGAACTTTAATTTACTCAAAATGGCCGCCACATTTTGTCACTTTTAGATCAAACACCTTCATGTAATATATCACTGTATGGGTTTTGTGGGTTGTACAGGACAAAAGTGATACTTTTAGATAGCATAGACATCATAGCGAGGTCTTTCCTACATTTTCGGCTCTAAAAATATGATTTTTCCGATATAAGTTGTCATGGTATTTCACTGTTTTGTCAGCAAGCAGCTCGTGTGAACAATTTTAACTAGGTCGTGTGCAATACCCAATCATGAATCTACCTCTTTACTGTTGACAAATGATGACATAATCCTATAAACTATCTTGTTTGCCTAAACCCAGTGTGGACAAAATGCAAACTCAGTGACTGTTCATTAATACATACAGTACATGAATGAAGAAGTTGAATGAGAGTAAGCAGGACTGATAAATACATTTACTTGAATACCTGTCATCAACCATCTAATTCAACATCACTGCCTTTATTCTTAAACCTTGTGATCCTTTAATTGGCATAGGAAGAAAATGTGTGAAAAAACAAGAAACATATCAGTATAGACAATTATACAAGTGCAAGGGCTGTCTATAAATATACCCAAAGAGTTCTGTTTTGTGCAGGTTTAGACAGTGAAGAAGGATACATCATCCTCATGAGTGGCAGACTACCTATAGACAATGCACATGGCTGCTTCATGGTAGCAGTATGACCATGTCCACTGTCATGTTGCCTGCTTTCAGCAAAAAAAGCTAATTTTTATTATGGTAACAGTTTTGTTTTTCAGATTATAGTACACATGCATATATTAGAGGAAATGAACGGGTGTGAGGGATGGGCGGGTGTAGGTCATAGGAAAATCATCAGGAGGTCGAGATATATCCACATCAAACAATGGATGTTTCTGTGCCAGTATGTGCAGCTGTGAATGTTGTAATACAAAAACTCAAAAATGGTTTATGACATACGTGATATAATAAAAGTTAGACAAAAGACAAAATAAGACAAATTTGCAAGACAGAAAAGAAACCACTGAATGTATCAAATCTGTTCTATACCTTGGTATATACATAGACATTCAAACCGACGTTGGCATTCAGTCTAAGTTATAAGACAAATATGATGACTTCAGTTTGATTCACTGAAACGTACTTTATTGCATATAAGGTACAAATGAATTGGGCACAAGTTTTCCAACTTACGAGACCTTTTCTTCAGCTTTCCAGAAACAATATTTCTTCTGTTTTACCTTTTGGAATTTACATATTACAATTTGTGAGGTATCTTAGGGCAAGCTCAGTGCATGTCAGTTTCAGTATGTCAATTTATTCAAGTACAGAAGTTGTTTCTGCAGTCTTCCTAAATACAGCGTAGGAAGGATGTCTTATCCTGGGAAGTGGCAACCATGGGAACTGTCACAACCGTGACAAATTATCATATGAACTAATGCCTTGTCATTCAGATTTGGTTTGTTGTATAAGGGTATGATGTGGCAGTACCCCAGGAATGTGAAATATGCAATGTTACACATGAAGTGTATTAGATGGATATGGATCAGGTCCATCTATAAAGGACAATTCCCATATTTGTCAAGCAGGTGGTACTGAGTCTACTTAACTATGGAACAGATTTTGTGTTTAAAAATTGATTTTGGAGGAGGCAAGTTCTTCTGGACTGTTAAATTCTTCGAGTCTGCTTCGGGTGAATTATATTGCCTTTTACTATATACAACTATGTATGAAACTAATAATTTTCTGAATAATTCAGAGTGTAAGGTAGGTAACTTATCTATTTTATGTTACAGATAGACATTATGTGAAAATGGAGAAACCCATTTCAGGGCAAATGGGTTTTTCCTCATTATTGATGTGTAATCTAAACTGCCTATTGGGGCACTGGCAAAACAGACTATGACACAATGGTGCACATGGAAGGAAGTTGGCAAAGAATGGATGGTTGCATGTAAGAAATGGAACTGAATTTGGCGCACAAATTTCGGTTTTTACTTCAGCAGATTGACTAACTGCTTAACTGTAAGATCATGTTATATGTGGAACTCATTAATCTACAATGTGACATATTACTTTTTTAAACAAAAATGATATGGATTACCAAGATCTCAGATCACTATGGAGGAACTATTGTTTTAATGTTAATGTTAATTTTGAAAAATTAAAACTATCTTAAGATATAAATTAATGGAGGTCATTCCAAGTCGTTATGTTGGTTACTACAAACAAAATACAATGAATTTAGAATAGCATTTACTAAGTATATGTCATTTCAGCACGCATACATGTGTTTACTATTGAAAAATATATCATGTGGATGCCATATTTAATTATCCAAATTAGTCACTTTAACCCAGTTACATCAAATTATCTTTGATATGATGGAATTGAGGGAACATTACAACACAAACAAATTGTTGCAAGATTACCAAATCTCAGATCATATTCGAATTTTAAGGAACTGTTATTTTAATGGGAATGTTGGCGGCCATCTTGAAAAATTAAAACCATCTAAAATTATAAATAACGAGGTGTCTTTCTAAGTTATCAAGTAAGTTATTATGGACAAACTACAATTATTTAAAACATCCTTTACTAAATATACCTTGTAATGGTACGCATGCAAGTGTATACTATTGTAACATATGCTGTATAGCAGCCATTTTAGTCACTTCCCCAACATACATCAATGTACATTTTTGATGTTGTCTATGATAGCTTTGAGTGTAAGTTACAACGAAACTTAATGATGTTGCAAGATTATCAAGATCTCGGATCACTTTGGAATTTTAAGGAACTGTTATTTCCATGGGAATGTTGAGTCATCTAGAAAAAAAAAAAAAAAAACATTTTAAATTATAAATTAAGGGAGGTATTTCTAAGTCATCAAGTAAGTTATTACGAATAAAATACAATGCAATTAAAAATATATCTTGTTTTAGCACACACACACGTGTATACTGTTGGAAAATATACCTGTGGCGGTCATATTACAGTTATGCAAATTTAGTCACTTTTCACCACCTACATCAATGTACATTCTTGATATGTTGTCTATGATGACTCTGAGAATAAATCACAACAAATAATAAATGTTTAACGTTAGATTGACTGGACTAATGATCAAGTGTCACGAATACCACGACGGCCATTCCATGCAGTCTTTGTAAGCACTTTATAAACGTACTTTGAAATTGTTTACACTGTGGTGGAGACGCATACACAACACTAATTGTGTCAGTGTGGACACGCTTATTGTCAACAAGATTCTTGTGCTGCAAGTTTTATTTCTCACTTGATTTCGGTCGCCTAATTGGGTATCAGGTCGTTTCAGCCCCGGTGTTCGGCCCTAGTTGTTTCGGCCCCAAATATAGTAACAATATTAAAAGTATTGTTTTTTGTATTGCTAAATAATGTATATAATTTTGTAATTAGCATATCCAGAACAACGTTTTGAAATAAAAAAGGATATCAATACATAAATGGCTTCTTAATTTATTATCCACCAATGACCAAATTAATTGTGGGTTAAGTTATATTTAATCAGGGATTTTCCAGGAGTTTCCCCGTGGCTGATCGGTTTGGTGAAATTAGCGCGATTTTAGTCATAATTGGGAATTTGTTGGGACCACTGAATTTATGCATATGTTCGAAAACAAAATAATAACTGGGATAAAAGCATGTTAATACCTACCAAAGAAACATTTCTTTTTAATTTCTAATGTAATAAAAGGGCCCTGTAATATGAATTGTATGCTAACTTTTGTACATTTGTACAGTATTTTTAAACTTAAACACTTAATACACTAAAATAAACAACAAAACACACAGTGATTAAACAATTTACAAGAGTAAACGAAAAGATGTGCTTTATGTGTTGGAAACACTTTATGTGTAATACACTATTTAACAAAATATATTTCAAGTTGCATTAACGGAACGAAATGGGTTATTTTTTTTTTTTCTCTGTCAAATAATACAAAGGAAAAATGTACACTATTAGGCCTATTGATATGCTACGTTGGAGCAAAAACGACACCCCATGATACCCAAGTGATAATTTGCTTTTCTTTGAGACTACGTAATTGGTCAGTTCTGTGATTTTAGATGGGAAAGTCTACTTAATCAATAGTTTTACAGAACTATTTACAGTAATAAAACATGTCCATTACCATTTTAGGGGGCTACAGATTATTACACAATACCGGTATTTATTATTGTGTCTAGACAGCAGTAAGTAATTGGCTGGTCTGGTGACCTATCGGATATACACATGCCAATCAGGAATTAAAGGTAGAGGCAATTAACAGAATAGAACAATCAACTAAGAAAACACTCCGTGTATCACTTCAGTTCGTCGGTTAATGCATGGACAAAACATGGTACAATTATTTCGACTTGTTGTGTAACCACTTTGACAATAGTGGTTTATTTTGTATTGAAAAGTAATAATAATTATATAGTTATTATTGGCTAACTGGGACGGATACTATTACAGAACATTGCAATGCATGGCTATTTTATCATCTAGCAAAAACCAGGTACATTTTGTATCTAGTTCTAAGATTCATTTCTGACGTTACTCGATAAGTATTACGTAACCACCAGAGTGTGTATTCACTGGGATGGTACAAAATGGCTGCGCCCGTTATATATAATAGCCGTCACATTTAACCATTTTATTAATTTAATATAAGTTTATACTTGTTGATAGTAAGTAAGAAGTGCATTATATATCGCTGAATATGCATACCAGTCAAAAAGCCTTGCTCAAACATTCCTTTAATCAAATGTAAATCGAGACGTGGCCGGGGCCGAAAAGACTTGTAACCACCTATCTGTGATGTCTACCCTCCATGAAGGGCGAACTTTCGCCTGTGAATCGCTGTGCTTTAAACAGATCAACACACTTGGAATATAGTGTACCTACAACGTTCTAACTAGATTTGTTTCACCGACAGGACAATCCCAACTTTGAAAAGTTACTTTATATACAGCCATGCAACGTGCTAAGTAATTTTATAATTTATCCACATCTGAATTACGTCATAGTTACATTTCTTTTATTTTTAACTATCAGGTATGCATTTATTCATTAGTAATTGTGTACTTCATACATATGTGGTCGGCTATTAATGTTATGTTTGCATAGGCACTACAGACATAAATATTAGGGCACGTGCGTGTACGTTCAGAATAAACGTTTGTAGCACACGCCTATGGTGGGCGGAGGTATCGACCTTCGCCGGCTTCTCCATCCATGACAGGAATATGAACACGGTATTCACACTGACACTGGCGGATCGTAGCAGGGGTCGCGTTAAGATGTGTCCATGAACGTTTGGAAAGCAGACTTGGACGCCTGCTCATCACCACACGTGATAATAAAACTGTCCCAGTTTATTTTCAAAGACACATTCCAGACGCATGTTTATTTCATTATTTCATCATCACTACGTCCTAAGTGATCTGGACGCATGGAATCAGTTAGTCTAGTCAAACAATCCGTCATCCATAATCCCGCCATGATCTCCGCTATCGTTCCCACTATAAACCTATTGTCAAAAATGAGTAAAAATCACTTTCTTCTCCTGATCGTCTGGAGGAATTGTGGGAAGACAAGGCGAGTCTATATTTTGAAAGGTATACAGAACGCTTCGGTTGATTACGGTATATTTTCTCAGGCCGAAACGTCATCGGAAATCCTTGTGTGGCCAATACACGTCACAGTCAATGTCGTTTCCGTAAGCAGACCACGGGCTACGTTACTAACACTGGAGCCGTGTTAACAGTCGACGTGTATCTTACTATAGTGGAAAGATGAAATGTAACAGTAACTTAATAATTTTGGCCACCATATCAGCGAACTACATCAATATATCACTATGCGTCTGGAAATTGATATACGTTAGGCATTGTGTGGATTTGTTTAATTATTTATTTAAACCATTAACACGACAATCGACATTAAAGTCTACAAAATGACGTCATTATGATTTAGATTGCCCACATTGATAGTGGGCAATCGGAAATCCTCTAACTTCTGTCGAAACAGAACCGAGAGTAGCTATACTGTTTATTAACGTGTATGAATATTCCTAAAAGCAGAGAGATTTTCCCTTAAAAACAAAACAATCTAAACTAGATATGCATCACTAATGGTTTATTTTGATAACTAAACTATAACAATATAATATCAATAAGATACATAAGAGAGTACCCATGCATCGCACCCCTATTTGGAAATTGGACTTGCCCGACAAAAAAAATACTATAAATAATCATGGCCACCAGTATTTGGTTGAACATTGATATTTAATCTAACGATAATAATAGTCATTGGCTGTCAAAAGCTAGCGACAGTTAGCCACTTACACTGACATATGGCGCCCATGTGTTTGGAGTGTTCGTAGGCCATATAGTGTGTACTATGTACAAAGTACAGTCAATAGAAACATTATAGTGATGCAACACAAGGCTCAAAACAAGCGGTGTCGCATCGCAATTTGCGATAATTAGAAATTATAGCCTACATGATCATGATTAAATAATTTTTGTGTATCCTATTTTTGAAGGACTAGGAATCCGTCCCTCTCCTAAGAGAGTTGCGGTTTCTAGGTCAGAAGGCCTAACTGCGCTATTTGTGTAACGACTGCATAAAGCGATAGGGTGTGACCCAGTATCTCTTTGCATATGGCCCAAACAAGCACGCGCCGCGGTTGCGTAGCAAAAGCATTTTCCGCGTCCCCTGGCATGTTTTGGGGTTGTTTTTTTCAGAAAATTTATATGAAATGTATTTCAGGCGGCCACTGTTTCCAGCATCATTTCTGACGATAGTTTAAGGTATATAAATGCGCTTTAAGGTGCAAAACACGGGGGGGGGGGATCAAATTATTATTTGTTCTTTATGTCCCAATTTTTATTGAAATGCTGACACAGGAGTTATGCATTTCCGTGCCTCTATGTATTCGTATCCCTGGCCCTGGGGTAGGATTCTTGCCTCGGGGTTAGCAGTGGTGGTGGTGGTGGTGGTGGTGGTACGGTGGGAGGTCAAATCAATGTTTTATCGAACCGGCCTCGGTGGCGTCGTCGTTAGGCTATCGGTCTACAGGCTGGTATGTACTGGGTTCGCCAAACCCTGAGTGAGTGCCCCACTAGGCTCAATGGGTAGGTGTAAACGACATCCACCGACCAGCGATCCATAATTGGTTCAACAAAGGCCATGGTTTGTGCTATCCTGCCTGTGGGAAGTGCAAATAAAATATCCCTTGCTGCTAATCGGAAAGAGTAGCCCATGTAGTGGCGACAGCGGGTTTCCTCTCAAAATCTGTGTGGTCCTTAACCATATGTCTGACGCCATATAACTGTAAATAAAATGTGTTGAGTGCATCGTTAAATAAAACATTTCTTTCTTTCTTTCAATGTTTTATCGAGTTTGGTGTCAAAATAAAAGGAATTTGAAACAATAACGTCCTAGTCCTCGTGACTTACTTTCCAAACTGTTTTTATTTTCAAAGATAAACATATCGTGTTTAGTACCAAAAGAAAGAGTATTATATAATAATATGGAGTCAAGGATTCATGGACTCATGGAAATGATCCAATTCAGGAGCAAATGAGTCCACTGGAAATGGACTCCTGGGAAAAAATCCTTAATGCTACCCCTGAATTCAATACAAAACTAAATCAATATATTTACCAGCATTTACATTAGTAATCATTAAAAACAATCGCTGACTAAATGGATGCATTTTACCTGTTTAGTTGTCTTTCATAACTAAAGTTCAAGTCCACATTACAGGAAGTTCCAACTGAAAGTGGGCGTGACTACTAATGCTTGTCATGTAATAGATTATAATATACAAACCAAATGGTCTCGATAAGGTTAATAATACTGTACATTACGGGTGGAGAGTGGGCGTATCTTGAAGGAAATGACGAACACATAAAGCATTCTTAAATACACTAAAAGGAAATTATGTATATGTAAATCCAGGACCGTACCTACACGAGGCAAAGTGGAATGGGTGGGGGTGAAGTAAATACGAAACAAAGTTTGTTTTATTTAACAACACCACAGGAGCACATTGATTTAATGGATGACAAACATGGCAATGGTGTAGTAGTCCTTAAACGTTTTCAGTGAAAGGTATTGCAAAAGGTGTACACTGTTCGTTTTATTTAACAACACCACAAGAGCACATTGATTTAATGGATGACAAACATGGCAATGGTGTAGTAGTCCTTAAACGTTTTCAGTGAAAGGTATTGCAAAAGGTGTACACTGTTCATCTACATATACATTTAAAATAAAAATACATATAATAATTATTAAAAATACTCCATTTTCCAGGGGAGATATGGTTTCCAAGGAAGATATGGCTTCCAGAAACACGTCTTTAAGGTCTCGTGCTATTAAAATGTCACATACAGAGAATCAAAATGTACAAAAAGTAGGTTAAAAACCTACATTAGTAATCACTCTTGATAAACTACAGATTACAAACTATATTAATATAGTGTTGCGAACAAGGTTCCAGTGCACCCAATACAATGTATGGAATGAAATGTAAAACCTGTAAATAGTTGAAACCTGTGACTCATGTGGACAAACACTAATTGTGTAAATCAAGTCATATGTACGAAATTACCAGTGAATGATCTATTAAAAATTGTCCTTCAATACCAATTAATATATCTAAGGTGTAATGCACGAATAGGCACCTTTTTCGGTGAATAATTATATCATCAATGGATGACTTTGGAAGCTATAGTTGTGCAAATCATTGCATAATGTGGACGAATTGTCAGTGAATGGTTTCTTCAAAATAATATGATAAATGTATGCATTGTGTAATATATGCATAGGAATAACAAACAAAAACAAAAAAATGTCAGTATACAAACAATGTCTGTATATGAACCTGTATGGTCAGTGGAAACCTTGGGACGAGTTTTGAAACAAATTGTGCAGCTGCAGTAAAGGAAACATAGTATAATTAACTGGCAACACTAGCACAAAACACATTATATATAGTATAATTATATACAATACGTCCAAATATCTACGTTTCAAACCTCTTGAAATACAGTGCTAACATGATCTATAAACTACTTTTAGATGCAGAAATAGTATAATACATTGACCACTACAGCACAGTCGAACACAACATAGTTTACAGTAATGCTTATACAAAAATTCGACGGGTCTCGGTAGAGTCGTGGTTAGGCCATAGGTCTACAGGCTGGTAGGTATTGGGTTCGGATCCCAGTCGAGGCATGGGTTTTTTAATCCAGATACCGGCTCCAAATCCTGAGTGAGTGCTCCGCAAGGCTCAATGAGTAGGTGTATACCACTTGCACCGACCAGTGATCAATAACTGGTTCAACAAAGGTCATGGTTTGTGCTATCCTGCCTGTGGGAAGCACAAATAAAAGATCCCTTGCTGCTAATCGGAAAGAGTAGCCCATGTAGTGGCGATAGCGGGTTTCGTCTCAAAATCTGTGTGGTCCTTAACCATATGTCTGACGCCATATAACTGTAAATAAAATGTGCTGAGTGCGTCGTTAAATAAAACATGTCTTTCTTTTTATACAACAATTCGAAATATATACAGTTAAAATATATATTAAAAGTTAATATTATCTATAAAAATACACATTTTAAAAGGGACATTCCTTAGTTTGCTGTAATTTCTAAGATCGTATCGACTAACAGGGACATTTTAATGGCTGTAATTACATATCAAATATATTTTTCTGCTTATAATATTAGTGGCTATATATTAAACGTGTTTCTGATCGTTCTAATATTTATACTAGCTTAAATATCATTTTATTTCCTAAAATGTTGTTTTTCGTACGTACGAAATTATTTGAAAACAAAATCATTAATGCAAGGTAACCATTTGAATTTACCCGTTTGTTCGGTTGCATTTGACACTGGGCATGTTAGTTTTGCCATAAAGTATGGTTAATGGAGTACTATTTTCTAACTATTAAGACATCTTTTCGAAAATGTAGCTGTATTAGCTGAATAATTTGATTGTTACCGAATCCCCAGATTTCTAAGTCATACAGAAGTATAGGGACAATTGTGGTTTCAAAGCGTGTAAGCTGACAGTCTATATTTAAGTTTCTAATTCTAATATTTAGAAGAGTTAAATCTTTCTTGGCTTTCTTCCCCTCGTGTATACAGGGCTTGTTCGCTCGTAAACAAATGAGCTGTTTTAACCGGGTTAATGATGCAAATTCAAATAACTGATTACAGGCATATGTAGAAAATCATTCAGTAATACATTATCCCAGTATGTGTACATGTTGTTATACAAACTAACACAAGTATACAATTGAGTATTTGACTGTGGTTGTATTCAGACAAGGACATTTACATCATCCGACCAATCATTGTCAGAATCAAACGTAGATTAACGTTATTCTGTTCAATGCATTGCAATTCACACCTTCAGACAACCGACAGTGCAAATTAGAAAAAAACGTACATCCGACTTCTGAAAATAGACTCACTTTACAACAACAGTGCACAATCAAAGATGATGTAACGGGTTGAATCGGGCCTTGTCAACGACCTGTGAAAGATCATGTCACTTGGCATCTTGATCTTATCGCGAGCCGACAATGTCATGTCATAGGGAGTATGCCCATAAGCTGTATAATATTTTAAAATAGATGTTCTGGAAGATATTGTCCTCGATATCTACAATCTTAATTCTGCTTTACAAATTATTGTAAAACACCTTTTTTAATACACACATTTAAATATCTTACTATCAAACTTGATAGAGAAAAGCATATTTTATACAAGTTGCTACACCCATTAGTTATATGGTTGTCAATGTTGAAAAAATAATAAACATGGTATATATATATATATATATATATATATATATATATATATATATATATATATATATACACTGTGTGCAAGATATACAACACATAAAATAAAGTGTATTCATATAAAAAAGCAAAATATATCATAGAAAATACCGTTGCTTGTGTATTGATTTCTATTTCAATCATGAATCAATTCCTATTTCGATTTTCTATTGATTTATCAACACCAGTTGGTACTGAAATGTACTTATTCCTTCAAGGACAAAACATAGGATGTGTGCCTGCTAGTGTCCGAAAGTCTACAGTGTGGTGTTTCGACATTAAAGCGCTGTTTAATCACTTTCACTTTTATCATGTTTACTTCTTGTTTTGAAATTATTAAAACCAAGCTTCAACTTCTTGTTTCACTGGGAAAACACCGTGAATCAGGTATAATGATACATACGGTATCGCGAGTCATGTATCGTCATACGTATCATATCTTAAGGTAGGTGTATCATAGCACCACTACTTTGTGAACTCCTATATGCTCACTGAATTAAAAACAATTGGTACATTATAGAAGATACCTGTCACTATGTTAATGTGTATTTATCAAAAAAGGTTTGAACTGCATGCATACACACACACACACACACACACACACACACACACACACACACACACACACACACAGACACAGGTCAATACATTATATAAGTGAACTGTCACAATGTACACGCGTCTTCATTGAACACAAGTAAAGACCACATACATATTTAACTGTTAAACCAGCATGCACTCGTTGATACCGTTGAAAACACTGATGTCAACCAGTGTTATCAATGTACAATAGCTGCTCCACCTGTGATACACGTCACCAAGACACACATTCAGTTAAGTTTTGTATTTACCAAAATCACGAACGTGTATAAGCACGACCAAAATACAGTATCACGACTAACATCGGAGTAGTCACCGATGACTTATTTTAGATAATGGCAAAACACCAGCTGCTTACAACCTTCGTAGAAGACAAGGTTCGTATCCATATTGGAAAAGCTTTGAAATGGTTTCTGAATACAACGATGCAGATGATCGCGTATGCATAAGAACGTTAAATACTCTCTGCATATATTGCTATCATTATGTATAATTACATTAAAATCAATGATAATATTTTGTTAACAATCTAAAAACTTACTCACCTAAATCATATTATAATATAAACATATGTAATTACTTAAAGGGACATTCCCGAGACGTTATCGACTAACATATACTTTTTGATGACTTACATATCAAATATATTTTTCCATATAAAATATTAATAGCTATAATAATATTGAACGTGCTTCTGATCGTTCTAATATGTGTACTAGGTTAAATTTCATTTTATTTCCTGAAAAAGATTTTTTCGTACGTCCTAAATTATTTCAAGACAAAATCCAGTTTGGGCTTCTTACAAATATTAAGACGACCAGAAACACATTGAATATATAGACACTGATATTCTAAACAACAAAATATATTTAACATGTAAGTTTAATGTTAGAAATATTTTATTAGTCGGAAACATCTTACAATGCAGTAAACTCGGGAATGTCATTTTAAAAGATAAAGCATGTTGCATATAGATACACTATTATAAAAAAAACGTTATTAACTTAGACAATACAAATAAGCTTAAATCCTGATTGTTGCTGATTGGCCAATGCGACGAGGTCTCGTTAAATGAACATCTCTCGATGAGACAGCTACACAGACATAGGCCGCATCTTACTCCAAATAAACACTTGTGATGTACTTCTCGATATTGCAGAATGGAAAGATTCCATTTTAAGAAAGTGTGTGCAAATGACTCTCTGTAACCCATTGGATAGAAAAGCAGCCACTATATTGGAGACAACAGTGAAACCTTTAATGATCGAGGGGAAATGTTTCGAATCTACCTGCAGTTTCTTGTATGTACAACGTTCTAAGTTCTTCATCAAATCTGGTTCAGATGAGAAGACTGATTCTGTTGGCATATCTGATTTGGGAACAAACTCTGTTTCTTTTGTCTGTGGGCTGTTCTCTGTAAGCACTGTACGCGGGTTTATAATTATATTAGGAATCTGATTTGGGAAGCAGGGTTCTAAAAGTTTCTGAACTTGATTCTTGTACTTACTGAAAAATCCCATATCGGCACTGATGGCCATGAGTTTCAAGACACATGACAGATTAACGTTGATTGTACATAATACATTGTTACTGGCATAGGTATCTGCTAACAACAACAATAGTTGTGAAAGGACAGAACGGGGTTCTAGCATATCTGAAAGTAGATGATAATCCTCCAGATTAGACAGAACACTGGGTAAGTGACGGGGAGTTAATATGTTTTTCACATCAATCGTTGAGGTCCAGTCTGACATTGCTCTATTGCAGGTGGCATTTTCCATCCCAGCTGCTATGACTACTTTTCTCTCTAGTCCAAGAAATTGAGAAACATGACAAATAGCAATTTCGTTTCTCTTTCCTAGTAAAATATCCTCATCATCACTCTGTCCATCGTTTTGAGTCAGCAATATTTTCTACAGTTCCACAGCCTCTAAGAAGAAAGTAGTTCAGAGGTACCCAATATTTAAGAGATATTTGATCAATTGCTTCAATATCCTTGATAGTAATAAAGCTGCTGTGAGAAATAAGAATGGCAACATCTGACCATGCTAGCGGGTTTTGGGGTTCAGTGATGTCCAGTTCCTTTGTCGATGTGTTACACTGGCCATTTTTTTTCTTTTTAACTTTTCCAATTGGACCTGTATCTGTTGTGGAAACTGTTTGAGGGTTAGATTGTACTGGGTTTCTTTTCATTAACCCAAGCTTGTGGAAAACGTCTATGATCTGTTCCCAGCACTGCATACATCTCCAAATAGTACTTCCGTCAAACAAACATTCATTTCCATTGGTCCTTGAGACTTCAGGTTTCTCATGGCATGAATGACTGATGATAGGAAAGTCATTTAATTTCATAAAATCATACAGCATATCTTTGTCTAGCTCATCGCAAACAGTTTTTATTTTTTCAGGTAATCGCAATACCTTACTAAGGTGTTTGACAGTTAATTCTTTTATGTTAGGGACATATCTTCCAGTCAACCAACACAGTTTGGTGTTTTCCCAACAATAGTCCATGACATAACAAACTGCAGAAATATTGCACTCATCAACAAAAATATTGTACTGTTCTAAGGAATTCAGTGTGTGAAGTGTTTTGTAATCTGTGATGTAATGGACCAGATGTTTCTGTTCTTCAGTCAAGTCAAGTTTAACACATGCAACAATATATGTTAATACTTTTGTTGATCTTCCACAGACCATTAATACGGGTTGGCCCTCCTTTACCAACTGTCTGGCTTTAAGAATCAGAAGAATTGTTTTACCTGTACCAAACTTCCCTTGAATATATACCTTTCTGTCATTTGAATGTAGAATTTCTATGTGTTCTGGTGTAAGAATGATCTTCATGTTCTGATGCCCTTCCTCAGCGACTGCATCTCCAAATGTTCTCACTTGTACCGTGGACATGAGGCCGACATATCTTCCAATCACTTGCTTGTACTCATTTGCATTACGAAAACCTGGCTTACAATTGATGTTAAATTTCCACCATTCCAGTAAGTTCTCCCGTTTGCTCTCATTCACAACTGCATTTGCCCTATCAGTGGTAATGTGTTCACGAAAAAGGCATACGTCAAGTGCCCTTTCTCCCAGATGGCATTTCAGCAACTGCATTGTGGTGGTTAGCTTTGATATGTATTCTTTACGGATATTAGGCAAAGCTAATACTTTGGTTACAGGAATGTTTAAATCAAGATCCTTCATGATGTGATTAAACATTATAACATCTCTGTCCAGCTGTCTCATCCCCTCTTCCACACGCATCCTTATCATTTTATTGCGGTTATCACGTTATTGTTTAGTTGATTCACGTCTACATTCTTCAACAGTTTTCACTTGTATAAATACTGCACCATGCTGTAAATGTAGAAGAAGAATATCGTGTTCACCTGTTTCCATGGGAAAAATATCAGTTCCCGGAAAAGGTTTAGTTTTTAAGTTTTTCAAATAGTTTTCAAATTCATAGTTAGATATTATAAACATTGGCTGTTCTTTACCATATATGCATTTTAAACCCTCCAGTGAATAGCATACCTCTAACACCATATCTTGTCCTATATCGTTCTCGTTTCTCTCTTTAATCACACTATATTCATCATCTGGCTTTTTTATCACTCTTTTCGACTTAATGATCATGGGTGGAACGCGATATGTCTTTTTGTCACAATCTGGATAATATTCATCACAGTCTTTCACAGCTTGTTCAATAAATAACACGTATTTATCTCCTGGTGTTCGTATTTTCATATCTGAGAAGTCTTTAGAAGAAACTTGCGATGATTCTTCAGTGTTTCCTTTCAATGTCTCCTGAATGTCTAGGGACATTTTAGAGATATGGCGTTTATCATGTGGACGAGTTTGCTGAATACTGTTCATAGTCTGATCCATGTTCATAGTCTGGACTTGATGACTTGGCTGACTCATGTTCATAGTCTGAAGTTGATGACTTGGCTGACTCATGTTCATAGTCTGGAGTTGATTACTCAGCTGACTCATGTTCATAGTCGGGACTTGATGACTTGGTTGATCCATGTTCATAGTCTGGACTTGATGACTTGGCTGACTAATGTTCATAGTCTGGACTTGATGACTTGGCTGACACATGTTCATAGTCTGGACTTGATGACTTGGCTGATTCATGTTCATAGTCTGGAGTTGATGACTTGGCTGACTCATGTTCATAATTGGGACTTGATGACTTGGCGGACTCGTGTTCATAGTCGGGACTTGATGACTTTGACAACTTTACTGAATTAATTTTATGGTTGGGAGTTTATCCCTTTTATGAATTTGCTGAAACATTTTCATAGTCTGGAGTTGATCCTGTGGACGATTTTGATGATTCTTGTTCATAGTCTGGAGTGTATGAGTTGGCTGACCCATGTTTATAGCCTGGACTTGACAACTTGTCTGATTCATGTTCAGAGTCTGGTGTTGACGACTTAGAAGATCCATGTTTATAGTCTAGTGTTGACGACTTGGCTGAACCGTGTTCATAGGTAGGAGCTGATCCTGTAGACGATTTATGTTTATAGTCAGAGGCTGATTATTTGGATGATTTGTGGAACCATTTCCATGACAGTCACAGAGGGACACCTGTAAGTTCAAAGTATATCATATTAAATTGCACGCATGCGGGCATCTTCATAAATATACATACACACACACACACACAGATAGCTAAAAGTACAATTTGTTTTGCTTAACAACACAACTAAAGCACATTGATTTATTAATCGTCTGCTATTGGATGTCAAACATTTGTAATTCTGACATATAGTCCTGGAGAGAAAACCCAATATATTTTCCTTTATTAGCAAGGCATATTCTATTTGCACCACCCCACAGACAGGATAACCATCTGCGTGTGCTGTTAATCATCGTGGTGCAGTGATGTCTACATTGTCAACTAGCCCTCCAATTATCACACTGAAATTTAACTGCACAACCAAAATCAAAACTAGAATGTTTTTTGATGAATAATAACCATGTGCTCACCAAATATATTCTGTTTGGTTCAAAAAGAAAAGGATGATGGCATGCAACTTCATAATGAATAAAGTTAAAATTCATATAAAAGCTTGTTCTTAAGTGTTAAACCCATACCTACTCAAATAGCATTAAAAATAAAAGAAATCCAGTATAAATACATATATTTCTTTACAAATTACCATTCAATTATACAGATTAAATCTCATTTTTAATACAGGGGTGAAGACAAAATGCTAGAACACTGTTGGACTAAGAACAGTCAAGGTATGCAGCTTGCCTTGCATTGTCGCTGGAAAAAAAACAGTACAAAGAGAATAAAGATAGAACTCTGCATGCTGTAGTATATAAACTAGTCTGGGGTAGCAGTACTCTTTGTTGTGATGCAAGAGGGGGAATAATCTCCAGTAAAGAATTTCCTCGGGAGTGGCTGCCCTGTTATAGAAGAAGCACGCACATGTATGCGTTTAATTTGGATATTGTAAATTCTACCGTATTAGGCTACTAATAAAATAAATATTGAAAGAAAAATAAATCTGTGAAAAACCCCACCAACAACACTTTACCAAAATATACGAAGTATTTAGTTATGATATTACAAGGCATAAAAAAAACATACTAATTTTTTTATTAAAGTAAAATTTGGATGGTTATGTCATCACGTAAGTCTTGGTGTCACGTTAAATTTGATCTGTTCGTATTTCATGCAAATCGCAAAATGCCTTGGTCAGACCGAGTTACGACGTCGTGCGATGGGGTGAGTTTCTAGATATCTATGATTGTCCACGACTCGACTACCATATTACAATATTACTTGTGTCGTCACACTGGAAACGATTGGTTTGCGACGTTACTGAGACAGTCGTAGGGAGATCGTACTACCGTCATACGACCGTCGTACGAGGTCGTACGAATTCATGATTACGCACGATTCACTCCCACCCCGATGGTCTTCTTTGTTTGCTTAGTTTTGATGTTATCAGTTTGTATTCGAATATTCCACATCATATATGTATAGATGCCATAAAGTACTGTCTTAACAGACGTAGCTATACAACTGATAGTAGATATAGTGAGGATTTCATTTCTGACGTTATTAGTATTGTATTAGAATTAAATAAAGAATACTTCCCGAGTGTCTTGTGATATCATAATTTATCAGCACGAGTTGATAAAGGTATGAGATTCAAGGCTTGCCGGGGATTTGTATACCCTAATCAACGAGTGCTGATAAAAAATGTATATCACAAGACGCGAGAGGGTATTCTTTTTATCATCCATTATCATTCTTTTCATGTGCAACAATTGTAAAGAATGATAGTAGTGGGTTAAATGTCACTACATGTATATTTGGCAGCGGTGGACTCGTTAACTAGCAGAACGACAGTGGCGTTACGTCACAAATGACAGCTTTAGCGCTAAAACATACACAGTGATATAACAAAAGATATCACAAGTTATAGTGCCAGCGATATCTCCTGCAAAATCCTTTAATGGATGAGAAATGTATATATTTCATTTCACTTATATGTATTATTAACGAATACAGGGTAGAGCTAATGGTTACTAACGTGACACCAACTTATGATACTTTAGTTCTTGAATATTTAGAGCAGCTGTTATGTAGCAAAATGAAATGTAAATATGGACATGATTTAGTTTTTAAAGGTCCACAATCATGGCACATTATTAATACACATTATATATATATATCTATATCTATATATATATATATATATATATATATATATATATATATATATATATATATATATATATATATACAATACATAAAGATTACATTATTAACCATTAGTTCTTGAATATTAGAGCAGCTGTTATGTAGCAAAATGAAATGGAAATATGGAAATGATTTAGTTTAAAAAAAAATTTGTTTCACGATATTTAGATGACTATCTTATTATTTGGATATTATCAGTCGATGTACTTACCATTGATAATAAACTTAATTTAGTACATTGTTTTCTGGAATTTACAATGGAAATTAATAATACACAATTACCGTTCGTACATGTACATCTTAAAGGGACATTGCTGAATTTGCTGCATTGTTAGATGTTTTCGACTAATAACATATTTCTACGATTAAACTTACATATTAAATATATTTTCTTGTTTAGAATATCAGTGTCTGTATATTCAATGTGTTTCTGGTCGTCTTAATATTTGTAAGAAGCCCGAACTGGATTTTGTCTTGAAATAATTTCGTACGTACAAATAATATTTTGGGAAGTAAAATGAAATTTAACCTAGTACAAATATTACAACGATCAGAAACACTTTTAATATATAGCCACTAATATTTTATGCAGAAAAATATATTTGATATGTAATTACAGTCTTTGTTAGTCGATAATATCTTTAAAATTGTAGCAGACTCAGGAATGTCCCTTTAAAAATGGAGTTATATCAACTGACAATTACGGTAAAAACAAACAATTATTTAAACTTTAACTCTTGTCACCCAAAATATAGAAAGGTTTGTAACAATAGTGTCAGACACAAGTGTCAAAACAAAACATTATCAAAGAACTGGAGGTTCAATAAAAAATATGCAGAAACTTTAAGCAAACATGTAATTATAAAAGCAGAAGACAAAAGTCCAATCATAACTGTAACTGACAACAAGAAACATACCAATGGTATAATACCCTTTGTTACTACATACAACCCTAATAGTGCAACTGCATTTCATGCTATACACAGAAGTGAAAACAACTAAACACATATTACAAAAACTCAAAATTATAAATTCGTAAAGGTAAGCAAAAATCGAACATTTGAATTGAATAAACAATAAAACTGTTTTCAAAATTCGAACATAGTGTTTTACTTTGAAAGTTATTCATGAAGACCAATCATTTACCTTTAAAATTGGGAAAACATTCATAGTTAAACAGAATATGAATTGTAAATAAAAGAGGAATTTATTCATTAATAACATGTGGTGATGTTTGTGTAGGAAAAATCACTATGCATTGATGTACATAGACAACGAACTAAATAAAATTAATTATATTTCTTGAATGTAAACAAACATTTTCATTATTGTTCCAAAAACTAATGTTTAGTATTTTTATCTTTAAAGTATCGTTGACATCATATATAACTGTTTTAACGATGTTTTCTTGCTCCCAGTGGTGAATCCAGATACAAAGAAATGTAAGCAGAGAACAAAACAAAACTTTATGTGAACTCAGATATCACATAAAAATATATAATCTTCAAAAAAAGGAAAGTTGGCATTGGTAAAACTAATGCTATCGGACTATCTTTACAGAATCAAAAACATCGTAGAGACAATGAAGTAAGTGAGCGAATGGTGATGTAAAAATACTATAAAATACGTTCGATTCGAATAAACGTAACCATAGTCAACGTTTGTACTGAAACACAAACGCGCAACCCTCAGAGAAGCACATGCACCATGAAGTTATGTAATTCTGCATGCCGAACACTCCGTTCGTGGGGCATAAAAGGCCACATCAGCAGTGATTCAAACAGACCCCATAACGACACTGTAGGTAACGCAATAATGCCAAGACTGACGTCAGCTCAACGCAATAATACCACTGGGAGATTGCAAGCAAGGGCAACTCAACAAGATGTGGCAAGACACGTTTTATGGACACTGTATAACACCACTCCAAGTCTTAATGACATGCCAAGGTCAGGTCTTCCAACAGTAACCACCGCCGCTCAAGATCAGTACATCCGGGTGTGTCATCTTCGACATCGAACCACAACATCAACAACAAATCCCTGGCCAGGTGCAGGACTGTTTTGTTCTCAGATGAGTCTCGATTTCTCCTGTCACGAGCTGATGGACGCACACGCGACTGGACGTCGAGGTGAACGCTATGCTCCAAACTGCGTACAACAAGTCAACCGTTTTGGTGGTGGTAAGGTCATGGTTTGGGCAGGAATCCATCATGGTGGTAGGACGGCTCTTGTGCATGTGGCAGGTGCACTGACGGGCATCAGATATCGAGACGAGATCCTGCAGCATCACGTCATTCCGCACATGAACATCAACGGCGGAATGCTTCAGCGTTACAATGCCAGACCACATGTTGCCCATGTTAGTCAGGAGTTTCTGCAGTGCCACAACGTCCAGACATTACCTTGGTATTCACGTTCGCCGGATTTAAACCAAATAGAACATATATGGGATGCACTGAATCAGCGTGTGCGCCATAGGAATCCACAAACCCAGACACTTCCGCAACTTCTTATGGCACTGCAGCATGATAGGCAAAATATTTCACAACATGTTGTGCTACATTTGATTGCCCCCTCCATTCGTCGCCATTGTCATGCTGTCATCAGGGCTCGTGGTGATCATAACCGATACTGACATTTTACCCAGCCTTATGTCACACATATGCCTGTGTACATGTTTCAGGTGGATTCCCAGATATACTGTTTCGGACATGTACAGAGTAATCCCCTTCCCATGGCGTCTTGATCTTTGGTTGTGTGTATTATGTCTACCAGTGTTGTTTGTTTTGGGATTTTTTGTTTTATTAAACTTTGAGAATCAATGTCAAGTTTCTTTTTTGAAGAGTATATATTTAAATGACGGCCATTTTGATTTTCAAGATGGCGGTCATGTCCAAATGACTAAACAAAATGTTATTAGGGAGTTCATTGTCCTCCAAATTGTAAATTTGAAGAAAAAAAATGTTTCTGTCTTAACTAGGAGTAAATATACATGTAAAATACCCTAAAATGATGGCCATTTTGAATTTCAAGATAGCTGTCATGATCAAATGAGCGAAAACATGCTACCAATGGATTTTTAATTCTGGATACTCTTAAGAATAAAAAGAAATACATTTTACTGACTTGCGCAAAAAATAATTATAACAAATTGCATAAATCTCTGGACTATATAATGGTAAGATATTTGTGACTAACAGAACCGTTTTAACGAATACAATTGCATATCACAATTAGTAAACATATCCTTGTATATAATATCAGAGCTGTATATCCATTGTGTTTCCTGTCGTCACGATGTTTGTAGTAAATTTTACCACTAAATAAATATGTACGTATTGAAACATAATTATATACCAATGTATATTGGGAAATAACATGAAACCTGACATACCAGATACTGGAACAACCAGAAACACATTGAATATGTAGACATTTTTTATCTTACACAATATAGTATATTTAATATATTATCTAATTTTAGTCATTACACTGGTTCTATTACTCAAAAGCATGGCAGACTGACGACGGTCTCTTAACAGTTATACTATTATTTAAATTCGCATTCAACTCGTTCAGTGGGCAGGACGTAGAACAGTGGTAAAGTGTTCGCTCGATGCGCCGTCGATCTGGCATCGATCCCCGTCGGTGAGCCCATTGGTCTATTTCTCGTTCCAGCCAGTGCACGACGACTGATATATCAAAGACCGTGGTATGTACTGCCCTGTAGTGCATATAAAAGATCGCTGTCTGCTAAGTGGCGACAGCGGGTTTCCTCTCAATATCTGTGCGGTCCTTAACCATGTCTGACACCATATAACCGTAAATGAAATGTGTTGAATGGGTCATTAAATAAAACATTTCTTTATTTCAACTCGTTCACGAAGGCGTTGTGACCTGTGACCTGTGCATATATTACTTTCAGCGACATATGTTGTTACCTAGCAACGAGTAAACAACCTCAACTGGCAGCCACCAGCACTAGCCGCATGGGGGAGGTCTGGTGTCAAAATACACACACACACACACAACGTACACGCACGGGCGTGCGAGCACGCACACATACATATACATAGAGGTTATTAGAAGAGTATTTTTCGGTATCGTCAATATCATAATATATTAGGAAAAACAACTGTATACATTATAATACATTATTTTTATTCCTAATATATGATATTGACGACACCGAAACACACGAGGGTAATAATCTCTTTATCGTATAATCTCAAGCTCAGTACAACGTTTTTTTGTAAACTGTACCCGCAGTCCAGAATGTGTGACGCGGTGTCTTTTTGAATGGAAATGACGTCAAACTTGAATTACGTCATTTTGGATATTCTCACTTAAAAATAAACTTGTGCTTAACGTTTTTTGTTGTTTTTTCTTTTCTTTTCTTCTTTTCTTAACATTGGGCAGCTGTCAATGTAAAGTTGTCAAATACAGTACTGTCAAAACAATGTTATAACTGAACGCCATTAAAATATGTTTTGTTTTTGTCAATAGTAACATCGTTGAGATAACACATTTTTTCCCGCCATATTTGAGGCTGGACACGAATAAGAATATTTTCTTAAACAATCATGATAGAAAAAAATAGTTGTTTGACTAATTTCTGAGAAATGGTTTACCTTACTATCTACGCACAATGCATTTGACCACAGCGAATTCAGGTGTAAATGGACAGGATCATAGTTAAAGTTTGTTTCGTTTAACAACACCACTAGAAAATAATGCCGTATTAATCATTGACTATTGGATGTCAAACATTTGGTAATTTTGACATAGAGTCTTAGAGAGAAAACCCGCTATATGTTTCAATTAGCAGCAAAGAATCTGTGTATGCACCATTCCAGATATGATAGCATATATCACGGCCTTTGATATTCCAGTCAGTGTGCAAAAAAATAAATAAAGAAATGTATTTAATTAGTGTTACATTACACACAGTCAGCATACGTTACATTATAAAAAAAAACCCACTAGGATTAGTTCCATAACATAGTTAGGTATATTTTATTTAAATGTTTTCAATATTTAGAGTTTTACAATTGAATGATAATAATCTCCAATGTCAGTATTACAAAGTTTACATGGCCTGTTTCCCTTAGAAATGTTAAACGATCTATCAGTTTTGATCATTACTCTTAAAGTTGACATATGCAATTTAGTTATCCAGTATCTATAAATTTCGTTTTGAATATAGTATAAAATTGACCCCTAGAAGAGTTTATAATGTTCGAAAAGACATTGTTGTACGACTTGGTTGTAGAGTTGTAATTCTTGTTTATATGATTTGAAATCGACATATTTATTATATATAGTGTAGATATCGGTATTAACATACCAATATAAAACTCCAGACACGCTTCATGTTACCAGTCTTGGCAGTGGCAGTCCTCATAGAGACAGTACGCCACATTTTGGTGGAGTGTTAGCATTTCAAAGAAACTCGAAAAGATATATTGGGAGAACGTAATGTGATGGAATCCATTTCGATTCAATCCAGAACTTTTATTAAAATGTTTACGTGACATTGACTTTTATTCTAAATTTTAATATCATCTATCTGTGATATTTGTATTTTTGCAGAGTTCTTTACACTGTTTTTCTTTGACTCTTGAATTTTTATATTGATGTTGATCATCTATTCGTGTTTTGAATTTACCATAGTTTGACACCCAATAGCCGATGCATATTTCGTGCTGGGTTGTCATTAAACCTTCATTCGTTCATGCACGTGAATCGCAAAATGCAGGATCGATCTTAGTATGTAAAGAAATCGCATTATTTATCCCATTCAGAGTAATTTTTCCCATACGACCTAAAAAAAACGTCAAAAATACTATTCGAATATTTACAATAGCAAATTAACAAGCGAATATTCGGATATTCGAATCGAACACTAGTATTGAACACTAATTTGCCTAAACACATATAATCTCAGCTAAAACCCAGGATAACGGGCGAAAGTCCTTTTCGTTTTTGAGGTATTTTCTTCATATGTGGATGTATGTTTACAATCACATGCCAGGCGCGTATGCAGGGGGATTGAGTTTCAGGGGTCGAAATCGCCCCCTCTCCGTCTGCTCAAGCGCATTTTCCTTTTCCCCCAATATATATTCCGACATAGAAACTTCACTCGCCAAAGTCTAAACCCTCCCTGTGTAAATTCATACACACACGCCTGCATTCATAATGAGATACTAAAGATATATTTATACGACGATAGAACCATTCGATCTGACATAGAGAGAAGTTATTTAAGCACTCTGTGGCAGCTTAGTGTCATAATGAGATACTTAGTGTCCATTTTCACGGTCTGAAACTAGGGTCTGCGCCTTTAAGGATATTAATATTGTATGATGACATGTCAAAGTAATATACAGACCTACTGTTTGTCATTCAGTGGAGTTGTGTTAGTCTTATTGTAGTGAAATAAACTGGTTATCAACATGTCAAAGTAAGTTACTAACATAATATACAGACCTACTGTTTGTCATTCAGTGGAGTTGTGTTAGTCATCTTGTAGTGAAATAAACTGGTTATCAACATGTCAAAGTAAGTTACTAACATAATATACAGACCTACTGTTTCTCATTCAGTGGAGTTGTGTTAGACTTATTGTAGTGAAATAAACTGGTTATCAACATGTCAAAGTAAGTTACTAACATAATATACAGACCTATTGTTTGTCATTCAGTGGAGTTGTGTTAGTCTTATTGTAGTGAAATAAACTGGTTATCAACATGTCAAAGTAAGTTACTATCATAATATACAGACCTACTGTTTGTCATTCAGTTGAGTTGTGTTAGTCTTATTGTAGTGAAATCAACTGGTTATCAACATGTCAAAGTAAGTTACTAACATAATATACAGACCTACTGTTTCTCATTCAGTGGAGTTGTGTTAGTCTTCTTGTAGTGAAATAAACTGGTTATCAACATGTCAAAGTAAGTTACTAGCATAATATACAGACCTACTGTTTGTCATTCAGTGGAGTTGTGTTGGTCTTCTTGTAGTGAAACAAACTGGTTATCAACATGTCAAAGTAAGTTACTAACATAATATATATGCCTACTGTTTGTCATTCAGTGGAGTTGTGTTGGTCTTATTGTAGTGAAACAAACTGGTTATCAACATGTCAAAGTAAGTTACTAACATAATATACAGACCTACTGTTTGTCATTCAGTGGAGTTGTGTTAGTCTTATTGTAGTGAAACAAACTGGTTATCGACATGTCAAAGTAAGTTACTAACATAATATACAGACCTACTGTTTGTCATTCAGTGGAGTTGTGTTAGTCTTATTGTAGTGACGATGATGTGCAACGTCACTAAATTCTAGCGTATTTACACGGTATTTCTTTGGCCCGTTCATTTGAATGTCTACGATAAGCTACATTAATATGCAGATCTACTGGTCGATGGGTGCTGGGGTTGTAGATCTATGCTGCACAATGGCCGTGGTGTGTACTATCCTCTCTGTGGAATGGTGCATATAAAAGATCCATTTCTGCTAACTGAAAAGATTAGCCCATGAACTGGCGACAGCGGGTTTCCTCTCTCTATATATGTGTGGTCCTTAACCATGTGGCCGAAGCCATATAACGGTAACTAAAATGTGTTGAGTGCGTCGTTAAATAAACCATTTCTTTCCTTCTGTAATATTTCGGTCGGCTGGCACTTTGACAACTTGCTCAGATCACCCACAGAGCCTTCATTTTGAATATATAATGAGCAACATATATAATGTCCTAATATCACGTCATGTGTATCATTTGTTTTGAGTAGTACGTGGATTTAGAGGGTTTTCGGGTCACGGAATTCAGTGAATATAGTTGCAAGTGATTATGTAATGTATTTTCCAAAATATTTGCGACATTTTAGCTATTTTTGTATCATTTAACCATAGTTTTACTACTATCCATTTTAGAGTTCGACAGTTTTTGTTTAAATCTTGAATTCTTATATTGATGTTGATCATCACTTTATTTATTTGCATTACTATAGTTTGACACCCAAATAGCCGATGTATTTTTCGTGCTGGAGTGTCATTAAAAATTCATTTATTTATTTATTTTATGTTTGTATTATCCACTGGTACGTGTCGCAACTTTGAATACTGAAACTAGGACGATACCATTCTGTATTGGGTATGGAAGTAGTCCAATAATAGAGTGCTCGCCTCAAGTGCTTGGGTAATAGGATCGAAGCTCCTAGGTTGGACAGATTGTTTTCGCGTCCCAACCATTGGCCACAACTTCTACTCCAAACGTTGTAGTATGTACTGTCCTGTCATCCATCTCTCTCTCTCTCTCTCTCTCTCTCTCTCTCTCTCTCTCTCTCTCTCTCTCTCTCTCTCTCTCTCTCTCTTAACGACACCCCAGGACAAACATACAGATCGGCTATTGTGTGCCAAACTAAGGTAAGCATGTGAATAGGATTAATTGAAAATATTCTGATATATTTTTGGTACGAAATATATCTTCAGATGATTACACTCCACGTAAATGTGGCGCGCTGCCAGTGTACACTGGTAATGTTCACATTGAGGAGGAGAATCCTTCTTTAACATAAATGAATGTGCTAAATGTGTATGGCCGATGCAACACGACACAAAACAACCTCATCCTTCCTGTACCGCATATAGGAGGACTGCCACTCTCACAGGACTGGCTTGACATAATGTAGCTCGAGTCACCTCCAGTCCAGTTATTGGTTAGTTTTCCATAGGGGCGTCGGGTTTCTTCGTGTAACGTAAGGTACTGGTTAACAACATGTCATGACTGGACTCAAGAATAATCAAACTAAAGTTCTGTGGTATTACATTTAGGAAAACACATTTGGTTATCAAGTTTTCCCAAAGCATTACATAAACTTTCCTCTAGCTTTATCCCACATATCAATATCAATAAGGGATAGGGCTGGAGGTGATATATCGAACATATATATTGGTTAATATGATATGTATAATCAGTGTACGGGACACTAACATTACCATGGGGCAATTCAAAGCAAATTTGGCAGCTGAATCTGCCTTTTCACTACCCTTAATGCCAACATGGCTGGGTACCCAACAAAACATGACATTTTCATTGTAAAATGATAAAAAGACACACTTTCGGAACACTATCTCAATCAAGGGATGTTCTAGCTTTGTATATTGTAATGTAAAAATAATATATTTGGATGGACATGAATCATTAATCTCTTCTAGGGTTTTAATTTCAGCAGTAAATGTGGATGCCGAATCAGGCAATATCATTGGATTTTCATGAACTGTTGTTTATATATAACTGCATATGTGCGATCTTTCTTTAGATGCACAAGATCGAATACAACGTGCGATGGTTTAATACCCCAAGGTGACTCAACAAAATATAAGGGTGTTTCCAAAATGTCAGTTAAGTCAATGTTGGAAATTCATCAAGCTATTTCTTTCTTCTACAAAATGACGGCTTAAGTAATATCTACTTGAATATCAGTTAAAATGCAAAGCACGGTATTCGAAACCTACCATTTAAAAATGGTAACAATACTGTGCAAAAGGTCACTAGAAGTTTAAAAATTGTGTGCGTTGGGGACAATTTTATTGGTTAGCTAAGCGCACTAACGAACACTCTATAATTATATTAGACAAATATACGAAGAGGTACTCCATGTCTCTAACGAATGAGAGTGTACGTAGCCCCTGCACCCTCTGCCCGCAAATGACAAGTTTTGTATGAAATATTATGTATGGAAACTAACATATTCAATATTTGATTAACTGCGTTTTTAAAAACGTATTCACACTGACGAAGCTAGAGGGGTATGTCCCCCACCCCAAATAACACCCGTGTTTTCCCGCCGCATTTTATGTTTTCCTGTGGTTCGATGACATGACTGATAATGTGATTGACACACACACACACACAGAGCCAGAGCCAGATACACACACACACACACACACACACACACACACACACACACACACATGCACATTGTGGGTGACCATCCCTATATAAAGTATTGCTACCCCAATGTGTTTTCAAAATAACGTTTAGTCTTATTCACCTTAGTTTGCCTATTGAGATTCGTTGAATAGAATATGCCACATTGTATACAGGTATATGGTTATATTTTCATAGCTGACGGTATATTGATTATATTGGGGAAACTACTGCATGTGATCGAGCTTTGTTTACACTTGGCGTCACTCATGCACTAACCGAAGAAAGAAAGGTAAAATTTGTTTAACGATAGCTCTGCTCATGTTAAACTATGGCTATTTGTGTGTATAGCATTTAGTAATTACGACACTTTTGTTTCGTCCCAACCAGTGATACGTGACTGATATATGAATGGCCATGGACTATATTGGCCTATCTGTGGGAAAGATCATATAAAAGACCCCATGCTGCTAATGGAAAACTATAGCGGGTTTCCTCCAAATGTTTGACATCTAATAGCAGACGATTAAAAAAATCAATGTGCTCTAGTGATGTTTTAACACAGCCTTTGATTGGGTTTAGCGGGTGAAGACCCTACAGGTGTAACCCTATTGACATTTGGTATGGATATTGCATTTAGTAAGAAAAACTTAATACATTATGTTTTATTTAGAAGTTAGTACACTGTTCTTTTTAAATAGTTTATCATTTTAAATGTGTGGAGTGTCTCGTAATCCGTTTAGCCGAATGCTGTACTTTTTAACTTTTGCACCTCAAGCGAACACTCTACCACTGAACTACATCCACCCGTTTGTTGTCGGTGCGTATTACAGGTATTTTCTATGAATCTCGTTGTTGGAAATAAGGGAATCACTTTGTCATAAGTGTACAAGTCTTTCCAGTTATAGTCGTGTTCCTCTAGCGTTACTATTGCTTTACGGCTACGTGTGTTTCTGGTTATACTACAACTGTCAAAGTGCTATTGTGTACCTTTGTGTGTGGGGTGGGGGAGAGGGTTTTCACTGACCAAAATTACGCCAAATTAATTAGTTTATTGGTGTAAAATAGATGTAATATATGTTCGTAATTGTATCCAATGTACTTTTCGGCATGTAAGATCAGCGTACGAACGTGATGATCAAACGTACAAAAGATGTACATGGGTGGAGGGTGGTAAAAATATCCCTGATTGTATGCGTACGTATGGATAATCCCCACTTAATATTCTGAAAGACCCACTATCCTTTTTACAGTTCTACACAGCACCCCCACACACCCCACTCCACCACAACCCCTCCCAAATTCACTGCAGATTTCAGGTTCTCGGTATTACAAATGTCAACTGGTACATGTCGCAGAATTGAATAATGAAACTAGGACGATACTATTTTACAGTTCTACACAGCCCCCCCCCCCCCCCCCCCCACTCCAACCCTGAACACACGCCAGGTTTTCATCAACAAACCATATATTATATTGTTTCATGAGTATACATATCAGTCGGATATTGCGAAACAACCTAAGTACGTACTCATGCGGCTTACTACTAGAACCTCGCAATCAAGGATATATTTTGGTCTGAAAACAAAACTAAATCTTTCACTTTCAAGGAACTATTTTTCTTTGAACAGTATACAGTTAAAATAATAATAATAATAACAATAACTCACCTCAAGTGATTGGGTAATAGGATCGAAGCTCGTAGGTTAGACCAATTGTTTTTCGCCGTCCCAACCATTGGCCCACAACTGCTACTCCAAACGTTGTAATATGTACTGTCCTGTATATGGGAAAGTGCATATATAAAATACTCATTGATGATTTTGTCATACGGGGTAGCCTGTTGAACAACAATGGGTTCGGCTGTGTTTCTTTCTGTCTGCCGCTGTCTCTCTGTTTGCCTTGGTCTATCTGTCCGTCCGCCCATCCATCCGTCTCTCTGTCCCTCCCCCGCCCTCTCTCTCTCTCTCTCTCTCTCTCTCTCTCTCTCTCTCTCTCTCTCTCTCTCTCTCTCTCTCTCTCTCTCTCTCTCTCACGGAATTCAGTGAATATAGTTGCAAGTGATTATGTAATGTATTTTCCAAAATATTTGCGACATTTTAGCTATTTTTTTATCATTTAACCATAGTTTTACTACTATCCATTTTAGAGTTCGACAGTTTTTGTTTAAATCTTGAATTCTTATATTGATGTTGATCATCACTTTATTTATTTGCATTACTATAGTTTGACACCCAAATAGCCGATGTATTTTTCGTGCTGGGGTGTCATTAAACATTCATTTATTTATTTATTTTATGTTTGTATTATCCACTGGTACGTGTCGCAACTTTGAATACTGAAACTAGGACAATATCATTCTGTATTGGGTATGGAAGTAGTCCAATAATAGAGTGCTCGCCTCAAGTGCTTGGGTAATAGGATCGAAGCTCCTAGGTTGGACAGATTGTTTTCGCGTCCCAACCATTGGCCACATCTTCTACTCCAAACGTTGTAGTATGTACTGTCCTGTCATCCATCTCTCTCTCTCTCTCTCTCTCTCTCTCTCTCTCTCTCTCTCTCTCTCTCTCTCTCTCTTTCTCTCTCTATCTCTCTCTCGTAACGACACCCAAACAAACATACATATCGGCTATCGTATGCTAAACAAAGGTAAGTATGTGAATAGGATTAATTGAAAAGATTCTGATATATTTCTGGTACCAAATATATCTTCAGATGATTACACTCCATGTAAATGTGGCGCGCTGCCAGTGTACACTGGTAATGTTCACACTGAGGAGGAGATTCCTTCTTTACCATAAATGAATGTGCTAAATGTGTATGGCCGATGCAAGCACGACAGAAGACAGGCTCATCCTTCCTGCACCGCCTATATCAGGACTGCCACTTTCTCAGGACTGGCTTGACATAATGTAGCTCGAGTCACATCCAACCCTACCCCTTATTGGTTCGTTTCGCATAGGGGCGTCGGGTTTCTGCATGTAGCGTTGGTACTGGTTACTGTAAGTTTAATGTCATGACTAGACTCGATAATAATCAAACTAAACGCCCTGTGGCATCAGATTTAGGAAAAACATTGCATTTTAGACCCTCTAGCTTGCAACCATTTGGCTGTCGAACATATTTATTTGTTAATATATATTTATAATCAGGGTTGAAAATTAGCAGTCGCCCGGTCGCTCGTGACAACGTTTTATTTGCTAAGGGCGACTAAGAAGTTTACAAACTACATACAACTGCATCTGTGCGATCTTTCTTTAGATGCACAAGATTGAATACAATGTGTGGTGGTTTAATATACCAAGGCGACTAAACAAAATATAAGGGTGTTTCCAAAATGTCAGTTCAGTCAATGTTGGAAATTCATCAATCTATTTTTTTTTATTCTACAAAATGACGGCTTAAGTAATATCTACTTAAATAGCCGTAAAAAATGCAAAACACGGTATTCGAAACCTACCGTTTAAAAAAGGTAGCGAAACCGTGCGAAACATCACAAGAAGTTTAAACATTGTGTGCGTTGGGGGGGGGGGGGGGGGGGGCAGTTTTGTTTTTAGCTAAGCGCACTAGCGCACTCAATAATTATGTTTGACAAATATACGAAAAGGTAGTTCATGTCTCTAACGAAAGAGGGTGTACGCACCCCCATCACCCTCTGCACTGTGTCCGCCGATGACAAGTTTTGTATGAAATATTATGTTTGGGAACTAACATATTCAATATTTGATTAACTGCGTTTAAAGTGTATTCACACTGGCGAAGCTAGAGGGGTATGTGCCCACTCCAAATAACACCTGTATTTTTCCGCCGCATATTATGTTTACCTGTGGTTCGATGACATGACTGATAATGCGATTGACACACACACACCCCACACACACGCACCCCCCCACACACACACACCCACACCCCCCCACATGCACAATGTGGGTGATCCTCCCAATATAAAATACTGCTACCCCAATGTGTGTTGAAAATAACGTTTAGTCTTATTCACCTTACTGTGCCTATTGAGATTCGTTGACTAGAATGTCCCACATTGTACACAGGTATATGATTATATTTTCATAGCTGACGGTATGTTGATTATATTGGGGAAACGGCTGCATGTGATCGAGCTTTGTTTACACTTGGCGTCAGTCATGCACTAAACGAGGAAAGAAAAGGAAAATCTGTTTATCGATAGCTCTGCTCATATTAAACTATGGCTAGTTTTGTGTCTAGCATTTATTAATTACGACACTTTTGTTTCATCCCAACCAGTCATACGTGACTGATATATCAAAGGCCATGAACTATATTGGCCTGTCTGTGGGAAAGATCATACAAAAGAACCCATGCTGCTAATGGAAAACTACAGCGGGTTTCCTCCAAAAGTTTGACATCTAATAGCAGATGATTAAAAAATCAATGTGCTCTAGTGATGTTTTAACACAGCCTTTGATTGGGTTTAGCGGGTGAAGACACTACATGTGTATCCCTATTGACATTTGGTATGGATATTGCATTTTATAATACACACCTAATACTTTATGTTTTATTTAGAAGTTAGTACACTGTGCCTTTAAATATTTTATCATTTTAAATGTGTGGAGTGTCTCGTAGTCCGTTTGGCCGAATGCTGTACTTTTTAACCTTTGAATATATACATATATATTTAGTATTTATATTTTATTGTTGATGTACAGCATGTGACACTATAATAAAATAATATTTCTTCTTCTTCTTCTTCTTCTTCTTCTTCTTCTTCTTTATTACTCCGCTCTGTTTCGTTTATATTTTATACTTACATTTAATAAATCTCATTTGGTTGTAGGGTGCTTACGATCCTATTCCACGGAAAATAGAATTTATTAAAACGAAATGTGAAGGTTCTGTGTGTAACAATTTCAGCTTTTGAATAACAACGTCAACAACGTACGCAGGTATCCAACCATATTTTCATATCTTGACAATCAGTTCGTTCAAGTACACAGACTATATTAAAGTTTGTGAAACTCGATTCCATGTGATTCCTCTTTGATAAATAAAAGGTGTATCGTAAATATTTCCGTATAGCGTCTATAGGGACAAGACCCGTTCTCGGAGAATGCACCAACTGAAACGTAGTTCCATAATGCAGGCTTGGAAACGGCGATCTGAAAGATCGATAATCTATTCCTCACCTGGGAAACTGGATTTAGCTCGCTTGAGGTGCTTGCATCGCGGAATGGAACCACTTCGGTGGATCGATTCAGCTGATTGTTTTTTGTTTTGTTTTCTCTCCCTTTCCAACCAGTGCACCACAACTGGACAAAGACCTTGGTATATGATTTCCTGTCTGTGGGAAAGTGCATATAAAGGATACAAAAAGATAAAATATGCCTAGCTGGGTTATAGTTGGTTCCTCTTATGACTATGAGTCAGAATTACCAAATGTTTGACATTCAATAGCAGCGTAAACCAGCGGTAAAGAGCTCGCTTTATGCGCGGTCGGTTTAGGATCGATCCCCGTCGGTGGCCCCATTGGGCTATTTCTCTCTCCAGCCAGTGCTCCACGACTGGTGTAACAAAGGCCGTGGTAGGTACTGTCCTGTATGTGGGATGGTGCATATAAAAGATCCCTTGCTGCTGATCGAAAATAGTAGCCCATGAAGTGGCGACAGCGGGTTTCCTCTCTATATATCATATCTGAGTGGACCTTAACCATATGTCCGACGCCATATAAGCGTAAATACAATGTGTTGAGTGCATCATTAAATAAAACATTTCCTTCCAATAGCCGATGATTAATTAATCAATTTGCTCCAGTGGTGTCGTTAAAGAAAACAAACATTAACTTTAACTGTCCGTTACCTGGAGAAAACTATATGACAAGTAATTGGTCAAGGTGGGGAATTTTATGTATTGTCAGTGAAAGGACGTTTTTCCATTCCAACCAGTGTCCCACAATTCATATATCAAAGGCCGTAGTATGTGTTGTCTTTTCTGTGGGGAAGTATATAAAATATCCATTGCTGCTATTCGGTAGAAGTAGTCTATGTGGTGGCAGCGCGTTTCTCCTTCAGTTATATCACAACATTTAAAAAGCTTAACCAGTGTGTGTGAGAGAGAGAGAGAGAGAGAGAGAGAGAGAGAGAGAGAGAGAGAGAGAGAGAGAGAGAGAGAGAGAGAGAGAGAGAGAGAGAGAGTCTGTGTGTGGTCATGCATATATACTGATGGAAAGAAATAAGGGAAAACATGGAATTGTAGACCAAATGTAATTCACAACTAGCGTAGTAATGTCTGTATTTCATACCAAGTTGTAATGTGGGATTGAATGTCTGTAGTGTTGAATGTGCTGCCGATATATTCCCAGTCAACTTCTGACAATATCAACTTTTTGATGCAGTCTTTATTTCTTGTTGCTATCTGTGTTATCCTTTATTTCTGTCCATCAGTATATATGTTTTTATAAAGTTATGTGTGTATGCCAAATTAAATTTGAGAAATAATTAAAAAAACAGCCATCAAACTTAAGACTGTTGGGTACTGGGGTCGCATCCCGGTACTGGTTCCCACCCACAGTAGGGGGCACCGTTTATGACAAATATTTTTGTTGAGCAACCACCGTTCACCCCGAACAAACAGATGTCTTTGGTACGTTCCAGGGCCGTAGTTAGCAAGGGTGACAATTAAAATTAAATACATCTTCTGACATTAGCTGGGTGCATTCAGCGTGAGGGTAGATTCTTAAACTGAATCCCAAACCATATGTCTAACGTGCGCGTGGTTTCTAATCAGAATAATAATGTGAACCGACATTTTGTGTATTATTTTCTTGTCAACACAGAAAACATTAACAAAAAGCGTCTCGACGGCATAGTCTATATACCATGCTGTTGGTAACATTGGTTGGTAACAATACAGCCTATACTCATGGTTGTCTTATGGTAATGTTAACAATAATATATTAGCTTTTAAAATAACGCAATGACGTTTTGGCTCTAATGAAATAAACCTTTTTTCGGGGGTTGTTTTCCATCCTAAAAAGTGTAAGGCCACTGCATCGACTTCTCGCTCGGTAACCACTAATAACAATTAACTACTAAACCACTGTCCTGGACACACAGTCCAGACAGATGAAGTATGGTTTAATACAGACCGACAGTCTAGTGTTTTTATCATATATGGTTCTAAATTTAATACAGACTAATAACGGACTAGTGTTTGTATCGCATATGATTTAATACAGACTGACATACTAGAGTTTTTTTCATATATGATTTAATACAAACTGACACAATAGTGGTTTTATCAAATAACATTGAAGATAGATTAACAGACTAGTGATTTCGCTGTTTGTTCTAACAGACGTAATATTTGTGAATATTTACATCATAGCCCAATTGATATAGACTACCATATTAATGTTTGCGTCCCATATGATTTAAAACAGACTGATAGTCTGGTGTTTTTGTCATATATGATTTAATACAAACTGACAAATTAGTGGTTTTATCAAATAACATTTAAGACAAATTAACTAGCGCTTTCGTTGTATGCTATAACAGACGTAATATTTGTGTATATTTACATCATAGCCCAATTATATATACAACTCTACAATAAAACAAAATGCAATAAAACTAAAGGAAACAGAGCCAAATATAAGAATTCGAAAAGGTGGTTGAGAAATATTTTATGAATTGGCAGACAATATATATTTGCCAAATACTCCAAACGAAGTATACATACCGAGACATACATATTCGATCAATGTTTCTGGGCGCTTTTAAAGTGTATTTATAAACGTGTCAGGCGTATAGAGGTAGCTACACAGGACAGGTATTCATTCAATAATGTACAAAGGCCTATACTCATTTAATGACTTGACTGTCATTACTTGGAAAATTAGCAGCATGTTCGGTGAAGCGCAACTGCATGTGATCCAACTGTGTTTATACTAGCCGTCACTCATGAGAAATATCTGTTTTAAACCATGGCAGAGAAAAATCCCTGCGAAACACTCTTAACAGGTTTTAAACTATGGCTATCTGATATAGAGGGCAACGGGATGTAGCTCAGTTACAAAGTGATCGCTTGATGTGCAGTCGGTCTAGTATCGACTCTCGTCGGTGGTCCCATTGGGCTATTTCTTATTCCCGCCACGAGTGGTATATCAAAGGCCGTGGTATGTGCTATCTTGACTGCGGTATGTGTATTTTTGGCACATAGTCGTGAAAGCGAATCGGGGATGAAACAAGCTGTCATCATATAGGCTACTCCTACCGAATAGCAACAAATGTCTCTCATATGCATAAGCATGACAGCACATAACACAGCATTTGATATACAAGTCGTGGAGTGCCGGTTGGAATGGGATGAACCTTTGTTTGACGCGCAATAGCCGATGTTTATTTTTGTCCTGGTGTGTCAGTATACAGTCAGTAATTCAGTTATTTATTCGTTCGTTCGCTCGTTCGTTCATTTGTTCATTCAATCGTTTGTTCATTCATTCGTTCGTCCGTCCGTCCACCCGTCCGTCCGTTCGTTCGTTATTTCGTTCGTTCGTTCGTTCATTCATTCATTCATTCATTCATTCATTCATTCATTCATTCATTCATTCATTCATTTACTCATTCATTCGGCTGGGATGGAATAAACATTCCACGAGTCAGCCTGAGACGATCGGTCTACCGCGG